>NC_032015.1:6104155-6324242 GCF_001865875.1 Lupinus angustifolius | reverse complement strand
TATACTTTATAAAAAAAAATTAACTCCATTGGAGTCTTATGTACTTTTTTTTGTTTAAAATATTTTAAAATCGTAACTCTAATAAGACACAAACCATCAATACTTTGTTCAAACAGTAGTATTTAAGACAAGAATATATTATAGCTGAATTTATTAAATCTCATAAAAGTTTAATGACGTATGTGTGATGAAGTGCCACATGGAGGTGGTTTTCTCATTCTTGGCGGTTGAACTCTTAATTGTTGTTCATTCCGCTACGAGATTCTTGTTCTTCCACGTGTCTCCAATTGTGGCCCCTTCTCATCTGAATCATCTCCATCAACATCATCAACCACAACTTCATCAGCAGTATGTTGTATACCAAAATGTTTGTAGACGACATAGTAGGACGATAATATTCTTGAGAATCATATGCCGAGAATGGTGTACTTCAAATAGTAGCAAACATTGTTGGTATTGAAAACTTGATGAGAAATAATTGTATGAAGAATTATAATTTGCAAACCCATACAATGTTGTTGTTGAAGAGTAACTCATGAAATATGTCCTTGATAATGACCATCCACTGGAGTTTGTTGTGGAGAGTCAGTTTCTGGTATATCATAATGATGAGTAGGAGGAACATCATCAATGTGGGTAGAGTATGCATTGGGGTATAGTTTAGCCAATGCTCCCATCATTTCACGTCCCGATGAGAAGACGTCACATAAAGGTTGTGTGAGATTAATAAGTGAAGCTGGAGGACGACTCTGATCACAAATTCGTTTTGAAAAAGTGTACAGAAAAAATTAAATAAAATTAGAATTAAATAATATAATTACAAAGAAAATGTAATTTATAATTTTTTTTACCATTCCATTAGAGTGTGCTCCATCTCTAGATATGTATCTTCTAGTCCTTCTTAAATATCACTGCATATACTCAGAGTAGTGGTTCAAAGGTATTGTATTGGTTGGTGTTCCCTCAACAACATAATTATCCCTATTATTCCATATTTGAATCCAGCGGGATGCTTATGTGGCCAGTTACAATCAGTTTTGCCACGTAAGTCAAGTTTATGAAGTTTTTGCCTCATAACCCGATCACTAGGGTGCCATTCCACAATTGCGAAACAGATTAGTGGGACACGTGACCGGCATTTATCGGAGATGTTTGGCAGGTAAGGCAGTTGGGAATATGACATCCACCGTGGAAAAAATGTTACTTAAAAAGTTAATATAATAAATATTTATATATACTAAAATAACAAATGTAAATATACCTGATCAACGCGCATACGGTCAAACATTGCACGTATGATATTTATAAAAAAACTTGAATCATTGTTGTGTAATAAAAACTTACATGTAATGGTAAAATTAATATATATCTTTTCACCAATGGAAAATAAGGTATTGTTGGGTCGCGCAGTCTTAATGCAAGATTTTCAATGCGATCATATGCCCATGATTGTAGGAGTAGTAGACATCCTCCAATCTCTTTTTGATCACTAATTATTGCTGCACGACATAATCTTCGATAAAGACAAGCCAATACAGCTGAGCCCCAACTGTATTGGAATGTCTATGTTAAGTCACCAAGGAAGGGCGGATACATAAGGTGAACTCGGTTACCTGATGTATCTGGCATAAGAAATCTCCCTATCATTCTCAGAATAAATGTTCTTGCGTGTTGTCAATAATAACGTCATTAGCATTGTCAGGGAGATCACGAAATGTCCTCTCCAACCAAGTGAGTTTTACCCTCTGCCCCATTAATTCGTTATCAGCTGGAACAGCACTCAACAACTGCATGCAAAGGTCTTCCCAATCCATACTTGTCACTACGGTAACAACTTCTCCTTCTATCGGAATGCGAAGTTGGTAAGCCACATCTTCAAGATTCACGGTGGCCTCTCCACATGTAAAGTGGAAAGTATGTGTTTCCGGCCTCCATCTCTCGATCAATGCTAATAGTAGATGGTTGTTGATTTGTAGTGCTCCAAGTTACCAAAGGCAGTGTTGCGGATAACTTGTAACACCGGCTCAAAAGGTAGTGATTGCCAGAAACAATATCTGGGGCGAAAAGTACATAAGGAATTGATTCTTTGCCATAATGAACCTTTGCTAGGGAAAAATGGTTGAAGCCTTTAATTCATAAGGAATTGGTTGGAAGCATTCAAAATCATAATGAATTGGTTGAAAGCATTGAAAATTATAATGAACTGGTTGAATGGGGAAATTTTGCATGAAAGTCGGCATCCATAGTGCCGAGTTTGGAGCAGGCAATAATCTCAATGAAAATCGGCATCCACATTGCCGATTTTGTACCAAACATTTTAATGAAAATCGGCAACCAGGAACCGATTTTGGTTAGGGCAAAATAAATATTCCCATACATACGGTGCCCTAATTAATTATTTCTACCTTCATACATATTTCCTCCCCATAAATAATTACAACCGCTCTCCATATTTCCTCCCCATAAATACTCCCACAACCACTCTTCATATTTCCATCTTATAAATATTTCTATCTCACTTGCAAAGTTACATACCTTCTTCCAATAAACCTTCTTGTCACGTATAAACTTTATTCACACTTTCTTCAAATTTTCTTCTCCCCTTCTCACTTACAAATGGAGTACCTTAATCCACAACCATTCGACACTTCATTACTTACAATGCAAAATCACCATATATTAAGCAATGTATGGAATGACATTGAATGTACTTTTCGCCCCAGATATTGTTTCTGGCAATCACTACCTTATAAGCCAGTGTTACAAGTTATCCGCAACACTACCTTTGGTAACTTGTTGACACTGGGAGCAGTAGAAATCAACAACCATCTACTATTAGCATTGATCGAGAGATGGAGGCCGGAAACACATACTTTCCACTTTACATGTGGAGAGGCCACCGTGACTCTTGAAGATGTGGCTTACCAACTTCGCATTCCGATAGAAGGAGAAGTTATTACCGTAGTGACAAGTATGGAATGGGAAGACCTTTGCATGCAGTTGTTGGGTGTTGTTCCAGCTGGTAACGAATTAATGGGGCAGAGGGTAAAACTCACTTGGTTGGAGAGGAAATTTCGTGATCTCCCTGACAATGCTAACGACGTTATTATTGAACAACACGCAAGAGCATTTATTCTGAGAATGATAGGGGGATTTCTTATGCCAGATACAACAGGTAACCGAGTTCACCTTATGTACCCGCCCTTCCTTGATGACTTAACATAGACATTCCAATACAGTTGGGGCTCAGCTGTATTGGCTTGTCTTTATCGAAGATTATGTCGTGCAGCAATAATTAGTGATCAAAAAGAGATTGGAGGATGTCTACTACTCCTACAATCATGGCATATGATCTTGCATTAACACTGCGCGACCCAACAATACCTTATTTTTCATTGGTGAAAAGATATATATTAATTTTACCATTACATGTAAGTTTTTATTACACAACAGTGATTCAAATTTTTTTATTAACTAACAAACATTACAACTAGGTGGTCACAATATTTAATCACCACCAACATCCCTATGCGCGTTGATCAAAGTATATTTACATTTGTTATTTTAGTATATATACATTTCAATATTTATTATATTAACTTTTTAAGTAACATTTGTTTCTAGTTTCGGTGGATGCCATATTCCCAACTGTCTTACCTGCCAAACATCTCCGAGAAATGTCGGTCATGTGTCCCATTAATCTGTTTCGCAATTGCGGAATGGCACCCTACTGATCGGGTTATGAGGCAATTTGGTTTTGGTCAACCAATTCCACAAGATCCAGTGAACTGTGAAAAATTTCATAAACTTGACTTACGTGGCAAAACTGATTGTAACTGGCCACATAAGCATCCCGCTAGATTCAAATATGGAATAATGGGGATAATTATGTCGTGGAGGGAAAACCAGCAAATACAATGCATTTGAACCACTATTCTGAGTATATGCAGTGGTATTTAAGAAGGACTAGAAGATACATATCTAGATATGGAGCACACTCTGATGGAATGGTAAAAAAAATTTATAAATTACACTTTATTTGAAATTATATTATTTAATTCTAATTTTCTTTAATTTTTTCAGTATACTTTTGCAAAAAGAATTTGTGATCAGAGTCGTCCTCTAGCTTCACTAATTAATCTCACACAATCTTTATGTGACGTCTTCTCATCGGGACGTGAAATGATGGGATCATTGGCTGAACTATATCCCAATGCATACTCTACCCACATTGATGATGCTCCTCCTACTCATCATTATGATATACCGAAAACTGACTCTCCACAACAAACTCCAGTGGATGGTCATTATCAAAGACATACTTCATCAGTTACTCTTCAACAACAACATCAACAATAACATCATCAACAACAACAACAATTACATTTTTGGTATACAACATACTGATGATGAAGTTGTGGTTGAGGATGTTGATGAAGATGATTCAGATGAGCAGGAGCCACAATTGGAGACACGTGGAAGAGCAAGAATCTCCACGTGAAGAATAACAATTAAGAGTTCAACTGCCAAGAAGGAGAAAACCACCTCCATGTGGCACTTCATCACACAGACGTCATTAAACTTTTATGGGATTTAATAAATTTAATTGTACTGTATTCGTGTCTTAAATACTACTGTTTGAACAAAGTATTGATGGTTTATGTCTTATTAGAGTATTCTTGTCTTGAACAATGCCCTTTGTTGTTTTGTTGCTTCTGCATTGAGCTCAGGGTATCCTTCTTCAACAATTTCTGTGATTTCTTGAAAGCCCAAGATTGCTTTCATTTGAATGCTCCATCGGTTCCAGTTCTTACCATCAAGAACAGGAAGATTTGATGGGAAGTTTGTGCTTGAATGACCCATTATTGATGAAAGAAGAGCTTAGAACAGGATGAGGAGAATAGACGAAAGAAAGAAAAGTGTTTAACTCTTTGATCAACCTTGTGCTCTTGATACCAATTTGTTGGAGGAAAAAAAATGAATGAATGAATGGTGAATCGTGAAGAATGAAGAATATGGCAAAGATTCAGAAGCAAAGAGATGGAATGAGAGAATGCAGTAACTAAAGTGAATTAGAGAAAGAGATGTGTTCAACAATGAATAGGAAACATATGTATTGACTAAGAAGGATTGATTGAAATACAAGTTCAAGCCTACCATTTATAATAGCTAGTTATGTAACTAACAAAACAGATTTTCTACTTATGGAATGAATTAACTAACTCTAAGACACTAATCATATAATATTGTTTATCTTCAAAGTTGAATTTGATAAAATAAATTTATTATTTACTAAATCTTTTAATATTTCAAAATCTGTCTATTGATAATTTTTATCTCTTTCTTTTAAGAAAAAGAGTGGGGGTGGGGGTATGTTGAGGCTATGTTAAAATAAATCAAATCTGTGACATCTGATGTGAATTTTACCTTGACCAACATATTGCTAGTAGAAAATTTATGCACCTAGAGTTTATTTATCCTTACTAGTATTTCTTCTTATTTTTGTTAATTATGAACATTTATAAGTATGATTCTTAAGGATGACGCTTAATGACTTTTTGGTATAGTTGTTTTCTTCTACAGAGGATGCTTTTATTGTTTTAGCTTTTGAGTCGTTTTTCCCGTGGACATGATAATAGTATAGATAGTATTTAATGGATAAATAACCTAATGCTTATTCTAAATTATATTATGCAAAGATTAAGATCTCAAAATTCCCTCCCAACCGTCTTCTATTTATATAGGCCACCAATTTGGGATTTGGGTGGGATAAGATAAAATAAATTCCGATAAGAGAATAGAAATATAGAATAATATTACATTATTAAAACAGTTAACTAAATTTTCACATTCTTACAATTATTGTGACACGTGCATTGTGCAAGAGGGAAAATGGATTGGTTTGGGCACTGGAAAAAGTGGCCAGGGAAGTATGTCCTAATGTCAATATTATTCACTGTTAATGTTTAATTATTATCGACTCTTTAAAAAAAATAATACAAATAAATACTGAAATATATTGAGTTGCGTATAAATCTTATACTGACAATATAAAAATACTACATAAAAGAAATATACCAGATTGATAAAAAAGTGTAAGGATCCTCTAGGCTTGGGTTTGGGTATTGGAAGAATTAAACATGCTAGGTTGATAATAAAAAGTTTATGGATCCTCTAGAGGATCCAAGTCCTTGATAAAAAAAATCTAATCTTACTGCACCATGTTTACTCATGCAAAATTAATTCCATTAACAAGGGTTGTGTATGACCCAAAAAATAAGAATGAGTTTTGGGTATTAGGTGAGATAAAAAATCAATAGTGAGGTCTTCACTAAAGACAAATAAGCATTAACAGTTGACTAATATCATATAAATTAAATAATAACATATTATTTTACTAATATTTATATATAAAAAATAATAACAACCAATTGAGTATCTCCATACAACGCACATGTCTTTATACAAGTACACAAATATATTTATTATAAATTAGTAAAGTTATCATAAAATTGGATATAATATCCATATTGAATCAAATTGGACAAAGTAAGCATATTTTATAGTTATATCAGTCAGAAAAATGAAATTACAACCAAGGTATTAAAAATAAATATGCACACATTACTCTAGTAATACAAGTATACGGGTTATTCACTAGCACTTAATATGTCAAGTCTATAAAACTTGAACATGACTCATTTATTATTGGGTTTGTCTTCAAATTTAAGCTTCTTTATTTAGCTAATCAAATAAGCTTTAACTAGGGAAACTTGAATAATTTACAAATACCTTAGCGCATCTATCCACATTGAAGGTAGAAAGTCCATTGTTCCATTTTCCTAGAAATGGTGGGAAGAGGATCCTCTCCATTTTCACTTCTTTGATCAATCAAAATCTGCAAAGTTTACTTGTAGCAGTAGCATGGTTTTTTTATGAACCAGAAGCAAATAGAGTTAGGATGAAAGTAAAAGAACAAACTTGATCAATTAGCTAGTTATAGAAGGAGCATATCCAGAAAATGTGATACAAAACATAACCAGGGAGAAGGGTGGTTTGAAATGTTAACTTGGACTCTGATGAAATCAATTCACTTGTACATGGCTTTCATTATACATATATCTAACATTGGCAATATTTCAATGATATTAATTGAACTCTTTCACTAGAACAGAAATGTAGTCACAGCTCCATTTTACTGTTCCCTCTAATTCACTTATATCAGAAGCAGAAGTATGGTTTCATAATGAAGGAATTCAAACTCAATACAGCAATTGAGAAAGAAAATACAATTTGAGAGCACCTGAAATATGAAAATTCTCATAAAAATGAAACTACTGAAACAGAAGAAATGCAACATAGATATCAGACATTTTCTACACTAAACATTAAACCATGGTATCTGAGAGTCAATCGGCCAATAATTGGGATAACAATGACTTAGAGATAATCTACAGCTTTATCTGAGAGTCAATGGCTACATGGTGATAGTAATAATCTAGAGCAATTGAAAAAAGTGTATATAAATTGGATGTAGAGTAATCTACAGCTTTATTAGCACCTACTATTAGTCTTGCTCAACTGGATCTAACTAGATAGAATCTAAAACTAATAGCAATCTTTGCAATCGATAAATTATAGAAACTATATCAATTGAAACATGTATCAAACTATAACCTTGTCAAGTAAAAACATGCTCTCTCTGTAATCGCATGCAGTGATTTCTTTACCTCTAATGCTGAGATTCGTAATCTCTTGACTCTTTGGGTGAAAGGAAGACAGGGATACGGAATTACTTCTTCCCCGATACGACCATGGCATTAAAACATTAGAACTTGTACTCATTCCAAACACATCTCTAATTTTAAGGAAAGGGGGAAAGGAGAGAATGTGAGAAATGAATGTGGTGATAAGATGGGGTTAGAGCGTTGAATGAGAAAGAGAGGGTTTGAGTGATGAAAGTGTGAATTGGTGAAGAAATGAGTGTGGAATAGAGAGTGCCATGATTTGGAAACTGAAGTGAACCTCACGAGTGTGGTTGGTGGCAGATGAAGTAGGATTTGTTCCGTCACTGCATCCGGTACATATTCTGACATTGCAACCACATCTCCATTAATGGAGAATCAAATGCATCAAAAACACACAAAAAAATATAATTTTTAATGACATATTTACCCTTCTAATTATAATAAAATTACCCTATGGAAAGTATATATATTTATCTTTCCATTAATAGAGAGAATCTTGTTCGATAAGATAGTAAGAAATGAAGAACAACGTTAAAATGACATGTGTTTTTATTACATGTCAAAATTCTATTGGGCGAGATAGGAATTGATATTGCATTCATTAAAGTGATTTCAAGTTTAATTACAACAACAATCAAATTTTAATCACATTAACCAGCTAGTCCCATTAAGTAGGATCCGAATGTTTGACCTTGTATATCTGCAAGGAGATGAACTTAATGATACAGTGTACTAATTAGTAATTACTAACGAAATTAGCTTTTTTCCAATATAACCTATGCATATTACTTGATCACATAATTCATCACCTTTATATTTGCAGATACTTAGATGCGGTCCACCACCCATGAATAAAGCCAAGGGGACTTTGCTTGACACACTTGGGTACACATCAAACATGCAGATCGAGTTCTAGCAAGCTTCGATTTAATTTCCTCTTATTCTCGAATAACTTTGTATGGCTTGTATAGGTGGTATACTGGTGTTAAGCATTGCATAATTCGTTTCAAAATAATAAAAACCAACACAAATTGCAATTACTGATCCTAGAGTAGACTGTTATTTATGTCGAGCTTAGTGCTTGCTTACACATGTCAAATACGAAAGGTTACCAAATGCTATGCCAAATTCCGATGACTGGAATTTCTTTTCAATATGCCTACTTCACCCATCGCCAATCATACAAAAGTCTTGTCTCGATTCATATAAGTTTATCAATAATTTAAAGTATAAAGGTTTAAAATTGATAAAACAGAAACGACATATTCTGGCCAATTGAGACAATGACTTAAAACGACTCTTATTCTGATAGCCTCGGAATATTTCTATGTATTAAGCAATGTTTATAAATAGCAAGAGCCTCATACCAATATTTTGAAGTCGAACATGTCTCAACTGTACATTATAGTACAGTAAGTTTTTTTTATCAAAACTACTTTCTGCTCCATGCTTTCCTCAACTGGGCCACAGTTGCAAGTTGCAACATATAAATACCATATGAAAAGACACTAGTCCAATTTGTTGTTGATAGGATGTGGTGCTTGATTTGAAATCATTAATGTTAACCTTGACCACAATTTCAACCTGTTAATTTTCTCTGAGCAAAAAGGAAAAACGTAAAGTTAGAAGTATAGAATGACATGACCCTAAAGAGAGAGAAACAGGATGGCTAAAGCCAATAAAGGAGTAAATTACACACAAAATTTGCTAGAGAAGTAAATTTAAAATTGGTCCATACCTTAAATTTACTTGCCTTGAACAGGCTTGCAACTCTACCCACGAGCATGGTTTGCCCTAACCCATGAGGCATAAATCCCTTGGTCTTTCACTCTGTATAAATGGCAGTAAGCAACACTTTTATCAGAAAACAACCCATGCTTATGAAATCAATCAATAACAAAATAATCTATCATCGAAATATCAAATTAAAAACCAATGCAATCTAAGAACTGGGGATTTAATTCTTGAGCAGCTAGAAAGCAGAAAGCTAGATGCAAAGTCAGTATTGCTGGATAAAAAAAGTGGAGCATAACATACTCTATTCCATACATTTCAAGTAGGAAGTGAAGGAAATGTTTCACATACTACAAACAAACTCTGGAGTACCCATCCTCCATTAAGCATAAATTTTTTATTTCCAAAAAATGATATACAGCTGATATTATTACTGGTGACATCCAGAGGGGGTCATCACCAGCACCGCTGGCCGTTCCAATTCCATCACGTCTTCACTGCTGCCGGATCCATCATGATGTCATGACCTCCAATTCTGTCTCAATATATTGCCAATATGCACCAGGATAACTTCCTTTGCCTCCCCTCACCTGAGGCACCAATGGCGAGAATGTCATCCAGTCGATCTGATGGCACTTGTTCTGTGACTCCAAACCTTTTTTTTCCTTCCTTAAGTTAACAGAAGTTAACCTGCTATAACAGGTAGTTTTGGTGGAGGATAGATCCTTCAAAGTTTCTCAGGAATATGTGAAACATTTCCAAAATTAAATTGAAGTTTCTTATGGTGAAGGAATTCAACAACTATTGCATGATTCTCATCTCATTAAAATTTTATAATTGAAAAAATAAACGCGAATGGGAAAGATAAACCAAAACAGAGAGGACAAGGAATACTGAACAAACACCAAATAATATAGTCTCAGCCCATAAAAAGTTTAGCTCAATGAGGTAACAAATTTGGCTACAACATCAAGAAGACAAAACTACATATCGAGCAGTAGAAAGTTCACTTACAAATACATATCATCTCGATCAAATTCAAGGAACAAGTTAATATAGAAGCGAAATCCATCAGGGCTTATATCTCTGCATAGTACACCTGAAAAAGATCCGACCAAACTCAGAACACAGTTTTGTTGCTATAAGTAATGGAGAAAGTAGTACAGCAGTGTACCCTTGCTCTCAGCAGACATTAGATGTTCCTTTGCCATTGCTGGGGCAACTCCCAGTGTCTTTGCAGCATCACTAGCACTTATCCCAGATCGAAGAGCATCAGGCTTCGTAGCAAGCATCTTGATTTTAGAGATAACCTATGCCAAGCAAACAGCACTTAGGAACTTAGGTCTAATTTGACCATCTTCCATCTCATCAAATGTAGAAGTTATAGTAAAAATGACAATGTGTAATGACTATAACAGAAATTGAAACTGCTACAAAATAGGACCACAATCGAACAGACCAAATGAACTCACCTGTTCATCACTGTGGGACTTTGTCTGTATTACCATGACTCCACTATCGAACTTACGTAGAACTACTGGGCTGAAACAATTGAATAACACAATCAACATATGGAAATACAACAAACAAAAAAGGGAATCGCATTGAAGTGTTAAACAAGGAGGATTCCCAAAGAGTATGATTTGAAGTTACTTATGCCCAACGTCTACACAATTTACCGACATGCACTAACAGAAGTAATAAAAAAGAAGATAATAAAACACGTACACATCAAACTTCTCCCACAGAGAACATGCTTGCAACAAATCATCAGGTGAGATCAATTCTGTTATTAGACAACCAAAACAAGGGAGGTATTAATCAAAATGTACAGCTTGACAGGTAACCATGTCAAGGGAACACAGAACACAGAGATAGTGAAACCTGTGCCACGAGCTCGGTTGAATAGACAATAAATATCAATAAGATTGATGATTCCTCCAGCTCTCTCAAGTGGAACTTTGACAAAATCTGCCAACTAAGTATTAGCACAGACATATTAGAATATTTTAAACAAATATGAAAGTAACAAAAGGCCATCAAGATTGTTAATTAAATCCATAGCATTAACAACATAAAAAGACCACCATTACTCAAGCTGCTTCTAGACAAGTAATACATGTCAAATAATATATGCATACACAGCCTGAAGAGGAGTTAGTTAACAAAAAGCAACTCGAAATCTTCAGAGAACGATAGAGAGTTTTCCCCGGGCTTAAGTCTTGGACAAGCACAACAATTAAGTCAAAATACCATAATTGTGAAATACAAAGAAATAAATATCATCTCTTACCAATGTTACCATCTTTTACACACAACTTCATTTCAACCATTGTTTTATATACATGAAGAGGAAATTCTATATTCTAATTGATTCACACTACTGTAATCTTCTGTTTCCATTGCTCACATTAATCCTTTTTGGCTTGGTTTCTAGACTTTTACTTTTTCTCCAACACCAGCCTTGATACTACTCTACTGTCAGTCTTTCATTGTCATCACCAAAGACAAATTCATCTCAACATGTTCAACAACATATGGTTCGACACTATAATCATTTTTTATGAATATTTCATTATTCTTGCCATAATAGCCAAACTTAAGTGTTCCCATTTAGCTCACTGAACACAAGTCCTGAGAATCTCCATTAAAAATGGAAGGAATAAAATAATTCACTAATTAAAGAAACTAAACTGTTTACTGATTAGATCAAATCAACCTTTTAACTGTTAAGAGGGAAATATAATCCTTTTCAAAAGCTTTTGCAACTTCCATGATATTTTGATGAGTTTAAAAATAACATGTGATTGAGGAGGTGAGATAAGAGAACCTGACGAGATAGCTGTTGATGATACAAAGCACCTGCAGACTCTTTGGTGACAGGGGATATAATACCAACACTCAATAACAATTCTTGCATCTCTTCCTTTGAACCCATCTGCTCATCACCAGTTGTATTAGCTTGAGAACTTGAGCCAGACAAAAGTTGTATCCTCATTTTCTCTGCTAGCATCACCATCTCTTTAGCCTTGCTCTGCAAATCCAACACAAATCCAACCTTGAAGCAGCTTAATACAAACCAAAAAACATAGCTCGTCAAAGAACAACTTTAGCACAAAAATACTTCTATAATTGCAACAATCAAGTAGCAGAAAGAACGGGTTAAGGCCTGTTTGCACAGCATAAAGGTACAACTCAGCTCACAAGTTCATAAATATAATTATCATATAAAATATGATATGTATAGAATCAGATACCACTCGCCTTCCTGTTCCTCTTAAATCAAACTGAGTGATATTTCCTTTTAGCATAACTAGTCCCCCAAATACAAAGAAACACATTTTCCACAATTACTCTACTCCATATACAAACATTTGCAATGCCTAAACTTCAAATTTCTTTTTTTCAGAAACCTGAATAATTAGATTGTAGGGAAAATATTGTTTATAATGCTTCTGTGAGCATGGTAAACATGCAGTTTGTATCTACAAACGTTCCAAGATGTCCTTGTAACTCATTACCATCAACAACAATAACAAAAGACCCTTCTCACTAGGTAGGGGTTTCCTTGTAACTCAATCGAAGAAAATCATGATAAACATTCAGATTTAAAAAGAGATGCATGCATTCCTGCAATCTGAATGAAATCCTGTTAAGACATGATCACAGTTTGTTCCACTACATAACCAATTACACTTTATGGTATCATTGGGTAGACATGCTAGAATGGGACATAACAGAAATATGGGTTCTATTTAATATTTGGGTTATTTTGTAAATAGAACAAAACAAGACATGAGTTAAAAAGTGCCTTGAATCAAAGAGAACACAATAGAGCAGTCCCTTCTGCTCTGTTTTTCCTCGACTCCAAATACTACCTACAGAAACAGAACTCAATTAATCTAATTTGCTCTGCTTACATTATACCTAACTTCAGATCAATATAACCCTCGTTTGCATATAAAAAATATCTCTATAATCCTCTATGCTATTAAGCCATGATTATAGCCTAAGCAATCCAAGATAAACATAAAGTTTTAGAAAATTATGCATCGAACAATCTGTGCTATTTAGCCATAATTGTAGCTTCCTCAACTACGTAACCAAGTACACTTTGGGAAACATAATTCAGTTAATCTAATTTGTCCTCTTTACACCTAACTTAATTCAATATAACCCTACATTGCATTTGTTTTGCTCGATACGAAAGTCATTTTCTGTGTTTATCATACCACATTTTCACCTCATGAGAGCAAACATATACAAATTACCATGAGAGCATTCAAATCCTGAAAAGCCTCGTGCAAGCTCCTATCAGTACTCTCCCACATCTCCTGCTGCTTCCTCAATATCCCCGACACTCCCACCATCCTCACTGTCCCATCACTCGAATAAAACCCTCCCGAAGACGCTGCTGGCACCACATTCGAACCCGAATCCGAACCCAAACCTGAACTCGAATTCGAAACACTCTCTGCTTCCTCCCACGCCCTGCCCCTCCAATTCTCCCAAAACTTGGCTAAAAACGCGTCATAGTCCCCTTTCCCTCTGATCACGACCGTCACCACAACCGACCTCGAACCTGATGCCGAAACCCTACCTTCCGGCGACAGAGACACCTGGAAGCGGACCCTAGGGGAAGCGAACATGGACTTGAGGGACTTCTTGTGGGAGAAGATGTGGGAGATCGTGGCGAGGGGGACACTGAATGCGGCAGCGGAGGGAGAATCGGAGAGCCATATGAGGCGGTGGGTGGTGAGGATGAGGAGACCGGACTTGAGGTGAGGGAAGGAATTGGCGTTGGGTTCGTTGTCTTCGCAGAGAAGGTCAACAGAGGAGAGGAAGAAGCACTCGATCTCGTTTGGGAGAAGTACCGGACGGCCACTTCCGGTGAGCTGAACCGCCGGTAAGCAGTGTTGGGCCATCAGAGACACCGGCGAGGGTGGCGATTTGACGAATCGTTTTGGAGTTCTCAGTTGTAGTTGGAGATGATGTCGGAAGCTGTTCACAGTGTAGGTACTGTTCGTTTAGTTTTTCTTTCTGGATCAAAAACGGTGTCGTTTGAAACACCACAGACACCCCGTGCTCAATTTCAACAATAAGTTTTATCTTGGCAGTTTATTTAATAAATAGTTAAATACTTCATTTCAGTCCGTATTTTCTCTTATGAATTTTTAAATTTACAATTCTCAACAATACTATAAGTTGTCATCAAATCATGTAATGTATAAAAAATGATATCAACCTCTTAAAACTGAAAAATATTAATTTCTTACCCTATTTTTAATAATACAAAAAAATTATATTAGTAAAATATATTATGTTAATTAAGTATTAAAAAAATTTATTAGGTATGATAAGATTCTGTGATAAAAGATCTATCTATGTTACATCAGATTTTAACTGATTCATAGGCTTTTTCCTTTCTTCTCTCATCCAAAACCATGTTATTGGTTACTCGTAGAAACTTCATCCTCTAACCCAAAACTTGATTCTAAAACCAAAAATCAAATCAAATCTACCTTATAACCTACATTAAATTGTCACTCTTTAACAAATATTGCTAAATCTGAACCAAACATCAATTTTCTACGATTAATAATTATCTATAAACAGAATATAATTATCTATAAACGTTTAATAATTATTTATAAATCTCTACTCATAATGATATTGAAGTAATATATTTCTCATTTTTATGTAAACAGAGTAAAATAAAATATTAGAGTAATAATCTGTTTTATAATTTTAAGTGAACCATCAATTCATTTTCCAATTTAATTGGACTTAACATGGTCAGACCGAAATTTCTCCGATGGTTCACCTCTCATTCAGTTAAGACGGCAAATCATAATTGTTTTTAAGTCCGGTCAACTATAGGACTAGTCCGAATATACCATCCGGTCTTCACAGTGCTCTTTAGCCCCACGACATATTTTTGAACAACAACTCACTTGTGTTTTGGTATGGTGGTTGAGGGATTTGAGTTTGGAAAGAGATTCCATTGTTATTAACGGTGGTTGTGGATTAGAGAAAATGGGGTGGTTTTGTTGATGATGGCTAGAAGTGAGATATAAAAGATGTAGAGATGGAGTTAATGTTTGTAAATGTTGAATGTGAGTGAAAGGTTGTTGTTTTTATTCCTGTGAAAAAGCAATTTTACAATGACAAGTTGCTTTCAGATGCGAAAATTGGAGTCCCAGTTGGAGCAAAAGAGTGGAGAAACTGGAACTAGTTTGGGAATGAAGTATACCTTAGATCAACCAAATGGAGGCCTTGACTTAGGTTTAGGATACCTTAGATCAAATTTTCATTTGGGTATGAAGTATAATTATGCTAAATTACAAATATTTTATCCAAATATCTTAGATTGTGATTGTTTACTATTAATTCTACTGCTAAGGATTCCCATCAGTTGGGAAAATGTTGAATAAATGGTGCCAGGGAAATGTCATTGTAATGGCCACCACCTAAACTACATCGGTATATTAGAATCTTTCCAATGGCCACATTTAGACCTTACATAAGTTCTACTCTGCATTTGCACTGACTTCCCTTCTTCTAATAACCATAAAACTATTCATAACATTCAAATTATAGTCATTTAGTTTTTTTTTAATTAAAAATGTGATATATTTATCAAATGAATTTACATTGAGGAGTGGGTTGTGTAATGCAATGTCACACCTATTAGTGTTGAATTACCTCTGGATCCCACCCAAACCATATGGCATATCCTATGTCTACAAAATTAACAAGAACTAATTTTTCAAACTACAAAAACCATCTAATCATTCTATTCCTAGATAACTCAAAAAGGCTCTGTCTGCAATAGTGCATTTTTTAGGCAAGATAGTCCTTATTCAAACTCTCACCTCAGCTTATATTTTCTCTATCAAGTCTTTTACCTATTGTGCAGAAAATTACTCTATTTCTTGCACAGCCTATATGATAAGCCAATGCTGATACACGCATACCATACTCTCTGTATTTATTTTATCAGTTGGTCTAGTTAATTTCTATTATAAGCAGTGCTCAATTGGTGGTGAGATAGTCATCATAGTATAATAGTTATTGTAACCTGAGTTATATGTGAATCATTACAGGAGTTAGAATAGTTCAGAAAAGCCTATATATCAGTGTAAAACTGCCTGATGGGACATGAAATAGCTCCTAAGCATAATTTGGGGGCCGTTTGTTTAGGCTTAAGAAAGTAATTTTACCTAGTGATTATTCGAGAAGCTGAAAAATATTGCTTAGAAAAAAATATGCAAGTGTCAGAAGTTACTTTGTTGAAATGGAACTTAAACAAACACATCCTCATTTGAGATCCACTTCAGAAATGGAACTAGAAATAGCCACCGAAGTTAAAAGTAAACCAGAAATTCATGCAGAGCTCGATCACCTTTGTTGGACCACTGATACCCGAAGCTATTAAATTCTTCATATTTTCCGCTGGCAGCATTATAGCCATATCTTGCATGGCCACTGGAAAGAACCTGTAAGGCTGTAACCATCACTTTGAGTTGTCATCACAAGCATATTAACATTTGACAGATCAAATAGAAATACTAATTCTGCCAGATCATAATACCTTCTCACTCACTACATTGCCATTTACTCCAGCATTCCTGGCAATTACTTTAAGAACATAACTAAGAGCTCTTTTCAAAATGTTATCTCCAACCTGCATTGAATCAAGTCAGAATTCTAGGCAATAGACATGTGAGGCTACTGAACAGAAAATGCCAAGGACATTTCGGAACACCAAAAACAAAAAACATCACATTCAAGAAATTTGAGTTTTTGCCAAATAAAAAGAATGGCTTACTTTTTCAACACCGTTGTCAGTGCTCTCCTTGATTGCATCCACATTTGATGCCAGTCTCAGCAGAGTGTACGCAACTACCACAACTACAATACCTTCCTCCGCGGCTGCCTGATTATTAATTTACATGAACTAAATCCAAAACAAATGACTGTGCATTTTGGATAAGATAATAGCACCTTTATAGCATCAAGAGCATCTTCAACTCTCAGTTTCTTTTCTTTGAGCTCTGTCTCAGTTTATGCTCCAACCAATACATGTATATAACAGAAACTCCACTGCTTACATCTGCATTACATATGTCAAAAACTTGAATATTATCAGAGGTCAGTGAGTTAGCTGTATCACAGTGACACCACCTGAAAGTTTTGCAATTCTTTCAATAAAGTTTTTTTCCTTTCATAATCCTACTCTGCAACATGTAACAACATATAACCATTTTAGAACTTAGAGTAAAGGCAGAGAAGAATGAGCATCTCTCTCGATATATCATTTCTACAGTATTTCTCTGTACATGTGACTTTTCTTAACCTCAATATAACATTTAATCCTTCTTGAGTATTATAGTATGCATGCATTCTATACAAAAGCCCGCATAGAGAGATAGGGAGCGAGAGAGGCAAACCTCACTTCGGTTTCTAATCTGGGAAACTCTCTTGTTCACTACTTCCTAGGTAGCTCCATCACTGATTATAATCACGGTATTCTTGGTGATGATGTTGATGGAAGGAAGTATCTTGAAGGGACTCTAAGAGCTCAAAGATAGCTCTCTCGCAGACAAGGGAAAAGACCTTTTATACCTGAATTTGTTAGGATCACCAAATCCTCTCCTTAGCCATTCCTACAGAAACAGGATGTCAGATTGTCCTGAGATTTCATTATATAATACCACAGTTTTAAATGTATCGGCGCATGGAAGGATGTCACTCCAACTGTTGTTGAATATATTATAATCACGGTAAGCATGTGAATGGTTTAGCTACTGAATTTCCTATCCCTCTCTACCCTCCTTGAAGAGGTATTGGAACCCCTTTTATCCCTGCCCATGTTGTACTACATATTTAATAGTTTCTTTTCATCCACTTGGGTGTAAATAACTGAATGAATGAATGACATGCATTGAGGTACAAATAAACATTTACCAAAACTGACCAACAAGAGAATCATTTATGGAGAAAGCAAGATTGACTACAAAAGAGAACTAAGCCAAATAGAGTACTTAAAACAGAATACAACATTAACTATGACAAAGTAAACTAGTGCATCTACAAAATCACCACAAAACACACACATTTACATGCTAAATCAAAAATGGAGCCCATGGAGAAGCAGTGAAGGTAATTTTGGTGGAAACCAAACTACCATTAACTATGATGTGAACTTTCACACTCGATATGAATGAAAAAGTTTATAAGTAGAAAGGGGCACGAAATTATTGCCTTTAAGATTTTTGACATATTGTCTCATGTTTCTCCATTCTTCCCATGTCGTAGTAACAACGAAACTCCTTGGTAGTTAGACTATCGGAAGCTCCCTAGTCGTAGATGGGTAAACAAATTATGTAATGGGCTATAAGCTATAATCCTTTAAGTTAACACAACAATTGAATGTCCCACAAATGACCAATGAGCCTGAAAATCTCCCTTCTCAGAGTCCCAAAAATTTGATACCAAGTTGACAGAAAACTAAAAAAACGATAAAGTATGGCAAAAGCCTATAACATATGTCAAATGCCAAAAGCAGTTCCACTTGTAAATTCATTCAAGGTTATCGAACCAGGTTACAAAACTCAGAAAACTACATCTAACGCGACAAAAAATTCAAGAAGTAAACAACCCAGAAATTAATATCAACACTTTTCACGGCACCAATTAATTATTGGCCAAAACCCCCACTTTTGGGGATAAACCAAACACCATGAACGAATAAAGAGGATAGCAGTTTGTGAACGGAGGAGAATACCAATCAAAAGAAACAAAAAAAAATTTGGACCATTTCTCGATTTGTGCGTGTCATCCTTGCGCAGGGGCCATGCTAATCTTCTCTGTATCGTTCCAATTTTATCGGATGTCCCCGAAGGGACAGACATCTCTGTATGCCTACGCTATATAAACTCCCTTGTTATCTTAGTAATACAGGATGTGGGACTTGTTTAGCTATGCCCAATAACTTTGTTTCTCAAATGTTGAAATAAAGTGCCGGATAAAACTAAAAACAGGTATTAAACAGAGAGGGTGAATAACAATTATATTTTGCATAGATAATAAAAAACCTCTTTTATTTTTAAGCACACGATCAAGTCTTCCAAAATGTACATGTACTTGAAAACGTAAGTGCCTACAAATTTTCAGTGTATTAATTTGTCACACGAAAATGAAATCTACCAAGTAAACCTCAAATATTTTTAAATATAGGTTAAATTGATTTGTATGATAAACTTCAAGAGATATTAGTAATTATCATTATTTGCTTGCTCAAACTAGGAACTCATCTTCTCTCATATAATATGTATCATACAAAAATATAACGCTAATTTATATTTAATTCATGATTTACTTTTTTAATTATGATTAATAAATGAAATGGTATACACTCTAAGATAATAGACGTGGCTCTCTTTACCATTGATCCTTTCATATTTTTCTCACATGATGGTTCCACCCTTCAAATCTTCTCCTCCAAGATGCAACCAATTGTTCTGCAATAAAGCTCTCATTCCCTCGTCAATGAGTGTGTGTGTACCATTATGAGTGGCCCATATTTTTCTCCAAATTAGAGCATACTTCCTTAGCAAATTGCAACTTGTTCAGTGTGATAATAAATTTGTTTAAAAGACTCATTCAAAATGTATGCTGGATCAATTTGATTTCTCAGTAGCTCAATTTATTTAGTTTTTAAATTGTGCATACTCACTCAGACTCAACTCTCTAATGGAGAGAAAAAAAATTAAATCAATAAGACGTCTTGTTGTGTCAATATGAATTATAATTAAAAAATCATTTATAATTAGTGTTAGATCGACATCACTTTTAAGTAACCTAATTTTTAAAATTGTGGGTATATTATAAATTTAAAAAAAAATAAGAATGATAATTGTTATTATAATTTATATTCTTAATTTAAGAAACAAAATTTATAAATTATAAAATAATGATTGAAACTCGTAAAAATTGAAAATCCCCATGATCTTATGTAATACAAACTTAAAGATATTAAAATGTTGGTTTAAAAATGTTTGTGTCTACAATAACTAGAACACATTATTTAGTAGGATTTCATTAAAGTATTTATATACTATGCAGAACGACATTTTGGATGTTTGGCTGCATAAATTATAAAATATGTTTGTCTTATTTTAGATCGTGTACAGAAGAAAAAAACAAATTATATGATTGACCTTAAATAGTTCGACAAAAATAAAAGTTGTTGCAAAAAAGATGGAGTAACTCAATTCTTTACATTGCTGATGATATCTCGCCGAACCATTTTGGCACAGTTTCTCTTAACATGCTTTCCCATAGTTAGGTCCTAGATTGGCTGAGAATTCAACAAAAAATATCCATTAATTATCGTGTACAAATATATATGAACTAAATCTAGTAATGTGCTACTCATGTAGGGGTACATTTCTTTAATATGTTCAATTCTTAGGCAAACCTTGCATTGGGTGTGAGGATAATACTATTTAGCTCTCAGCTCTAAATAGGTTGCCATCATGCATTTTATTTATTTTATTGAATAACTTTCATGTTGTTGCATGCTATCAAGATAATAATATGTATGGATTGTGAGAGTAAATATTTATATATTGCATGTACATCATTCATTACTTATTTATAGGGAGGGTGATAGGGCTGAAGGCACACAAAGGCCCATTCGCATAAAACATAGACCCAATTGGTTATCTGATTTTGTGGTTAAAAAGTAATTACTGTCATTTTACAATTTTTATGTCAATTCGGGCCTCATGTATTTAGCCCATCACTAGTAGTTGAAACCCTAAATTCTCTAGCTCATGTATTTAACCTTATCCAGCTGATGCATGGAGGCTAGGAATGAAATGAATTATCTTTTTTTTCTGCATTAAATTCCTTTTAAATTCCTTGTTTTAGTTCACTGTTCTTCAAACCTTAATCAAAACCCTATCAATTTGGTGCTTTCATTCCTGTACTATGCCTCCTAAGACTACTTCCAAGGATATTGATGAGTCTTTGTTACAAATCTTTGCTGATAAACTTAAAGAACAACAAGAACAGCAAGATTCCAGACATGAGACTATTACAGAAGCTCTTCACACAATCACTGAAAAATTGGCAAATATATCTACCTTACCCCCTCAACCACCAGACCCCCCACAACCATCTTCAAACCAACCTGAATCCTCCAATGTATCACACCCTAATCCAACAGCCCCGGTACCCCCCATTCCACCTCATCAACCATCACCTACCCATTTTCCTAACTATCCACATTCTCCTGTTTCTCCATTTTTCACTCCTAATAACCCTTACATTCGCCGCAACTTTCCCTATATGCCCCCACCCACAACCCAACCAAGACCCCCAAAATTACAACTTACCCCTTTTGACGGATCAGAACCTTTGGATTGGTTATTCCAAGCTGAGCAATTTTTTCAGCTTTACCAAGTCCCTCCAGATCATCGTCTCCATATCATTTCATTTTATATGAATGGGGAAGCCTTAAGCTGGTTCAAATGGGCCTTCCATAATTCTACTTTTACTGATTGGGAGAGTTTCACTAGATCATTGGAGGCACGGTTTGGACCCTCTTGCTATGAAAATCATCAAGCGGAGCTATTCAAGCTTCGACAAACAGGCACAGTAGCTGAATATCAACGGCAGTTTGAAACGCTCTGTAACAGAATTTGGGGTCTGTCCCCGGAGGTAATTCTAAACTGTTTCATTTCTGGGCTTTTGACAGAGATTAGGCGTGAGCTGGCTGTACTTCGCCCCTCTAATATTGCTGAAGCTTTGGGCCTTGCTAAACTTGTGGAATCAAAAATCAAAGACTCCAAACACCCACCACACAGACCATTTCGTTACCCATCTGCCAATACCCAACCCACCCACTTCAACAACCCCCGACCCAATACACTACCTAACCCCCCTCCAACCACACAATCAAACTCACCATCCTTTCCTATACGCCGTCTCACTATGGCCCAAATGCAAGAGAGACGTGCCCAAGGTCTTTGCTATAACTGCGATGAAAAGTTTCACAACGGCCATAAATGTCAACCTAGACGTTTTTTGTTGCTGCTCGATGATGATTTCCAGCAAACAGATGACACTCACACGTCCTCTCTCGAAACTGCAGAGGAGGATCTCACAGTTACTGATGACCTTATTCATTTTCAATTATCTGAACAAGCTCTCGAGGGACAAACTTCCCCTAAGACATTGCGATTTCAGGGATCAATCGCAGGCCATCCGATCATAATTTTGGTCGACACTGGAAGTTCTCATAATGTCATTCAGCCTCGATTGGCAAGCTATCTGCAATTGGAGATTGACCCAACTCCAATGTTTCCAGTTATGGTGGGAAATGGCGCTCACATATATTGTACAGGTTTGTGTTCTAATACACCAGTCAGGATGCAAAACCAGTTGTTTCACATTCCACTTTATTTACTGCCAATTAAGGGAGCTGATATTGTTCTCGGCATTGAATGGCTCCGCACTCTAGGACCAGTCACTTCTGACTTTGCCATTCCGTCCATGACTTTTAGAGTGGGGAATGACACCATCACCCTCCAAGGAGACAATGCCAGCCCCATTTTGCCTTCTTCACTTCATCAACTCACCCGTTTCCTAAGCACAGACTCTATCGCTTCTCTTCACACAATACTCTTTTTACCCATCCTACCCACCACCCACTTACCCCAACAAACAACTCATGAAATCAACCCACAAATACAGACCCTCCTCCACAAACATGAGACCATTTTCCAGACCCCACATAGCCTGCCACTAGACCGCCCTCATAACCACTACATTCCCTTACTACCAAATTCTACACCCATCTCCATTAAACCCTACCGTTATCCACATTCTCAGAAAGACACTATGACCACTATGATTCATGAAATGCTAAAAGATGGAATTATCACACCCAGCAATAGTCCCTTTTCATCCCCAGTTTTGCTAGTTAAAAAGAAGGACGGGACTTGGCGTTTTTGCGTTGATTATCGGGCTTTAAATGCAATCACCATCCGTGATCGCTTTCCAATTCCAACTATTGACGAATTGTTGGATGAATTAGGGGGCTTTACCATTTTTTCAAAGATTTATCTCCGTTCTGGTTATCATCAAATTAAAGTGCAAGAACAAGATACACATAAAACCGCATTCAGGACCTTCGATGGTCATTACGAGTTTTTGGTTATGCCGTTTGGGCTAACTAATGCTCCAGCCACTTTTCAAGCAGCTATGAATGACCTATTGCGCCCTCATTTGCGAAGGTTTGTTTTGGTAGATGATATACTAATTTACAGTTCTAATTTGCATGATCACTTAGTGCACTTGGGCATCATATTAGACCTATTAGTTACTAACCAGTTTTATGCCAAGTTGTCCAAATGTCAGTTTGGTGTTTCTACGGTTGGTTACTTAGGTCACATCATCTCAGCAGGGGTAGTTAAACCGGATCCTGATAAGATCCAAGCAATGCTCGAATGGCCTCAGCCACGTTCACTCACGACACTCAGGGGATTTTTGGGTCTCACCGGTTTCTATCGGAAGTTTGTCAAGCACTACGCCACACTCGCCGCTCCCCTCACCGACCTGTTAAAATTACAGACATTTAAATGGACTACAGAGGCACAAGTCACCTTTCAAGAATTAAAAACAGCAATGTCTACCACCCCGGTCCTACAACTACCCAATTTCTCCAAGGCTTTTGTTGTTGAAACAGATGCTTCCGTGGTGGCCATTGGGGCTGTCCTCTCTCAAGATAGGCATCCAGTGGCGTTCTTCAGCAAGAAAATGACTCTTCGGATGCAACATGCTTCGGCGTATGTCCGTGAGATGTTTGCTGTGACAGAATCTGTAAAAAAATGGCGTCAGTACCTTATTGGTCGGCAATTTTACATTTACACAGATCAACAAAGCTTGAAATATCTAATGACACAGGGTTTACACACACCAGAACAACAAAAGTGGGCAACAAAACTGATAGGTTTTGACTATGAAATAAAATACAGGACGGGTACCTCTAATCGCGTCGTGGATGCCTTATCCAGATGCCATAGTGAGGAGTCAACCACATGCTTTTCCATGTCCTCGTCCTTTCCAACAATTCTGGAACAGATCCGTGCATATTACAGTTCCTCATGTGGACAGCAATTTATACACAAATTAGTATCTGAGGCAGCACAAAGTTCAAAGTTTCATATTTCACAGGGTTTGGTATTTTTTCAAAATCGCATTTTCATACCTGATACTGCAGATCTGCGGGTCACATTGTTGAAGGAGTTCCATGAGGCACCATCTGCGGGTCATTCTGGGTGGAAATCTACTTTGGCTCGACTTACAGCCTCGTGTCAGTGGCCTGGGCTCGCCAAGGATGTCAAGAGCTTCGTCCAACAGTGTGTGGTTTGCCAATCTAACAAGCCCCTAACACAAAAGTCTCAGGGGTTATTACAGCCACTTCCAATACCAGAAAAAGTATGGGACGAAATATCTATGGACTTTATAACACACTTACCCTCATCACAAGGCCATACAGTCATATGGGTTGTCGTGGATCGGCTTACCAAATACGCCCATTTCACCGCACTTCCTACTCGGTTCTCAGCTGAGACACTAGCACGACGGTTTCTGAATGACATTTGCAAGCTCCATGGTGTCCCTAAGAGTATCGTTTCTGACCGTGACCCGTTGTTCCTCAGTGCGTTCTGGAAGGGACTTTTTAAGCTCCTGGGCACTTCCTTATGCTATAGCACCGCCTACCACCCGCAGTCAGACGGTCAAACCGAAGTTGTGAATCGAGGACTCCAAACGTATCTCCGGTGCTTCACAGGGACTCAACCGAACAGATGGTTTTCTCACCTTTCTCTGGCCGAGTATTGGTACAATACAAACCATCACTCAACCCTTCAAGTCACACCCTTTGAAGCACTGTATGGACGACCTCCACCAACATTGCGTGACTACCTTCCCGGTTCCACAAATGACACACCAATCCGGGATATCCTGCAATCCAGAACCGAGATGTTAGTAACACTCAAACAGCATCTCCTTCATGCCCAACAACGTATGAAAGCACAAGCGGATTCAGGTAGAAAAGATGTTACCTTTGAGGTGGGCGAATGGGTTCTTCTCCGCCTTCAACCGTATCGGCAGCAAACAATGGCACGCCGCCGGTCACAGAAACTGTCTCGGCGCTTCCACGGGCCGTTCCAGGTTGTTCGGCGAGTTGGGCAGGTTGCGTATGAACTCAAACTTCCACCAACGGCTCGCATCCACCCGGTGTTTCACGTCTCACTCTTAAGACGTTTTTATGGTGCACCACCGGGACAAAACGAGGACACCTTCCTCACCGGTTCTCTGCCAGAAACAGTGGTGGAACCACCCTTTGACCCCCCAATCGTTCCGTTCATGGAGCCAGGGGTTCAACCGTGTGGGAATGAACACGGCATGCGTGTTGAAGAAGAAGAGAAGAGGAGCACGGGAACAACCAGATTGGTTGGAGAAGAGAATAGCATAAAAGAAAAACTCTTTGTTGAGGCTCACAATGAAAATATGGAAAAAGAAAGTATGGGCAATGAAATGGTTAAGGTGGGAGAAAAACCAGGAGAAGGGGTTTTGGAAAGGGAAAGTACAATGAATATGGGCAATGAAAGATTCCCAACCCACTTGATTAGGTCTCCTGGTGCAAACCGAGGAGTTCAAAGAGGACCGTTAGATTGGGGAGTTTTATCTCCACTGTTGGATGCACTGCACCATTCTGAACCATCTTTAATGCAATCCGGTACTCGAGGCGTGATTGAAGGGATTACACATTCCCCCTTGCTGACTAAATCCCCACCATCCACGCCCCCTCCTCTTTTGGCGCCACACACAATCGCAGCATCCATTCCAACCAGCTGTCATCCACACACATTTTCCACCCGTTTGAATTCAGTCCCACGTGGCCTTGCTGGTGACTCTTCATCACACCTTGAGGACAAGGTGTCTCTCCAAGGGTTGGGCAATGATAGGGCTGAAGGCACACAAAGGCCCATTCGCATAAAACATAGACCCAATTGGTTATCTGATTTTGTGGTTAAAAAGTAATTACTGTCATTTTATAATTTTATGTCAATTCGGGCCTCATGTATTTAGCCCATCACTAGTAGTTGAAACCCTAAATTCTCTAGCTCATGTATTTAACCTTATCCAGCTGATGCATGGAGGCTAGGAATGAAATGAATTATCTTTTTTTTTCTGCATTAAATTCCTTGTTTTAGTTCACTGTTCTTCAAACCTTAATCAAAACCCTATCAGAGGGGATCCACTTATTCTAAGAGTAAGTTTTTTAAACTTACTTCTTCTCATCTTAGCCATCAATTCTAGAGAATTCTAATGATTTGAATTAGTGAGTAAATCTAAATCATTATATGTCCCTAAAATTTTTCACTAGAATGAGGAGTAAGTTTAAAAAACTCACTCTTAGAATAAGTGGATCCACACTCTCATTTATATTACTTTTACTTAATAATCAATGATTATTAAATATGAATCACGAATGATATAAAATCTCTCTAATTTGACTAATTAGTAAAGTGGGCCAAAATGTTGAATTCACTAAGCTAACCTTAACAAATTGTGATAATAACTCTTAAACCATTAAAACTTGATGAAAAGTTGTTGTTTCTGTAGCTCGCAACAATTCTAATAACACAAGATAATATTTACTGGATGAGTCACGACCAGGTCGCTCTCTTTAATTTGTTTCGCGGTACTTCTAAAATTGTACAAGCAGACTATCAACCACGTCGTCCCCAGGATAAAACAGCTCAATTCTCTGTTATACGATATCTTACTACACTGTAAGAATCGCTCTCGAATACACCCACAATACTGACTATCAGTGTCAGTTCTCGAATTCCACAGTATGACTACCTGTGCCAATTCTTTACCCACAATACTGACTATCAGTGTCAGTTCTCGAAATCCCACTTTGGTTGCCTATGCCAATTCTGAAGTACCACGGAAAGAAAGGGGGAGAAGGTAGCCAGAAATGCGTCAACGGAGTATTAGGGGGAGAAAGAAAATTTGAGAAAAACGCCTTCAACTTGGTGCGAATAATAATGAGGGGAGAATGCCTCTATTTATAGCCTGAGGCCTCCAACGAATCCCCCATCCGACGATGCAAAAACACTAACGGTCATCTCACACGGACTTGCCTCCCACTGACCGAATTATTCTCCTTTGGTCGAGTTTCTCTCACACGGATCTCCTCCACTCTCCAACCGTGTTGACTTCATCAAACACGTGTGGAATACATGTGTTGACTTGGTCAACACACGGTCCAAGCCCATATAACCCAAAAATAAATAAAATAAATATTTATTTATTTAAAAAGAATGGTCGTGGTGGTGCGCGCGTCTGGAGGGGTGGTGTGCACGTGTGTGTAGAGGGGTTTTGTTTGTGTGAGTCATCACCCACTCACAAAATCCATTGTATCCCTTGGAGCACACCTCAATGATAAAACTTAAGGCTTATAAAGCCTTCAAACTTCCCTCCTCCAAGGAATGTGAGACTAGTGAGTTTTTTTATTTCACAAACTCAAAAGTCACCATAAATGACCTCATTAATGTACATTAAAACCACTTCAAAAACTTATCATTTTCAACATAATTCAAAAATCCCCTACTTGGAATTAAAAAACGATTTCCGGGAATTTCTTTGGTCACAATAAGATTGTGCATAAACAAAGGTGTCATACGACTTGAACCTTTGCATAGTGAATAAGATCCAGATTTTACTAGAGTGACTAGTAGTCTTAAACTCTATCTCCGGCATCAAACCACATGCAACATTTTCAAAGGTATATTCTGTAAAGCATGTGCGTTAAATGCCATGCACATCTATCCCAGTATAGTGAACGCTTTAGAAATTTATGCCGCAAAATTTCATAGGAAGTGGCCCTCACTTCCACATTCACATAGGTGAGTCTATCTAGAGTACTCATATAGCCTAGGTACTCCACTCCAATTGGAGTATAGATTTCATTCAGAGTTTAACTCATCTTTACATATGCTGCAGGAATCATGTTTCTCATAATTTTATAGCATGTTCATTCTCATATCACTTCACAACTTATTATTACCCATTGAACCTATTTCTTGGGATCTCCAGTCAGTTAGGTCGGGTTACCATCATGAGCGATCATCGTTTTAAGGGCAATAGTCCCATAATCTTAAAAGTATAATGGACTTTCTCTCTAGCTAGTCCTTTCGCCAAAGGATCTGCTAAGTTATTCTCAGTGCGTACATGATCCACTCTAAGAGCTCCTGTAGATAGTAATTCTCTAATGGTGTTGTGCTTACGATGAATTTCTCGTTTCTTACCGTTATAAAATCGATTCTCAAATTTTGCAATAGTTGCGACACTATCATAATGGATCAACACGATTGGAATCAGTTTTTCCCATATGGGAATCTCTACAAGCAAGCTTCTCAGCCAACTTGCTTCTTCACTAGCTGTTGCTAGTGCTATCATCTCAGCTTTCATAGTGGATTGAGCCAAAATAGTTTGTTTCTTTGACTTCCAAGAAATAGCTCCAACATTTATGCTAAATATATAGTCACTAGTTGCTTTGGAATCATCTAAAAGAGTGTTCCAATCAGCATCGCTGAATCCTACTAGGACAGCTGGAAACCTTCGGTAATGTAATCCAAGGTTCATTGTTTTCTTAAGATATCTTATTACCCTTTCTATAGTATACCAATGCTCCATAATAGGTCTACTGGTAAACCTGCATAATAATCCCACAACATAGGTAATGTCGGGTCTAGTGCAATCAGTGGTACACCGGAGGCTGTCAATGATGCTACCATACTTAAAGTTTTACACTTGGATCGTATGGTGTGCTAGCAGGTTTATAGTCAAAGTATTTATATTTCTTTAGGATCTTTTCCACATAGTGAGATTGATCCAAAGAAATTCCTTCTTTTGACATAATAATTTTTATACCAAGGATTACACTTGCCTCTCCAAGGTCTTTCATATCAATGTTGTTACACAACAATGATTTCACATTATTCACAACATGAATGTTGGAACCAAATATGAGTAGATCGTCTACATAGACACATATGATAGTGTAAATGTCATTTTCTGATTTGTAATAAATGCATTTGTCACTTTCATTCACCTTAAACTCATTCGAGATTATTAAGTCGTTAAACTTTTCATGCCACTGTTTAGGTGCTTGCTTAAGACCATATAATGACTTATCTAACTTGTAGACCTTATTTTCTTGCTCATGTATTACAAAACCTTCAAGTTGTTCCATAAAGATTTCTTCTTCTAAATCACCATTTAAAAAGTCAGTCTTAACATCTAGCTGATGTACTACTAAATTATGTATCGCAGCGATCAATATTAGTACTCTAATGGATATAATTCTAGTAATAGGTGAAAATGTGTCGAAGAAATCTACATTTTCTCTTTGCCTGAAACCCTTAGCTACAAGGCGAGCTTGTATTTATCCAGTATGCCATCAGGTTTCAGTTTCTTTTTCAATATCAACTTACAACCAATAGGTTTGCAGCTAGGAGGCAAGTCAGCTAAATGTCAGGTCTTGTTAGACTCTAGAGAATCCATCTCATCATTTATGGCTTCTTGCCACAAATCAGCATCCAAAGAAGTCAAAGCTTCTTAGAGTGTTGATGGATCATCTTCCAATGTATAGACTATATAATCAGATCCATACTCACTAGAAGTTCTTGCTCTCTTACTTCTTCTAGGTTATGTTTCTAACTCATCGTTATTATCATTATTGTTAATCATAGGTATGCGACTAGTTATTGTGCCCCCAATATTCCTCAATTTAAAAGGGAATTTCATTTCATTGAAGTCATCATCGTTAGACTCAATGATCACTTTTGCGTTAAGGTCATAAACTTGTACGCTTTGTTGTTTATAACATACCCAATGAATACACATTCATAGGCTCTACTTACGAGTTTAACTCTCTTGGGGTCTGGTATCTGGATATAAGCCAGACAACCACAAGTTCTCAAATAAGACAAGTTTGGTGGTCTATTCTTAATAATTTCATATGGAGAAATTTTGCTTTTAGTCTTGGGGACTCTATTTAGCACATAACACACAGTTAATAAAATTTCACCCTACTCCACCAAGAGGGTGCTACACCAGAACTTAACATAATAGCTACAACTAACTCAGTTAAAGTTCTATTCTTTCTTTCAGCTTTACCATTCATTTCAGGTGAATATGGTGTATTTGTTTCATGAATAATGTCATTTAATTTATAAAAATCATTAAACATGTTAGAGTCATACTCAATGCCTCTATCACTTATGAGTTTCTTTATTTTCTTGTTGAGTTGATTTTCAATTTCAGTTACATCTAACTTAAACATGTCAAGTGCTTTACTTTTATTTTTCATAAGATATACATAGGTAAAATTAGAACAATCATATATAAAAGTGATAAGATAACGTTTTCCATTTCTAGTTAACGTTCCATCTAATTCAAATATGTTTGAGTGTATTAAATCTAAAGGCTCAGATTCTCGCATAACTGATTTATGTGGTTTTTTTGAAATTTTTGCTTGACTGCATGATTCACAAATTTCAAAATCAATTTTTAGATAACTTTGGAATTAAACCTAAGCTACTCAAATTTGAAATTGCACGTTTATTAATATGACAAAGTCTAAAATGTCAAATATTAAAATCACACAACATGTAAACAGAATCAGAAATTTTATTAATAGAAACATCAACATTTAATTTAAAAATTGTCATCACTGGCGTACCCTTTCCCAACAAATATCTCATTCCTAGTAAGAGTATACAAGTCTGCTCCTATGGTCTGGGTAAAACCAACCTTATTAAGAAGAAAACCATAAACTAGATTCTTCCTCATCTCTGGAGTGTGTCTCACATCTTTGAGAATCAGAGTCTTCCTAGATGTAAACTTCAGCTCCACATCACCAGTTCCAGCAACAATAGTGGTGTAGGAGTCACCCGACAACACCTTCTTATCATCAGCGTCCATGTATGTTCTGAATATAGCACGGTCATAGTAGACATGGCGGGATGTGCCAGTATCTACCCACCACCCATCAGTTCCTCCAACCATAGTGCCCTCAGATAGTACATCCACAAATGGTTCATCAACCATGTTGGCCTGTGGAGGACGATCCATATGTTTATTTTTGCACTTGCGTGCCATATGACATAGCTTCCCACATTTGAAGCAGATGAACAGGTTCCCAGAGTCATTCTTAGTAGGTGGCTTAGCATATTGGACCTTTTGGGGTTCCAATTCTTGTTTTGACTGATGTTCTTAGTCTTATTCTCACTGCGGCGGTTCTGATTCTTGAAGTTAGTGCCAAAGGCTTTAGAACCGCAGGTGACAATTTTTTCTTAGTGCTATTGTTAGAGACAATCAGCACCTCATCTTTCTGATTTTGCTTATGAGCCTCTTCTTCAATATGAAGACGAGTGATCAGAGATTCCAAAGAGATTTCTTTGGTCTTATGCCTCAAAAGGTTTTTGAAGTCCTTCCAACTAGGAAGCAACTTGTTAATTATGACAGCCGCTTGAAATTGTCCATCTAGGGGCATACCCTCAGAAATGATCTCATGAGCAATTTTCTGAATCTCGTGGGACTAAGACTTTACTGATTTATCATCAGTCATTTGATACTTGAGGTAGCGGCTAACAACATATTTCTTAGTCTCAGCATCCTCAATATCATATTTTTTTCTCAAGTGCATACCAAATTAGTTTGGCAGACTTGTATGGGTTGTGGTAATCATAAAGATCATCAGACAACTCATTCAGAATGAAGTTCTTACATAAGTAATCACTTTCATTTTAGAGAGTTATTTCAATAGCCAGTTTATCCCTTTCTTTTTTTTCAGCCTCATCCGACACCACTGGGATATCGGTTTTCAGAACGTGGACAACATTTCTCATAGTGAGGAAAAAATTCATCTTATGTTGTCAACGTTTGAAATTTGTCCCGTCAAATCGAAATGGTTTGTTAAGGTCATAGTTGTTCGGTCTAGTAATATTATCTACAAATGACATTGCAGTCGAAACATCTTAAAAATGTTGTTTGCGTAGCTCGCAACAATTCTAATAGCACGAGATAATCTTTATTGGCTGAGTCATGATCAGGTCGCTCTCTTTAAGACGTTTCGTGGTACTGCTAAAATTGTGCAAGCAGACTATCAATCATGTCGTCCCCAGGATAAAACAACTCAATTCTCTATTATACGATATCTTACTGCACTATAAGAATCGCTCTCGAATACATCCACAATACTCACTATTAGTGTCAGTTCTTGAATTGCCACAGTTTGGTTACCCGTGCCAATTTTTTACCCACAATACTGGCTACTAGTGTCAGTTCTCGGAATCTCACTTTGTCTGCATGTGCCAATTCTCAAGTACCACAGAAAGAAAGGGGGAGAAGGTAGCCGGAAATGCGTCGGCGGAGTATTAGGAGGGAGAAAGAAAAGTTGAGAGGAAATGTCTTCAACTTGGTGCGAGTCTCCTTTGATCGAATTCGTCAAACACATGTGGAATGCATGTGTTGACTTGGTCAACACACAGTCCAAGCCCACATAGCCCAAAAATAAATAAATGTTTATTTAAAAATAATGTTGGGCCCAAGCCCTCGGCCGGACAGCAGCGGTGGTGTGCACGTGTGTGTGGAGGGGTTTTGTTTGTGTGAGTCATCACTCACTCACAAAACCTATTGTATCCCTTGGAGCACACCTTAATGATGAAACTTAAGGCTTATAAAGCCTTCAAACTTCCCTCCTCCAATGAATGTGGGACTAATGAGTTTTTTCATTTCACAAACTCAAAAATCACCATAAATGGTCTCATCAAAACCATTTCAAAAACTCATCATTTTCAACAAAATTCAACAAAAGTTTTTAAAGTGTTCCCCATAATATAGAATCACAATCGTTTGAACTCAAGTTGTGTTGTTTTTCAAATACCTAAAGTTTAATCACAAGTGCTTACTAATTCCTCATGCTTTCCATGTTATTAAATGTCTTAAAACTAGAGATAAGTTACAAATTATAATCATTAATTTTTTTTTTGCAATACATATGGTTAACATCTCGACATTAATATGGATCCTAGAGTTGGGAAAAGTCTCTTTCAATTAAGTTTTGGTATAAAGTGAACAAATAATGTTATACCACCATTAATTTAACATGAAATGCATTGAGATATTAAGTTACTTAAATTTAATGGCGAAAAATCCTAAGGTAGTTCATGCTCCCCCGGCCCATGCAATGCGTTTATAATCACCTCATGATCTCAAATTAGTTTCTTTGTTAATTAGAATAGTCTAAGCTCATTCTTGAATTAGAGAAATTGTAAGACTCATTATCAAAGAAAAGCAACTATAGCAATCAACATTTCTTAAGTATTATATATTTTGTTTTTTCATATATATTAATCATTTAAATAACTTAATAATATTTAAATACAAAAACTTGTTATTTATATTTATTTTTTCATTTAATAATCTATTTATACTTACTATACTATACAAATATTTTTTTTTTACTAACAATGGTATTATCTCACCATTTTGGGTAAGAAACTAATTTCTTTCGAGGTGTGTGGTTGTCAATATCAACAAGTGTCACTCCTAAGAGTCAAACATTTGATATTTTGATCATCTTAGGATCTAACAAAACTTTATATCACTTAACCAATACATTGTTGGTCTATACTATACAGATATTGATAAATGTAATCAATAGTGACACGATATAATTTTCCTTTATCCAATTTTACTGTTATTAAAAAAATTATATTTTCAACTTATATTTTATTTATGTTATTATATCTCTAAAATTAAATATTTCATTATAACTAATAATAAATTTTATAAAATATATTTTTAAATTTTTAATATGTTCCATGTGACATTTATTTATGGTAGTATTAGTATAAAATATTAATAATAATATCTAAGTCTTTAAATTTATTTTTAATTATTTCTCACTTACAATACAATGTTTCAAATTGGGGAATATGATTTTTTTTAATGAAACTATAAGATAAATAATCTCAACATATTCACTTAATAAAAAAGATCTTGAAATTTTTGAATTTATAATTAAAAATAAGTAGAAAATATGGGATTAAAATAAGGGACAACTTATTAATAAGAAAAGGGAGAGGGAGGAAATTGTGCAGCAACCAAGTATTTAACAATTCTACCAAATGTATAACATCTATGTTAAAAATAATATGGGACAAATTAAAGGGGTATTTACTTGCATGAATTTATTTAGCTAGAAACATGATACATGGGTAAGTTTTATTCCATTGTTGGATTATCATATTTGGCTGATATATTGAATTCAAAAAATACCTTTAGTTGAAATAAAATGGTAGAAAAAATAAAAATGAAATAATTTCACAATAGAAATTTGACATTTATATGGGAACCATTGAACATTGCCACTTTACCCATCCAATAGGAATATATCAAATATAACTCCTATTTGTTAACTAAAATTTATATTATATTATCTAAATTAAAAACATTGGTACAATACACAAAAATATTTGTTAATGCTCCATGCTTTCCATGCGTTTTAGATATTATTTACGCTTCATGTTTTCCATGTGCTTTACATATGTTACTAGTTAGACATGAAGTTTTAAATTATAATAATTAATTATTTTAGTCATATGTACTACCAATGTTAGTCCATATTTATATAAGTATAATTTTTTTGGTACTACTAATATTATCTCCTCATCCTCATCTTATTGGTAAGAAATTAATCTCCTTTCAAGTGTGTAATTGCACCTCTCAACAAGCATAACTCTCAGAAATTGAATCATTAGCATTTTGGTCATCGTGAAAATTTAATGAGGCCTTACATTACTTTTAGACTGAGTAAAAAGTCTCACTTGTTTAGTTTATTTTTAAATTAACTGTATCTATCATTTATTTAATATGGAGTAGATTGCAATCTCAATGCATTAATATTTAATAGCTAAAGGATCTTAGAGAGGTTAATATTTATACTTAGGTCCGTGACCCCTCAAACTCATTTTTTTTTCAATTACTAATAGTTTACTCATTAATGCTTGCCGATGCTTCATGCTTTTAAATTTTAACACATGGGTGTTGGAGGTCGGTTTGTAGTATTGTTTAGGCAAAAATTCATCCGATCCAAACACATATTTAAGATGTCGTCCAGTCTGATTTGTTTATATTAAGAAATTCTGGTACAACTGATTCAAATATTATATGAAATTTGAACCCATTTTTATAAAAGATTGGCACTCTACACATACATTTCAAAAATTATAAACATAACTAAAATACTAAGTTTAATATACTTTAAAGTGATAAGTTTATATGCATTTATCTTAATATTGTTACAACATTATCACAATATCGTTTACATACACTATAAAGACGTAACTTTCCCACAACCATGTTATTTTAAAAAAACAAACAACTATTATATAAATTAAAAATATATATATATCAAAGATCGCAACATAATTATGATCACGACAATGGGTAAGAACGTTATATTCATAAATAGATATTCTCATTAAAAATAAAGAAACATGTGCATATCTTGATAGTTGGTATTGATTAATTTTTCATTGTGATTATATTGTATATAAGAAGAAGAAAAACAAATCTAACAAAGTTGTATTTATTATTAAGAGAAAATCATTTCTATAGTCTAATTTTAATATATTACTTAATGATCCTTTATTTTTAAGTCATATCAAATAAACACTACTAAATCTATCATATGACTAAATGAACGATGAATTTGCATTTTAATTTATTTAATAACTTTATTGAACTGAATTATTAAATAGTTAAATACACAATCTTATTTGTGCATATCCTAATAAGTAAAATAAATTTGGTCCAATTACAATTAAAATGATTCATAGAGTCGGATTCAAAAATCGATCAGGACTCCATCACTTTTTTCAAAATCAATCCCCGCAACCTAAAAATGGCTCACCCATATTATCCGTCAATAGCCAACCTAACTCCAATTAATAGTTTAGTCGGTGATGCATCATAAATGCAAGATATGTTCAGGGCTAAACATACAATTGTTTATATAAAATATAATTTAAATGGGGAGTGCTTTTTAAAGTATATTGCTTAAGGTGGATAAATGTACACAATTGAATATGATCCATAATTAAGATTATTAAACATGATTAAAGAATCAATAACATAATTTTATAAGTACATTAGTCACTAAACTGCAGGTAGGGATGGCAACGGATGCAGGCGAGCATGGGTAGTGCTTTCCTGTACCTAAATCCGCAATATTTGCGGGTACACGTAATGGATATTTGCGAGTACCCATTGAGTTTTTAATTTTAATTATATATTTATATAATTTGTAATAATCAATATGTAAAAATAATTGTTACATGAATACTATGATATTTATATGATAAATTTATGACCATAGTCAAATATGTGTAATTTATTATGAAATAATAATAAAATATATGATATATAATCTTAAAATAATAATAAATATATATATAAAAATTTAACTAAAAACTAAATATATAAATTTGTGGGTACCTGCGGGGCGGGTATCACAAAACCCGTTTCCGACCATAAGCTATTATTGCGGGTACCGGTTGTGGGTTTTTCCACGCATACTCACAGGTTGGACTTTTTTGTCATCCCTAACTACAGGTTACATTTTAGAGGAATCCTCAGTAAAATTAATAAAAACTTAATATTTATGTATTATTGATATAATTTTTTACATCATAAATATATTATTTATCATTCATATGTATTACTTTTATAACATACATAATTTCTAATAATATGTTAATAGTATAAAAAATTCTTATATTATGAGTACACAAATATTAAACTCATGAGTTAATTACATTGACACCCCATGAGTTTTAATGAAATTACACAAATCATCCCTCACTTTTCTACACCTACACAAATCTTCCTTAGTTTTTATACTTTCATTACACTGATGTGATAAATGCAATTAAGTTAAAAAAACGTGATATATTGTGAGAAAAATCCAAATAATATACAAATTAATGTATCTTTATTATTTCTGGTTACAAATTGCATCAACAATTCTAAAAAGATATTGTTTAAATCGCTCTTATACTATATCGTAACGAACCAAAAATAATAATGAGGTATCGACTCATATATTATTTGGACTTGTCTCCACAATATATAATGTTTTGTTTAACTTAATTGCATTTATCATATTTTTTGTTCACAGAATTACACTTATTTCTCAGTGTAATGAAAGCATAAAAAGGAGGGGGTTTGTGTAGGTGTAGAATAGTGATTTGTGTAATTTCACTAAAACTCATGGGTGTGAGTATAATTTACTCTAAACTCAATTATTATTATTATTATTATTATCAATATTTCAATATATTACATTAAAGGGAGAGAATCCATTTACTTCAATAGTAAGTTTAAAAACTTATCTCACATCTCATCCATCAATTTTAGGGAAATCCAATTGTTTAAATTAGTGAATAAATTAAAACCATTATATTTTTCTATAATTGATGGCTAAAATGACATTGGAGTAAGTGGAGAACATTCTCCCTGCATTTAAAAGATAATGTTAAATTAATTGATGAATAAATAAATAGCAACTTATACATTACATGAGTTAAAATGTACTTTTTATCCCTTTACTATTAATACACTTTTAATATATATTTTTTTACGCAATAATACTAATTATCATTCATTTATATTATTATTGTTAAAAGAGTGTATGATAATATAATTAACATATAAATGGTGGATAACACTAACAATTTGGGTTACCTTGCTCGTGGTTGCATAATGTCCACCTAAATTAGGTCGAACATGTGAATACTTGTTTGTAAAAAGGACATAAAATATCACGCACACTCTAAATATGGGAAAGATGACTTGCGAGGCACCCACCATACAATTAAAAAAATAAAAATACATAAAACAAAACAAAATTTAAAAATTAATCTTATATTACTATCACATTTTTAAAATTATACCTAGTAAAGTGTTAGTTCAAACTATTAATATTTTATATCTAGTCCAATAAAAAATTAAAATATAATACTTAATAAGTAAAATTGTACCCAACCTACTCTTTCCATAAGAAAAATCCATAAGAGAAACAAATTTTTAGGCTAATAAACATATTTTTAATATTATGTCCATTCAATAACCACAAGAGAACAGACTCATAAACTTAACCCAAATTGCCAATAATAATTATGAGTAAAGTAGTGATAATATAATAAAACTTAGGTTTATACATATCAAATTTTCTATTTAAAAATTGGAACATTTATTGAAGCAAACTTATTGAGCAAAGTATTTACTTCCCACAACTTATAGGAAGGGTATATCATTTATTGTGGCCATTTCCAAATCAGATGATGGCACATGCAGAATTGGGGAGGTGGATTATAACCAGCTCGTTTGGGTAGGTGTAATACATATCCCACATTATTGTAAATATTTATGCACACTCTTGAGTTCATTATTTATTTGAGTTAATTTTTTTAATAATCAATAATTATTATATATGAAAAATAAATCATGGAAAATGTAATAACATTATATAAAAATCATATATATATTATCTTACCTATATTCTCCTAAAATAATTCCTTGAGAATTAGCAAATTTTTAGTACATTTTGAGAAGGAAAAAGTGAGTAGTAAATAAGAGCGTGTTAATGACGTGCCGTCCTCATAAAAATATTCAAAATTAGACTATTACTTTCAGTGATTCAACTTCCAAGTTAGTGGCAATTCCCAATCTTGCACAACAAATTTGACAAGCTTTACTATAATACGTATGTGAGAGGGAAATTTTTATTTCTCATTTGTTTTAAATAACAAATATATTACTTTATTGTAATTAAAAAGATAAATATATTATAATAAATTATATTATTATTTTTATTATTGAAGATGATTTTTACTCGCTTTACTATACTCACGAGAATTGCCACAATAAAAATATCAATATTAAAGGGAAAAGGCCACACAAAAAAATGAATTTTAAGGAGAATATCTATCAATATTTGTTTCCTACCATTATTAGTTGAATTCAAGACCTTACATAACATTCTTAATTAATTGAGATTAAGACATTTATCTTCCTCTCAATCTCCTCTTCTAACATGTAATATATACTAGTGAGAATTTTATTAAAGAACTAGGAGTATAGCTGTCCATTTGCACTGATTGCTATGTTTTTTGAAATTGATTCTCTGAGCAGAAAGTGGAATTTCAAATTTTTTTATTTTAAAATTCATACATCCATCAAAATTAAATATCTTTTATTGTTATACCTTACAAAGTTCAAGTATCTACAATATCATAATATTGAACAACTTGATTTTATGATTTTGAAGACAAAAAATTATAAGTAAATTCATAAATTGATGAGTTAACATGTTGAATATCTGACCTCATTAACACTACACATATTAATAGAACCTGAATTGTTATTTTTCGTCACCTACAATTTTACATATAGAAATATATTAGTATAAATTAAAAAATATTTGCTTTAACTTAATAAAATTATAAATATTTTTACTTGGAATTAGACTCCAAATATATTCATTTATTTGATCTATAATTTCACTAGTTGATGCAGGTATTGTCCTTGCTTGTAAAACTCCTTAGTGTTTTAGGGTTAGTCAAAGAGACAGAATTTAGAGGGGAAAACTTGTGAATCATATCACAAGTGTATTTCATGATTCTTAAACCTTTTATTTCTTTTTATTTCTCTTCAAAATCTAACTTTCAAACTAACCCTTAGTAATATTGTAAATTTAGATAAGTACAAGTCTTTGCTTGTAAGTAGGAAATGTATTAGTAGGAAATCACGTAGTGATGAAAATTGTAAATAAAAAATAAATAATTTAACTATAACTAAAATAGATCAATGTTATTATTATTTTTTTGTAAGCAAATACATACAATTACCAATATTTGCAATAATATTTTTAAGTTCTATCATTCTCTTGAACTATGGTGAGAGAGATTAATATTGTTTATTTCAATATAACATTTTAATTTAATAATAGTTCTTTCAAGAAATGTGTACGTTTTTATGCGGATAAATAACTTACTAATATTATAATAAAAAGCTTGGGTTCATCTTAATTAATGCCACCAATTCCCATAAATATTTTGGAACTATCTATCTTTATTCTATTCTAATAAGTATTAAAAATATTTATTTTTAAGAAATAAATTTATTATCTATTATTTTTTATGTCAGACAGATTATCAATATATCTTCTTATTAACTGTGATATCATAATTCATTTTATTAATAATAATATTGGATTCATACTATTGAAGTTTTAAAAAATAATTAAATGATATGAATTGAGAATGTTTTAAAATTTATTTAAATAATTAGTATTAAAAATAATTATTTATATGAAATAAATTCATTGTCTAATCATTTTTTAAGCGACATGGAATATCAACAAATTTCCTTATTAATTGTAATATCATATTTCATTCTATTAATACTAAGATTGAACTCCTACTATTTAGTTTTAAAAAATAATTAAATAACATTAGTTGAACATGTTTTAAGATATATTTAAATACATAATTACTACATATTCTATTTAGCATTTTAAAATATTTTTTGAAAGTTTCATATCAACTTTAAAATATTATAATATGTCAATTTTAGATTTTAAATATAATGTGATAAATATTATAATACCTTTACCATGATATAATTTACTTCTATAATATGAGAGATAATTCTTTTTCTAATACACATTCCCACTTCCACTTAGGCTAAAATAGAGCACAAGGCAGGTGAGTTATAAAATTTCCATATTTTCTTTCTAATTCATCAGTTTAAGATAATGAACAAAAAGGTTAAGATAGGAATCCAGCTTAAAATAAAAGAACCCCATTGGTAGCATGGCCTGCACCACCTTGACAAGTGTTGGTCAAATATGAAGCCATTTGATTAACCTATGGTTAATTGAAACAAGTTAAATTTCAACCCAAGGTTATAACTTATAACCATTCCCCAAACCCCACAATCCAGAAAACACAGATTCATTTCCTTTATTTAAATATTCTCTTCCTTTTATTACTCACCCAATTCCCTTTACTTTTCCCACTGTCTCTCTTTCTCTATGTTTTGGTAAACCACTTTAGCTAACAAGAAAGATTACACACTGCAAAATACAAAGAGGGTCATTGTTGTATAATTCATCATCTCATTCATATTTGTATTGTTGCTTGTTGTTTTTGGCTTAAAGGGTCATTGAAAGTGAGGCCTAAAATGAAGAGGTCTCATGCATCTTCTTGTTCATCATCTTCATCTTCTTCTGTTGAGTTTGAAACTCCCATTGAAAAAAGAAGACCTAAGCATCCAAGAAGGATTGGTAAGTCACAAGAATGTAATAAGCAGAAACAAAACACTGGCAAAAGAAGCTCCATTTATAGAGGAGTTACAAGGTTTGTGTAACTTTTTTTGTTTTCATTTAAATTTGCATTCTTCTTAATTGCATGTGTGTTAATTATGTGCTTAATTAATAGACATAGATGGACTGGAAGGTTTGAAGCTCACCTATGGGATAAGAGTTCTTGGAACAACATTCAGAAAAAGAAGGGTAGACAAGGTAATTTCCTTTGTTGTGGTGAGAAATTTTGATTAAATTAAGGTTTAAAAAAAACAGTGATAAAGCCAAGGAGATCTATTGTGTTTTGTTTTATGTTTATTTTTTATAATGGTGATTATTATTATTATTATTATCTATTCTGACTTTGTTTTTATTCCTCATATTGCAACGTTCACAAACAACCTTTGGGACTTCTTTAGTTTATTTGGGTAAGTCTTTTCTCATGCACTTAGATTTCACATAATCCTTGTCAACTTTTCCATTTTCTAAATTATTAATTTAATACTATACCCTTTTTTTTCAAATTATACATAAGATCAAGAAAGATTCTGATAATGACATGGTTACTTAGCTTGGATCCAATTCTCTTATTTTATTTATTTACTTACAATATATTATTTTTTTCCCATATAGGGGCATATGATATTGAAGAAGCTGCAGCACGTACCTATGATCTTGCAGCTCTTAAGTATTGGGGAAAGGATGCAACTTTAAATTTCCCGGTATATTAATTTATTTTATATGTCTATATCTAAATGTGTTATAATAATATAATACAAAAATATTGTAATTAAATTTATTTCTTAATTAATTATTAATGAACTTTTCAGATTGAAACTTATAGCAAGGACCTTGAGGAAATGAACAAGGTCACAAAAGAAGAATTCTTGGCCAATTTAAGGCGTCAAAGCAGTGGTTTTTCTAGAGGTGTTTCTAAGTACCGTGGGGTAGCAAGGTTAGTTGCATTGGGGGAAAAAATTGCACATTACTTTTATATCTTGCATTATTTAATTACCTTATTTTTCTTACCCATTCTTGTTCAAAAAAGTTAATTTCTTTAAATTTTACATTACTTTAGTAATTTCTAAGTACCTTGTGTTGTTATTAGTTGCATTGGTTTTAATGAAAATGAATCTCTCTCTAGTAATGGAGGGTCCGATACTATACTATCAGATAAGATTATGACATGTGACTTTTTAAAAATAACAATAGAGATTTTAAAATATTTTTAAACAAAAAATTATTATAAATGATGAAACTAATCTAAGCCTCATATTCTAATATTAAACTCTCGAATACTGGAGAGGATCTACAACCGATTTTAATAATCTCGTATGTTACAAATTCCTTAATAAATACTAATTCTTGGGATGTTGAACACAATGTTTTCTTTGTTCAATAGGCATCACCACAATGGCCGTTGGGAAGCTCGCATTGGGAGAGTGTGTGGTAACAAGTACCTTTACTTAGGGACATATAGTAAGGACTCACTTGCATTTATTTTCGTACTACCCTTTCTCATTTTTATGGTTGATTGGTTGAATAACAAATTAAAAACTCTTATTGAATAAGTAAATATTAATTTATTGAATAATATTCATTATAAGATTAGGCACGAAGTACATATAGAATATTTTACAGCTAGGAAAAGTATAGTTCTCATAATGAATGACACTAGATTCTGTTAAAGCTGCTATTTTGGGCTATTTTGTGTGATTGTGCTGTTTCCATGAGTAGTGAGAGTATTACTATTGTCCCCTAGCTGCAGAGTATATTAATTTGTGGTGACACTATATATGTTAGATCATATAGATATAAAAAATATGATAAGAAAAGTTACATCTAAAAACACTAAGCACCATGTCACGTGCCTAATCCCTCTTCCCTTGTTCAAAAGTGGTCACCACGAGGGGCTGATGTGTAGAGATAAGGGAAAATGCCTTTTTCTCTTTGCTTTTAATACAGCCAAAGCTGTTCCTGTTCCTGTTCTGTGGATCCCCATATCAATTACTGGGAAAATTTAGTATTTTGTACATTTTTACCACACCATTTATCATTCACACCTTTTTACCTAAGAGAAAAAAATAAATGCATTGACATCATAAGAGTTTCTTACACTGTCAATATATTATTCACCATTCATTTTCAATTACATTGATATTTTAAACAAAAGTAATACAAATGAATGATAAATAATGCACTGACTGTTTATAAATCTTTACACTATCATTGCATAGATTTTACCCTCGTTACTTAATGATACTTAATTATCATTGCCTCCTTAGAAAAATATTCCAAGTTAATGGTGAACGATGACTTAAAGCATATTTTTCAACTACCCGGATGAGATATAGTTGTTTTTGTATTTATGTATTTGCATATTTGTTTGATGGAAAAATGTTTATGCCATACCTTTAATTAAAATTTGCAGTAGCTAGTTACATGCAGAATTAGTTGGCCTAGTCCAATCAAACATTTGACTATTGAGACCTAAAATAGACAAGCATGTTGGAAGATACATCAGATTCTTGACTTTATACTTGTTCATGAATGATGATGTGAGTTCATTCATTCAGTGTCCACAATCTCCAGCCAACATGTCAGTTATAAAAGAAATAATAAATTAAAAAGTTAGCAATCTTGAGAGCAGAATAAAATAATAAATACAAATCAAAGTTTCGCAGGAGCAAATATAAAATAAGTAATTTAGTATAGTTTTAAGTTTTAACATTTATAGAACTAGATCAGGCACATGACACTACCAACTTCTAACTAAAACCCACTGGGCACGTGCTGCTGCAACCAATCAACTTTTTGTGATTTTATTTCACAAAGTTATCTTTTTACAAATTTTTAATCTATTAATTAATGAGAAAATAGGCTGCTGTAAGATTCTTTTATGGTATTAGACAATCATTATTAACCCTGATAATTTTTTTTGCTATTAGTAATGGTATGATCTAAAGAACTAATTTCTTTTAGGATGTATGAGAATCTAACGGGACCTTATACCACTAAATTAAGAAGTTGGTTTAGTAATACATTTGAATATGATGAATAATATAATATGTAAAAAACTTTACACTACTTATACATCAAAATTAAACTCTTATTAATATTGGATATAGTTTTTATGTAATACATTATTTCTTATTGCTAATGTATGATTTTTTTTTTGTTTAATTTGAAGAAACTCAAGAGGAAGCAGCTATAGCATATGACATGGCAGCAATAGAACACAGAGGACTAAATGCAGTGACCAATTTTGACATAAGCAACTACATTAACAGGAAAAATGAGCAATCCCAAGAAACTGAAACAGCACCTAGTTCAATTGATTCTGAAGAAGCTGAAGCTGAAGCTGAAGTTGAACAGAAAAACACAGCACCACCACCACCAGAAAATGTAAACAATGAGCCTCAACAAGTTCAAAATACCAATGTTATTCTAAGTGAAGAATCATCACTATTTATTCCTATGGACCATGTTTTTGAGAAGGACATGCCATGGAACTTCATGGATACTAGTTTAACTCAGTTTCAAGACATAGACTTGGGTTTGAGCAAAGAAGAGAATTTATCAAGCATGTTTAATGGTGGAGGCTTTGAGGATGATATTGATTATTTGTTCAGCACAGAACCTAGTGATGGTGATTTTAACTTCAATGCAGTTTTGGATAGTATAATTGAGTGTGGAAATATTGATGGTGCTGCTGGAACAATGGTGGATAATAATAACAATCAAAAGATGTTATCTTCAGCTTCTTATTCACCATCAACATCATCTACAACAACTACAGTTTCATGTTACTATTCTCTATGATCTTTAGAGAGATGTTTGGAACATGTTAGAGATTGTTGGGTTTCTTTTGAAATTTGTTGGGATATGTTGTGATAGGTGGATGGGTTTGGACATTAGGTGAAGTGTGTAAGTGTTCATTGTTTTTTGGTTTTACCTTTTTTTCTCGCTCATTCTCTTTCATTTTAGACACAGATTTTAGTTCACAGAAATAGCTAGTAGACCTACAAAGGAGCAAAAATAATAATAAAAAAAGTGATTTGGGTGTAAACATCAAACACATTTTTTTCTTGTTTAACAATGTGAGTTTTCAGTTCCCAAACCTATATATCTTTTTATGTGTTGTTGTCTTTTTCTTTTTATGGGTTGTTGTCTTTTAAGTTTTAATGAGATTATAGTTTTTGTTTGCGACAATGAGAGTGATAGTATAAATTAGTTGGTATAAAATGAATCTATATTAATTGTATAGCATCAAACATTTAAAAGTATGAAAATAAGTATGTACTTTAAATGCTTTAAAATGGGTTTGGTGATGATATTATCTTAAGACCAGTGACTACGAAATAAAAGAAAAAAGATAAGTTTTCATTAGTATAGGATATTTAATAAATAAAAAATAAAGTGAAATTTAATGATAGTAAAGAGTAACCTCAATTTTGGGGATAGAGATCGACCGTCCAAACAGTGTCTCACAACATGTCACAAGTCAATCAAAATGTTTCGTTTTTTATTTTTTGCTTTTAAAATTTTTATTTTATCCACATGTTAATATGCTAATGAGACAACAGGATCCCATCCCAATTTTGATACATTAACCTCTTAATTCTACATAAAGAGGGATGTGGATACATATCCTCATTTATATCCCAACTTAGTGTACCAAACCAAACAAATCTCCATAAAGAGTAACCTTAAATTCAATTGATTATGGAGTGACCTCAATTCAGTGGAATTGGAGGGTATAAAATTTTAGTGGGTTAAAATGACAATTCACTTTAGGTTTAATCAATTATGTACACATCATTACTTACTTCTTCTTTTTTGAAGAGTTTGTAAAGTTTTTTACACTGTCAGTATATATTCATTATTAATTTGTATTACTTTTGTTTGAGAGTTAATGAAGATTAATAAATTAATGGTAAATAATTTACTGACAATGTAAAAAACTCTTATACTGTTAGTATACACGTATTAACTTCAATTCCAATATAACGAGAACAATTATAAACTTGCAAATAGTTAAATAATGACAACACTTAAAAAACCGTATAACACATCTTCTAATACCTACGGAGAATCTTGCAATCAAATTAAATGGAGTAGAGGCTGTTATAGATTAGACCCTAATATGGTAACAATTTTAAATCCCATAAAGTTTATCTATGAGTCAAATACATGTTCTTTCTTAGATACACCTCAACATCTGAATTGCAAACAACTAAATAATTAATGATTGTATTATTTTTATACCTCATCTCCACCCTTTAACATATCTAGCACCCAATGCAAGTTAGAATAAACTTGATATATAAGTTTTTGGGGTCAATATAAGTTTGTCCTTTAAGAGTGCATTTTGACAATGTTCCCAAGTAATTTATAAGTCAATCAACAAACGTAGCATAAATCATATGGTTATGTTTAACAAATGAGCTTTTTTAAGTCAGTAAAATGACTTCTAAGCTCATTGGGCAATATATTTTCTCTAAAAGTTTGTTAGTTGATTTTCCTTGGTAAAGAATAGAGATGAAAAACTTGATAACCATATTAGAGTGTATTTAGTTTCTCATTCAAAACCCAATCATAAATAAAGTCTAAATTTAAATTGAAAGAAAAAATAAATAAAAATATGCACGAGATATCTATGAAAAATTTAATTAAATTTCTGAGAACAGTACTAGTTAAAAGACAAAGAAGGAACTCTCAAAAAAGAAAAGGGAAAAGGGTGATAATCCTCTTGGTAATACTAAATAATAAGGAAAGGGTGGGCAACTACGCAAGTGTCATCTGCAACAAAAACTGGGTTTGTTTCTGGGTTCGCAAGTCCAACTCGTCCTCCTAACTCGGACTCGCTCATCTGCTATTCTCAAATTCATGCTCCTCTTCCTCTTAACTCAAAATCCCTAATCACTAACACAAATTCTGAAAGATTGCGTGGACAATAAACGCAGCGTTTTGATTCCACCCAAAGTCTCAGCTTAAACCCAACTCTACTTCTTCCCCTCAGGTTGGTGAACTTTGCATTTTGGCTCTAATTTCTTGTTCATTGACAACATATAACGCAAAAAGTTTGGATTTTGAGAATAAGGGTTTTCTGGTTTTGTAATGTACCAATTACCATTCTTCACTGCGTTTTTTTGTTGGAAATGGGTGATGGGAAAACCAAGTGATCAAATCATTGTCAATGAGTTATAATGACAATGGTCTTTGAGAAATTTGAAACTGTAAACATGATTTTGGGTCAGCAATTGTAGTGGATATTATTGTGTATATATTCGTGATAATGTGATATTTTCGTTGTAATATTTTTTTTATTGAATTGTATGTTTGTTGAAGCAATAATAGACTTGTGTTCTGAAATTTGCTTCTTACTAAGGGTAGTTTGTAGAATCTCTATATGGTTAGAATTTTCTTTCCACAAGGCAATGCTCATGTATTTTCAAATTAAAGGATTTCTTAATATATATACAATATTTTAAATAAAAGGGGGAGGCCAGGTGAATGTGGCTATCACATAGTGTAGGCAGTCTTACCCCGGCAAACAGATAGATTATTTTCAAGATTTGAAGCCGTAATCTCCTCCTTACCGTAATGTTGAGGCTTACCATCATATGTAAAAAAATATTTTTATTAAATATTTATCGAAGTGGTAATTTTGTCATCAGAGTCAGTTATGGTTAAAACCTCATCATTTTGTTGTGTCTTTGAGTGAAACTGTTAGATGCTGCCTACAAGGCTATAACACAACCACAGCTCCAGGGTTTGAGTAAACCAGTATTTGCATGCTGAAGGATCTATTGATCTCTGTAATCAGTTGACATTTGGCAATGTTGGTGATTTAGCATTTTAAACTTTTGGCAATTCCTTCATCTTAATTATTTTCTTGCTCTCCTTCCAGTAATCAACATTTCTGGATTCTAGAATTTGAAAATCATTGTTTGTACATGATCATATATTTTCTTGGCATTTTCGGGACATAATATACTTAGCCAATGCCTTGTGTATTTGGATAATGCAGGTGATTTCCATCATTACTTTATAAGGACAAGCATGAGTCACCTTTTCTAGTCCTTACAAGAACGGCCTTTAAGGTGCTCTTATCATTAGCAACACTGTGACACTGACATGGATGTTGTAGCAGTAGACGAAGGGGAAAACACTGCTTCGGAAAATGTTTTAAATGAAAAAGACCAGAAACAAGTTATGATTGTAAACTTGGGTGAAAGACAAGTAAATAATCAGGATGATAATGCATATATGAAACCACAACTGGGCATGCTGTTTGAATCTGAAGATGCTGCAAAAACATTTTATTATGCATATGCAAGGCATGTAGGATTTAGCATCCATGTCGGTCAATTCAGTCGTACTAAGCCTGATGGTCCAATTATAAGTTGGGACTTTGCATGTTCTAGAGAGGTATTGAAAAGGAAGAATGTAGTAAGTTGCAATGCAATGCTTAGGATAGAGAGAAAAGATGCAAACTGGACAGTGACAAAGTTTGTTGAGGACCATAGTCATTCCCTGGCTTCCGCAAGTAAGGTGCACCACCTTCGACCCCGTAGGCACTTTGCAGGTGCTACAAGGAATGTTATGGAGACATTTGATGCTAGTAATGATATGTATGCTTCCATGGATGACATTCCTTTAGAACGAATTGGTAATGCTAGGAGTTCTTCTCCAGCAGAAAAATGTCACCCAACCCGAAACAACGGACCTTTTACCTGTGTAGGATATTCTCAAAAGAGAACACTTGGAAGAGATGCTCACACTCTTCTGAATTATTTTCAGAAGATGCAAGCAGAAAACTCTGGCTTCTATTATGCAATACAGCTTGATGATGAGAACCGCATGACAAACGTATTCTGGGCTGATGCAAGGTCGAGAACAGCTTATAATTACTTTGGTGATGCCGTAATTTTTGACACGATGTATAGACCAAATCATTATCAGGTCCCATTTGCTCCCTTTACAGGAGTCAATCATCACGGTCAGCTGGTTTTATTTGGTTGTGCATTAGTTTTGGACGAATCTGAGTCATCCTTTACTTGGCTGTTCAGGACATGGCTATCTGCTATGAATAATCGACCACCTGCTTCTATAACCACCGACCAAGATCGAGCCATACAAGTAGCTGTTACCCAGGTGTTTCCAGAAACTAGGCACCGTATTTGTAAGTGGCACATTTTAAGAGAGGGTCAAGAACGTTTGGCTCATATTTACCTTGCTCATCCTTCATTCTATGGGGAGCTATATAGCTGCATCAGTTTCTCTGAGAGTATAGAAGATTTCGAATCTACGTGGAAGTCTCTCTTAGATAAATATGACCTCCAAAAAAATGATTGGCTTCAGGCAGTGTATAATGCTCGCAAACAATGGGCCCCTGTTTACTTTCATGGTACTTTCTTTGCTTCACTTACTCCAAGTCATGGGATTAGCTCCTTTTTTGATGGCTATGTAAATCAACAGACATCCCTACCTTTATTTTTTAAGCAGTATGAAAGAGCTCTTGAACATTCATTGGAAAATGAAATAGAAGCAGATAACGACACCATTTGTACAACACCTGAATTGAAGACTCCATCACCAATGGAACAGCAGGCTGCAAATTTGTACACTAAGAAGATTTTTACAAAGTTTCAGGAGGAACTTGTGGAAACTTTTGTATATACTGCAAATAATGTTGAGGATGATGGCGTGGTCAGTAAATACAGGGTTGCAAAATATGAACACGATCACGAGGCATTCATGGTCACATTAGATATTTCTGAAATGAAGGCGAAATGCAGCTGTCAGATGTTTGAGTACTCAGGCATTCTTTGCCGTCATATATTGACTGTCTACACTGTTACAAACGTTCTCACTCTTCCATCGCACTACATTTTGAAACGATGGACAAGGAATGCGAAAACCAATTTTGGAACAGATGAAAGAATACCCGATCCACTTGGCATTGAAAGTCTCACCTTACGTTTTAATAGTTTATGTCGAGAAGCAATTAAGCTTGCAGAAGAAGGGGCAATAGCTGTAGAGACTTATAACACTGCAATGAATGCTTTAAGAGAGGTTGGTAAAAAGGTTACTGTCGTGAAGAAACATGTTGCAAAAGTCACACCTTCAAGCACTCAGGGTAATGGAAGCAGTCAGCAAGACAATGGCAAGATGAGTCCGTCAACTTCTGAAGTCATCCCATCATTATGGCCTTCGCAAGATTCAGTGACACAACACTTTAATCTTAATGATGTTGGCCTTCCTGTTACTGATTTGAATCATCCTACTATGGCTCCTATTTCCATTCACCGAGATGGTGGCCCTCTTGATAACACAGTATTGATCTGAATTGCCCTTATAATTATTATTGCTCACAAGTTGCCCATCATTGCTTTAATTGACTATCATTTACTGATATAGGTTGTCCTTACTTGTTTCAAGTCTATGACTTGGGTTATAGAAAATACAAATTCAAACCCATCCAGTAAAGTCGCAGTGATCAACATGAAGGTAATTGCTCTCTACCTGTGCTATAATGTAGTAGTTGTGTTTAGATAACATGCACACATTGCCGAAAATATTCTTATCGCCTGTTAATTATTTTTCCTGTATCCTGTAGCTGCAAGATTATGGCCAGAGTCCTTCTGGAGAGAGAGAAGTGCAATTCAGGCTGACAAGGGTCACTTTGGAGCCTATGTTGAGGTCTATGGCTCACATCAGTCAGCAGCTCGCTGTACCAGTCAATAGAGTTGCTCTTATCAATCTAAAGGTATGAAAACTTGGACCACAGACTTCTACTTTTCTTATTTCCCAATCATTTTACAGTCAACTGTAAGATTCGTGTTGTAATAATTTGCTCCTTCAGTTGTTCTGACATATCAATGAAACTGCCGAACGGGAGGCATGAAGCATCTGATAAATTGAACGTTTCTTGATTTTGATTGAAATATGCCTGGCATAACCTTTTTGAAAATGTATCAGACTAGGAATTAAAGTTTATGCATTTCTTGTCCCCCTATGTGTTTCTTGTATCAACTCTGAGTTTCTGATTAATAAGGGCATAGAAATTTTATAGGACATGTATGATGAGAACATCCAACAGTTAATACTGCAGTGAAGGATATCTTGAAATGCTTAATAAAACTTAATAGTGCAATCTAAGCAAGTTTGCCATCTTGTGTCTTCTAGAAGATTGTATGTTATGTATTTTAGCATATCTTTTTACTGTTTTACTTGTTTCAGCTCCAGGATACAAAGACAAGTAGTGGGGAAACAGAGGTGAAATTCCAAGTTTCTAAAGATACACTAGGTTCCATGCTGAGATCTATGAACTACATCCGAGACCAGCTATAAGAGTTGTAAGCATTACATTTCCAGCAATTCAATGATATACTTGTTACAATATACGGTTCTTATCATTTTAGGAGTTTTATTATATTGTGCTATTAGGCTCGTCAGCTTGTACTAGTTGTAATGCGCTACTTCTTCACCTGTAATAATATTAACATAAATAGGTTTTCAAGGCTATAATGATCTCATCCTCATGTTATCATATCATAACATAATAACCAAAAATGTATTGTTCTAGTAGTGTGAGGTCCCATTAGATTCCAAGGATGACCAAAAGGTTAAGAGTTCAATTCTTGTGAGCGACACTTATTGAAAAAGTCAGTCACGCACTCCGAAAAGAATTAGTTTTTTACCTATAGGATGAGGGATATCATCGGTGTACAAAAAAAAATCATAACATAATACCTTTCAGAATCCGTACTCCTTTTCTCTTCAAGTAAATTGCCACAACCTCTCTTAAACTGCCTTGTTTTTTAACTTCAACAAACAAACCCTTTGCACTTTTCGGCTCATATATCACCTCAATATGTTCTTGTACAGGGGTGTGATTTGTGAACATAATTCAATCCAAGGTTTAAACAAAACAAGAGACAAGCAAAAATCAAGAGACAGTACAGAAGGAAGGGACCGAGACAATAAGGAAGCGATCCACATTTGATAAAACTGTCTAGCCTAACACAGAAGTGGATGGAATAGTTTAAATGTATCTGTCGATAAACTTTCTACATCAAAGGGAGTATCAAAATTTTCAAGGCTTCTGATGTGTTTAAAGAGGGACACCAAAACATCTGCTTATAATCTCAACACTCTAAAGTTTATCAAGTTTCCCCAATAATCTAGAAGACAAGTTTGAGCAAATCTCCCTCTTCATATTGTGTATTATATACTTGTCCATAAACATATTATTAAAGTTGGAAGCTGCATAATGATAATGTAATCATTGGGGGAAAAATAGTCATTTAATGTCTAATATTTGACCATTGAAATAAGATCCAACCATAAAACTAAAAAAAGCACTCTTAGGATTAATTATTCTCAATTCACACCATGAAAAACAAGTATTCTCACTAATACTAAGACCAGACCTATAAAACTAATGAACAAAGAAGTCATCCAAAGAAAATGCATATGGTTCGATAATTGATGTATATATATATATATATATATATATATATATATATATATATATATATATATATATATATATATATATATATATATATATATATATATATATATATATATATATATATCAATTATGTATAAAAAAATGACACTTGCTATGACTTTAATCTTCTACAGCATAAAAATATTCTTAACATAAATATTCAAAAGTTGTAATTTCAAATCTAAAAGGTTTCATACAAATGTATCTCGTCACATTCAAGATTTAATTATCGGATATTTCTGTAAAAACAAAATCAGTCATACAATAAAAGTAAGATGTAAACTCTAGCACAATATTAAAGTTACTATGCCAGAAGTCTAATTTCTGTAAATAAGAAAATAAAATTGTCCAACAAATTCAATAGAGCCTGGTCCCATGACTGCGTTTTTCCAACTATGAAGGGTGGCCAGCAATGACATCTATAAACTGCGATAGTCTATGACAGTGACCTCGTCATCTGGGGCATCCAGATCTTGATAACTGCACCACCGTTACCCATATAAGTACAAAGTCAATCACAGACCATAACAACTTCAACTACAAAATTGATATCCTCTTCACCTTTGCAAGTTATAAAAATAAAGTCCCCTTTTCTATTTTTCTGGCCAAAATAGCTAAGGAAAGAATAAAAAGAACTACCCTTTCAAAGAAAATATAAATAAATAAAAGGCACTGTTGATCTATCAGGTTATTATGAAAAAATAAACGTAGCAAAGAAGTATTACCTAAGAAATTTTATAACCAAAGTAAAAAGAACATGAAAATATAATATGCTATTTGAGAGGTTCTCCAGAGCAAATATCAGAGAAATGAGTGGGGAAGGGGCTGATTAGAAATACCAAATGAAAATATCAGAGCAATGGTCATTGGTCAAGCAGAACATTTACCTTCGCATCTGTCGAGGATCAGGTCTAAAACCTGGAGGAACAGATATTATTCGTGTCGGTCCACCCATATGAGGGCCAGACTGCAACTTTCTTACAGGGTTATCATATGAAGATGGTCCTCCTTGCTCTCTCAACATCTGCATTGCAACTTCTGGTGGAGCAGGAATAAAGGGTCCCAAAGGCCTGTACAGTTACAAATCTATAAGCTCTAACCAAATCTTAAGAAATTAAAAAAGTGCATAAGATTGTGAAGAGGAAGGAAAATTGGAAGGGGTAACTAACCCGGCACCAGGTACAGGCATCAACACCTGTGGAGGAGGAGGCATATCTGAGGCAAATGGAGGTACACCAGGCCCGCCATATGTATCATACATTGTTTCATCATGGTTTCCCATCTCATGTGCTTTCAACTGCCTATCACGGGATGGAGAATTATCAGGCCTATCTCCATTTATTCTGTCATTCTGATCATAGTCTATCCGGTTACCACGATCATCTCTCAATCGGCCCTCAAGACCAAATCTTCGCCTTAAAGGTAAAGGTTTCTCCTTCTACAAGTAGTACAAAAATGGACTGTAAGAATATGAAACTCACACCTCTGATATTGCGCAGAAATACAATGCTAAGTTTAAGCCATAAAATCCTAAAGGCTGGTACATCAGATTATTGGCAATCAGACGTGCAGCATGCATTTAGAAGAAATTTAAAAAACTGACTATTTGAAATGATGTACTGATCCACATAATTGCCAAAATGCCAAATTAGGGATATAAAACTACCAAAACATATACACCAAAAGGTTACCACAACACATTTATAAAGATAGTTTTATCAGATCATGCATCACTTTTTGTAATATCTTTCTTCTAGGTGTTGAGAATATGTAAATATTTGTCTAGATTGTAATTCAGACACCGTTTCATAATTCATCATATATATATATATATATATAATACACACATATATATATATAATATAGGAAGTGGCTCAGGTGAGAACACTTGTTATTGGGAGAAATGAGAACAGTTAATATGGACAATTGGATCTTATTTGAACAGTTAAGATTAAAATAAATGATCATGTGACCAATAACTAACTTTTAATCCTAATCATCCATGTATGGTTGTAAGGCCCGATTTATTATTCTCACAATTTTTATATGAGAAATGTGCTCACTTGAGTCAATCTTTATATATATATAGAGGGAGCAACTCACATGAGAACAATGTACTATTGTGAGAAATGAGAACAATTAATATAGACCATTGGATCTTATTTGAATGGTCAAGATTAAAAGATACATGCACATGACTATCATGTGTCTAATAACTAACTTTTAATCCTAACCATCCTTAATTGGTTATAAGACCCAAATTTATTGTTCTCATAGTTCTTATATGAAAACTATTCTCACTTGATTCGCTCCCTATATATATATATTCTTTACCTCGGTGTGGTATCAAAGCCTCTAAAGACAAGATATCTAGAGTTTAATCCTCTCCACCCTCATTCTTCTAAATAAAAAGTTAAATTTCAGCACATGGTAAAGATGAGCGTCCACATTGGCCACGATCCAAGCTCAGAAGGCTCTTGTATGAGGGGCATACTAGATACATGAAACCATTAGTGCTTCATGTATATTGCAAATCAAAATTTGTAGTCTACCTGAGATTGCTGCATGACAGGCGTTCCACCAACAGCATCTGGATCACTACAACAACAGTTAGACCATTATAAGTCATATTTCCACCAACATTTGCAATGCAAACAGAAAGAAGCCTCAGTTATTACTTACTTCATGTAATTTTGAAAATATACATCCTCGCGCACTTTTGAAGTTTGTTCCACTACAAGCTCTGGATGTTTTAGCTTAAGATGTTTCTGCACAAATTCAGATGCATGGAAAAGCTTTGTGCAACCCTTAGCTCCACAACCATACTTCCACCCATACTTCTCATCCCTGATTTTTCTTACATATGGATCCAATACTTCAGCTGCTGCAGCCTCTATCTTCTCCTTACCAGTCATTACTTCCAAGGGATCCTGACCATTCAGCCTCCCCTGCCAAAATAAGTCAATTTTCTTCTCCCATTCAGAACTTGACTTATCTGTTTTTTCATGGACAGTTCCTTCCGGCCTCATATGCCTTAAATCCTTGGCCTCATTAGTCTCAATCATACCATAATAATCTACACCATGAATCCGCCAAAGATATGTAATAATTATGTCCAGAAGCTCAACACCCTCCAAACCTTTAACAGATGTTTGGCCCCGTATAATTACTACTGGACCCACAGATCCACTGTGAGACTTATCACCATTTTGATTGTGATCACTGCTGCATAAAATATTATCTTCAATCCCCTTTTCTTTGTCAAGCAAACAAACAAGGGCCTGAGCCTGTTGAATATCTGCCTGTATGCGTCTAGGTTCAGAACTGATAGGGTGAGCCTTTGGAGCAGCTGAGAAATCATTATCTTTATTAGGACCATGTCTTCTTCGTTTACCTCCATTCTCTGCTTCCTCCTCTGAATTTGGCTCACTAGCTTGCCCTGATTTGCTGGATTTAGAGGCATCTAAACCAGGATTTCTGCATTCAGTGTGGTACAGGATATAAAGCATAGGAAGAATATTAAAACACAGGGAGGAAGGATAGAGACATGTCTGTGTGTGTGGGTGGGGGGGGGGCAATGATGAGAACATACATGTCTAATGTTCCACTCTGCAAGTCAAGCAAGAAATCCTTTGCCCGCTGTCGAGCATTTTTATTCCTCCTAAAAGATGATGAACCAAATTACAAATTAGATATCTTAATGAAAGCTATAGTCCACCTGCCTATCGAGGTGATGATCCATCAATATTAAGAGGATAAAATGTAAGTTCTTAATTACCGGGCTGTGAGATGATATAAACTCACCTTTCGATGACTGTAAGTAAATTTGTTGGATGATATTTATCTTTCAACCTACATGAAAAAGTAAAACAAATAATGAAAAAAATATCAGATCTATTGAACTATTCACAATATGGTGATATGACTTTAAGTAACATTTCAGGACTGAACAACAATCTTTACAAGGCAAAAAACACATACCATTCCTCATCCTTATGAGCATTAAAATATGCTCGTTTTTGGGTGGAAATGTACTCTGATTTGTATTCTTGATACCTAGAAAAATCATATGCAAAAGCCATTCATCAATGAGCATCCCGAAAATCATTAAGTTGGATGCCTGGACACAATGTGAAGGATATTACTTTCCAGAACATACCTATGTTCTGCTTCAGCTGGTAGTATATCATCTTCAAGCTCCTGAATGAATTGCTTATAAGACATCAACCCTTCTCTGAAACAACTCACAAATATCATAAAGTTAATGTTTTCCAAGAAAGATCTATTGCGAAACAGATTAAAATAAAGGCAGTATAAAATCACTAAACCAGCAATAATGTAAACATCAAAATGTTACTTCACAATTTAATGAGGAAACTCAAAGTCGAAGACACGCTTAGGCATAGAAATATCACAAGTAGATATGCAGTGATGAGCACAGAACACAACAGTTTGACAGGTTGAAAGTAACAAAATCAAAATAGTAAAAAAGGTAAGGCAAAAGAATAATGACCTAGGTGGTCCTAGAGTTCAGGAAGATCATAACTATTAAAAATATGGAAAATATTTTTCTCAAGATTTCTCTAGCTTAGGCTACAGTTTGTGCTTCTTAGTGACCAAGAGGCCATGGGTTCAAATCCTGATAACAGACTTTCCCCTTGTGGAGGTAAGGTTGCATATTTGCGTACATCTACCCTCCCGAAACCCCACTAGTTGGAGCCTTGTGCACTAGGCTGCTAAAAATGGCTACAGTTTGTGCTGCCATTATTTGATGTGACAACGATGTTAAGTAGAATGAAAAATAAAATAGTGCAGAAGGTAATTCAAGGTTGTTAGATTGAGCCATCGCTAAAACCCAACCAGTAACAAAGAAATTAAGCAATGAACTGGTAGATGATACACTCTCATCAACTAAGTAAGTTGAGGAGACTGTTATCTGTATTCAGTTAGCTATAAGGCTCTCAATACATATATTAAACATATGTAAGCTAGTTACCATGTCTTGATAGATGAAGTGCAGAAAATATATTTTTTTAATGGTAAATTAGAATTGTGTGTGCCAAAAGAACACTATATATATCCTACCTTTAATTCAAAGTCCAAATAAAATAAAACTTCACACCTGTGGTGAGAATTTAAGACAATGCTGAAAAGAACAACTTGATTGAAAAGTCTACAGTGGAGACGTATCAAAGGAAACAGATAAATACAAAGATATAAAACCATAAGTAAGATTTAATTCAACTCAAGACAAATTGAGAAAAAATAATGATAGTAAGACAGTTTAAGATGATTTTAGTTGTATGATGAAAAACCCTAATAGGAAAGAAACATCTATACTATAATCAATATAAGAGGATACAGGGATTGTGGAAAACCAAAAACAATGATGGTGCAGTTAGGAAGGGAGATGAGTGGAATAAAAGCTTACTACTACCATTTTTATAAGGCTTCCTCTCTTTTCAAATTTTCACAAGCTAACCCATACCATAGGGTTCTCAAGATACTACTGTCCTCATCCTCAAGATTACTTACAAAAATTTACTTCCATTACAGAATAGGTTCTTTCTTAAATTTCCTTTGTCAATGGTATCCTTCTTTTTGAATGCAATCTGTTTTCGCACTTAACTAGTCCCATATTATTAGGATTTCAAGCCAGTACTATCATAAATTAATAATATGGCTAAAAAAATTCAAGTTGATTTTTATATCCTTGATATGTAATTAACACCAAATTTGTCTAAGAACATCCATAATTGCAACAGTAAGTTATACCATATATCCTTGATTTTTTATCTTTGATAGTAATTAACACCAATCGTAGCAGTAGGTTTTGTGCGTTGAAATTGAGACTTTGAGACTATACCATATAGGTGTGTTTGTCATATGTCCTTAAATGAAGTACTTCCTACTGATAAATTCCTTATCTATGTTGCTATGTTTGAGAAGAAACACATGATACATGGAAGGTAATATTATTCATTAATGGTTTGGTTTAAAAGAAAATTATAAAGCTGACCTTTGTGCACCGCCACTAGGCAAGTTTGCATACCCACGATTGGATTCCACATCTACAAAAAGTAACACCAAAAACCTTAGAACATAACAGTAAGTTGACTCTATCCCAAAAAGAAATGTCACGACCTGAATCTTGATACTGCATAAGAGTTAGGATGTGCTGCTCTTCAATTAAGTGGACAACACTAGTTCCACATTTAGACACAAGAATTAGAAATTTACAAGATAAAATTAGGAGAATAATGATGAACCGTCTATCGTTCTTCACTGAAGATAAAAATGTATGTACTATGCTTAATTGCTTACTGATTTGTATTATTGCGAATTTGCAGCCTTTACTCTTCTCTGGTTTATTGTTGGGTGATCAGAGTAAGTTTTAAACGTTGGATTTTAGCTTTGGGGGACATTGGGTAAGTCTGGGGATTAGGACTAGGTATCTTTTGCTTGCTCGATGTACTTTACGGGGGTTTAGAAGTTCAGTAGAAAACCTAGAGCTAGAACATTATGGAAATGGCATTTATCATATGGTATAATTTCAATGTTTTATCACAATTGTACCTCTAGTGGTACTAGTACATGTACTCATAGCCATACAAAAGTAAGCAATAACAATATCAATTCAACAAACATCACAGATAACACCATACAATGAAGAAAGAATCATAAGTTGCTGTGCATATATACTTATTAAAAAACAAGAGATGATGAGTATAACTTAGTTCAAATTAAAAAAAAAAGAAAGACAATAAGACTAGAATTAATGATACAGATAAAATGGAATTATATTAGCTACTATTAACATACCAGGAAACCCATTTTGATATCCCCCTCCAGAACGACGTCCAAACCTCCCATAAGACTTCTCATCTACATAACCACCTCTTCCACCAAGTCCCCGTTCATAGCCACCATAATGATCATACCCAAATCTGCTATAATCAGATGATTAGATAAAGTAAGAAACAAACTTATTTGACAAAGTATGATGTATAACTTAGGATAACAAAGAAAGAAAGATAAGTGAAGGAACTAAATTCAACTAGCAGAGAGAAACTACATTGTGTTAAGCAATATATCTAAAACATCTTCGCATTACAACATAAAGAATAACATCCTATCCTGCCTTACATCTCTCAAAGGAACAGTTTAAATAACAACATATAGCATATACAGTACTAAATCTCTCCAAATATAACAATTCATCTTCAAGTAGTCCAAAAATTGTATAATTTTTATTCTTTCAATGATTACGATGTTAGAAATCATAAAAATGGGCATGCCCAGATGTTCATTGGTATTATACATGGAGTGACAGAACTATAGAAAACACACAAATGGTCTTTGTGCAATTTATATTACTTCTTTTAAAGCATAACATAAGAAACACTCAATTCCAATATATACCAGATTCTAGGAAAGCATTATTATTTGATAGGAAACTTGATTGGATTAAAATGATCTCTTCCTCTACATGGTGAAACCATGGTTATCAAATTGTGAATCCAAAAGGCCTACTTTTGAATCGTGAATTGAAACGTATAATGAATCAGATTGTTATAACATATATTTTAACATAACTGTAAATATATAAAAATAGAATAATAGATTTATTTCCTTTTCTATGCACATTAATTTTTTAGACTTCTTCATAATTTTCTCTCTTAAAATTAATTATATTTACACGGATAAAAAACTTACATTATTATTTATTATAACTTCAGGTTTTTGGTATTTTTCATAACTTTCTTTCTAGTCATTAATTACTATATAGTAGAGTATGTATTAGAAACCTAATTTTGTTCATCAGTCCTTAAGTTTCTCTCTTTTCGGCCGCCGCTGGGCATCTCGGATCTACAGATCTGAGGTGTGTTTACCTCCCATCGACCCCACCACTCTCGTCATCAGTGCTAGGAAGCCCATCCAGACACTTGAATCTCAAACAACCATGCATCCACACACTCAAATCTCTTTTTGATGCTTCTATCCATTTGATCCCTTTTTCGGAAGCCAATTTCTCAGATCTCTCCGCCAATGTGATTCCAACGGCAGCCATCATCCCCGCCTCGGTTCATCAACTCGAAGTGGCTGTTTGGCTACCTATCGCTTTGAGATCTGTACAGTTGTAAATGAAGTAGAATCGAGATTCAAGTGCGATTCTTCAATTCAGTATGTGATTCCAGACACAAAACAAAGGTCCATGCAACATGTACAGCTGGAATGATGACTGACATGAGTTGAATTCCGACTACCATAGGTGAGACTACTGCCAGTTTAAACAAGAATTAAAACACTAAATAGAACATCAGAAGCAGTTGACTTCATCTTCCACAGTCTTCTCATAGTTTCTACATATCTCAGGTACTTTGGTAGAAGTTCTCTTTTACAATTTCGGAATTAATTATCAGCAGTTGAGCATCCTCAGTTTTCTCAATTGAATACCAAAAGACTCCCAAGGAATAGGGCCTAGATTTCATGCATAGTTGACTAGCACAGTAGGGTTGTGAATCATTTTACTTGCTAATATCCTATGATTGTTTGAAGTTCAACAATTTACTCAGGCCACAATTCAAAGAGACCTAAAAAGATGTTACTGTTTGTTCTGGGGTGGGGCTGAAATAGAACTTAAATTTGAAACGGATAACATAACAGAATGACCCAGAACATCAGATCAATGGAAAGGGAAAAAGAACTAAAAAAATACAAGAGCAACACAATGATGTTCAATCTGAACCCTGATAACTTACAATTACAAAAATGATTGAGTGAGCCATCCGACTAAACCCTTTTGAGATACCCAAACCAACTTGCAAGTTGGTTTATCCTTCTTTTTTATAGGTATCCACAACATATACATATTATTCCCATTGTAAATAAATTTCAATAAAAGTAAACACAATCTGTAACATCTATGAATATTGTAAAATCCTCAAAAATAGTCTAACACATCAACCGTGCCTTAGCGAACCAGATGGCAAAATTAAGAAATGTAACAATTACTTAACAAAGAACACAGTGTTCAACAAATGCAAACAATTTCCTGCATAAACTTAAAAGTATGTCATAACATCCACCGTTTATTTAGTAAATCCATGATCAGTTTTGATAAATGTATGCCATGGACATGGAGATTAACTGATTCCTTAGACTAGATTATCCTGCAAACATCTAAAAATAAAACAGAGAAAATTGAAGTTCATTGCTGCAGCTGACTAAAATCATAACGAGTAGCTAATAATCAAATGAATTCAGTTCTTGTAATCAAACAACTAGCTATTAACAGTTACATTTGAAGGCAGTTCATTTGAAGGCAGTTAAACAAATTAATTGCATCACCTGTCATCAGGCCCATAACCACCGCGAGGACTGCCTCTCCTGGACCGCTTATAAGGCGGAGGGGAGCGCCGGGAAGGCGGAGAATAGCGGCGACCTCGGTTGGCAGGGCTAGGGCTACGGCGGCGCTTGAAGTCCCTATCTCTGTCTCTAGGAGGTAGCGGTGGAGGCGGCGATCGGTGATCATAGTAATCCGAGGGAGGAGGAGGCTGACGACGGTTATGGTGGCGATCGAAGTCCCTGTCGTCCCTCCTATCACGCCTCCGTGGAGGAGGAGGCGGAGGAGGAAGGTCTTGGTGGTGGTCGAGGTCGACAGCGGGTGAGGGAGAATGAGGAGGAGATTGAGATTTGGAATTGTTGAGAGAAGAATCAATGGGGAAGTTGATAACCTCCGCCATTGAAATTGAAAGAATGAAAGAAAAGTGAACCCTAATTGGTGTGAGATAGTTTCAGATATTGAGATTCAGAAAATGAGAGAGGAGTGTGTGGAAGTGTGACAAGTTTATTGCAAGACACACCTCAACGTGGATAAACCAATAAAGAACCACATACACTCCACACAAGCACTTTTTCTTTGTCTTCTTCTATTCTCTATTCATACTTGCTAACTCTTTCAAACATATTTAATCATCAAACTATTTTGTATTATACTTTGTCTTTTAGAGTCTATTCACTTTATCAACAAGCCATTTTTTCTACAAACTAGTTATATCCTTGTAAAATATTAAAATGTTAACGGTTGGATTCATTTATTAAGAAAGACAGTCACGTAATAAAATAAAATTAGTTTTTTATCATATTAGATACTCTTATTAATACAAAAAACCTAAAGTTCTTATTAAATAGAAACTTAATAATAGAAAGTTTGTATTAGAAGTTGGTGTATTGAAGTTATAAAATTTTAAGTTTTCAATTAAAAATTATTATTTTTAACTCGGAGTAGATATTGGCATTAGTTAGAGATAGTTTTAATTTTAATTTGCATTATTTTCCTCCTAAAAATTATCATATCAGATTATATAAAAATAAACGACTAATAAGATGTTGGTCTAGGGGAGATCTCACGATAATCAAAAGATTAAGAGTTTGATTCTTAAGAGCAACACTTATCAGGAAGAGAAGTTACAAATTCCAAAAATTAGTTTCTTATCTAATAAGGTGAGGGAATACATTTGATACATTAAAAAAAATATAAAGACAAACAAATCAATCATAACAATTCAAAAAATACTCAGATTTTTGTATGAGATTGTAGGAGGGATTCATCTAACTCTAGTTGTGGGACTTTGGGTTTTTTTGTTATAGTGACAAAGGTTAGGGGTTTTTGAGTGCTTTATGATTGGCTTAGCATAAATGGTGAAGTTGGGAGTGAGAAATGAATGTCCCATCGAATATATTGAGTGTTTGCCTACAATCCCTTGTGTAACTTTGGGAGATTGGCCAAGCAAACTATCACATTAAAAACAATATGAAAATAATGTATCTCCTCATATCAGGAGATAGCTTATCTTCTCTAACCCGTAAAAATATAACATGTGTGTTATCTTATTTATTATTTAAAAATATTTTTATAGAAAATGATAAAACATGACACATGTCATGATTCATTGGCAGGAGGAGATACTCCATTCCCAAACAATATATATATTGGTTGGCAAGTGTTTCTCACTTGCACCCTTTAGATTTACATTTCTTGTTTACCAAACATACATAGTAATTGATATGATTTCATTTCATAAATGTTTGTATATTATATTTAATATTTTATCATATTGTTTCTTAATCGTATAAAAAGGTCATTCCAATATTAACATAAATTATTGGACCAGATTGCGACCGAAGAACCTCCAACCATTAGAGTGAAGAATGAAGAGTAAATAGTCACGAATGAGACATTATATTTTGAACAAAAAAAATTTAAACAATGGTTTCATGGTTCTATTTGACTTATAAATTATTTTATTCATTCATCATATACAGTTTAATTTGAAACTTCATATTTGAATGATGGAATTAAAGGGTAACTTATGATGTTTAAGATTTCTTTTAAGGAGAACTCCTTGTTAGAGAAAATCATGTGAAGTTGATACATATATGTGTATTTTTGTATGTTCATTTTTTTAGTCTAATAATTTGGTCTGATCTATAATGTCTTGAAGTCGGTAAACTCCAGGGCAGATTAATTAAAGTGGCATATGTAACAAATCAGTGTAGAAATGTAAATGTCTAATTCTTTTCACAAAGGTCAAATTGCATTTTTCTAATCAGACAAAGTGTTAATATGTGGTGTGTCACAAATGTTCTATACATGTGTCTAATTCTTTTCACAGGTGAATAACAATATGAGAAATTTGGATGCCCAATTTTATGAGTTAAATGAAATTTTAATTTTAAGGATCATGGAAGATTAGAATGCATAGATTCCTAACCGATAGAAGCTCTCATATATCTTGACCATGGTCAACTTAGTGGCCAACCAATATGAAGAAAATACTTCAAGGGTTTATAAAAAAGGGCGTGGGAAACATAGTATTTTGCAATCCTGACAATTAAAAATATGAAACCAGATTTTGAATTTGTCAATGGCTTTTGTGCACAGCTGTATGAATATATATGTAAGATATTGTTACTAATTAATTGCATCGAAAAAAATTATTGGGTGAAATGAGATGAATATCCTAGGAGTTGATCTTCAAGAGGGACTAAAGTAAGAAGTAAGTAGAGACTATTTCCTATGAATTTTAAAAGTGTAGGACCAAAACCAAAATAATGAAAGCTATAGTGATCAAAATTACATTTACGTCAAATGTTTATAAATAAATAAGACATTCTATTTCAAATTTTCCAAAAGAAGTTCAAGTCTATTTCAACATATAACTAACATCACAAGATGTAAAACTCTTGCTGTTTTAGACTTAGAAAGCAAAATAAAACTTCAACAGTTAAGGAAGAGTGCCCTTCACTTTATTTGACTAGATTAAGAAAGACTAAAAGAACAACATCAAAAACTCAGTACAATATCTTATGCACCTCATGGTCTCCTCAGGGAGCTTATTCTTCAATTTGTTGCACCCACCAACCAAGGAAAAGGAACACTTTTCCTTAATTATACCTTGTAGAGAAACTTTCACTAGATCCCTGTTTCATAGTAGAGCCAATAAATATTTGGTTGAAGCAAGTACTGTCAAATTGAGAAGTAATTGGGTTCACCTCAGGACCAATGCATGGTGCAGCAGGGTATCTGGTTACTTCAGAATATGAGTTTCTACTGTCACTAGAATCATTAATCTCTGGACTAAAGATATTCATGTCCATCTGAAGTTTAAGGCTTTGCTGATGTTGGTTATGGTTCATAGGAGGCATCATGTTCCAACTAGCCATAATGTTGTTTTCCTGAATGCTTTTATTGTAGCTTGACATTATATCCTGAACCATGTTCATACCATTTTCTGTAGGTTTAAGAATGTGATCATCTTGAAGATTTGACAACTTAGGCATTTGGAAAGTGTTGTTTCCATTTGAATGATTTAGTTGGTGACTGCTTCTTGTGGTTATGTCACTGAGACCAAGGTGGTAGTTATTGTAAGGCTGTGAAAGGTTACCATAAGTATAAATGTCTTCACTTAGTTTCCTTGCTCTCTTATTAGCAGTTGGTCTAATAACAGTGCTGTTTTCTGAAATATTTGCTTCCATTTGAACCATATTGGCATTATCCAGTTCCTTGTGCTCTTCCAAATTCTGAAATTTTGCACCATCATTAGTAAATTCTACATCAAAATCGCTGATCTCGTCGAACATGTCAGCAGGATCAATATTGCTTCCATTCAAAACAGGTGGGAATCTTTCAGGGTACATCTGTCTAGCCAAGCTTTCTTCTTGATTTATAATAGCTGTCCAAATGGAAACCTCCTTACCAGTCATCTTGTCTTGCAGGCACTTCGATTGGCGCACAACTCGACGAATCTTGTCAAAATCCGGGGCAATGTGCTTAATCACAGCAGTGAGCACAACAATCTTCCAAGCCTTCTTCAAATCATGAGGCTTCTTATAAGGAGGAGGACCCGGATCCATAGCGAAACACAATTGAGGCATCCATTCCTCATTCCCTTTAGGCCACCATGGTGGTGCAACACCATTATCCAAAGGGAACTTCCTTTGTGGAGGGTTACAATGAAACATAAGAGCTGATAAAATTGAACCAAGGATAGTGTCCTGTAGTTCATGCAAATTATGATCAAAAGTTGCATTACTAGTACTATCTTCATTCAACCCTCCATTCATTGTAACATTTTTTCCATTCTCTGCCTCATATTTGGCTACTGCAGCAGGCCCATTGCGATCAAACTTGACCTTTTCCTTCCACCATTGGCGAAGATTCTCCGAAGCTCCGATTATCGGCTTTCCGTTGTCAGGAACTATGCCATAAACAAAACCTTGAGCATTACAAACTTCCATCAGTTTTATCATATGCTTCAATATACCATTTTGTGCATCAGACATAATCTCCCTTTTGCATTGTTCTGATAAATGGACTTCTTCATTTTCCACAGCCTCTCCCTTAAGCTGTTTCAATAGCTTTCTATCATTCCTTATTCTCTCTTCAAGTTCATCCACAGTTAGTCCTACATTGCCATTTCTTTCTTTACTTGAGAAACTAAAATTGTTGAAAATAGGTTCCATTGCTTCTTATATCATCTATCACAATTATTTCAGCACCACAGGCTTCAAATTAGGACCTTTTGCTGTAAACATAAATCAGTTATTAGTGTCACATTCCTAAAATAATCAACAAAATGAACAAACACCACTAATGCATTTTATGACATAGCATCCCATTACAAAGTTTATGGCTTTTTAGGAAAATGTGGGAATGATGATGTGGAGTAATCATAGACTAGTCATTCAATAAATAAATATAAATAAGAAAATAATGTATGCTACTATGCTCTAACAATATAAGAATTTTATACATTCTCAATTTATTATCCACAATTTATTTTCAATTATTATTAACTTTTTAAAAAAGTAATATATGTGAATGTAAAATATATATACTGGCAATGTATAACAAGAGAAGATTTTATGTATATCGGACAAGTGGGCAGCATACAAGGGCCTTTATAAAAAATTTAAAAACAAGTTAAGAATAAAGATAATATTAAATAAAAATTTCAAAACTTATTGTTCAAATAATAGAAATGACTAATTGATTATAATATACATCATACAATCTTTCCCTATAAAAAAATAATTGACCTTAAGACTAATGGAAGAATGTCAAAATAAACTATTTAACTGAAGAGAGAGAAGATGGAGACACAGTCAATTTCAACATAAAGGTGACAATGGAAATTAGTCATCAACATTTATAACAAGCTAATAATTAAAATTTTAAAACTAGAATAACAAATTCATGCATCCATTCTAGCAAAAAAAAAAATTATTATATTTCATTGCATAGTTATGTGTTGAACCAGAAAATTGGTTTTAATATCGATATAATACAACAATTATAACGATTATACAATTATACTAATTAAAATTGGCTAAAAATAACTATATCAACCAATTTTCATTTATTATTTTATGAAATTAACTTCATTTTGATCCAAAAAATATTGTTTGTGATGATGGAACATATCATCCACATTTATTTATATTTTTAAAACAAAATCTATCACTAAATTACAAATTTTGTTTTAACAAATGATAAAATAAAAGTATTTATTAACATCCTTATTAGTTTTCCATTATTATAAGTATTATATATAATTTTACCCGGACCATTGTACCACATTCCAACATCCTCACCAAATTATACCACATCCGAAATTAATTTGATGAAAAATTTGATATTAGTAATATTGTTTCATTATCTATATTCTTTGCATAAAATATATTGTCATAAATATCCTATCAAATCAATTAATTTCCTTAATATAAAAAATGAATGTCTACATAATAATATATTATATGTTTTTTATCAACAAGGAAACTCATTTGAATTTTATTGACTATAATTAATCAAGCAGAGAATATAACAAAAAAAACTATGTAAGTATTTTGAGTGATAGAAGAAGAAAATATAATTAAAAACCAAAGGGATGCAACAATGAAAGTATAAAATAACAAATTCCACAATGCAGAATGATTAGTGACCCTTACATAAATTTAATCTCATGAGCGATGAATATGAGACAAAAATATCACATTACTTGACCATGATTACATATCTCTACACATTTGGAGGACTTGTAGTCTAATGTAATTTATCAATCAATAGTTTGTTTTTCTATTTTTAAGTTGCAAATTCCTTTATCTAAAATTCATGGTCAAACAATTCCAATATTTCATTTTCCTCTTCAATAAATAATATGACTAGTCCATTCAAATTATCTTGTAAATATTATATCTTGAATAAGATTTAAGAAATTTAAAAAAAAAATATTTTTCAATGATAGAAATAGGCACATGTATTAATACCAACAATATTTTTTAAGCAATAAAAACATTTGAAAAATAATCTAATATTTTTCTATAGCAATAATTTGGGAATTCGTTATTTGTAATAAATCATAGAAATAATTTACACTTGGAGCAAATAACAATAATTTAGACTCGGTTGTTTAAAAGTAACCACACCTTCTATATATATATTGAAAAATATTTTTTTTTTAAATTTCTTAAATCTTATTCAAGATATAATATTTACAAGATAAATTGAATGGACTAGTCATATTATTTATTGAAAATGGTATATACATATTGAAGAGGAAAATGAAATATTGGAATTGTTTGACCGTGAATTTTAGATAAAGGAATTTGCAGCTTAAAAATAGAAAAAATAAACTATTTATCTCTTATCCTACGAAGTGTGACGCTCTATATAACATCAGTTCTAATTGGTTATAGAAATATTTAATAATTAAACTTAAATATACATTTTTAAATGATACATAAAATGATATATTTTATATTTAATAATTAAACTTAAATATACATTTTTAAACGATACATAAAGTGATATATTTTATGGGATAAAATATGTGTTCATTTTTTTACCAAGTAACCATGACTATGAATATGATAATAAGATTAACAAAGATGGTAATGTTTCACAAGTCATCCTCAATTTTAGACCCAATAAAATACATTACTTATCAAATTACCGAGAAATTTCACCTTTAATAGTAAAAAAACCAAAAATAGATAAATATGTATGAAACAAGTATTCAAATGTAATCAAAGTATCTAATGTACTACACAAATAAGACCAATATGATGATCGTATTAAAGTATGTCATCTTAATTCACAATAGGCTTACATGAGAAATGGAATGGATCAAAATAAATTGTACTATTTTATGAATGGCAAACCAAAGATCCAATGCAAATTATGAAAGACCAATATATAAAATATGAGATATAAAAAAGCTGATGAAAATTGAAATGCATGTTTTAAATATATCTCTTTCATATCATATAAAGTGTATAGGGAAGAGAAAGAGAAGTGAAAATATACCAGAAATTATGTGGCATTAAGTACGTAGAGAAGGTTATAGAGATGAAGAAGTTGTGAGAAAAGAGTGCCGACGGGAAAGGAGTAGTGAGGTAAGAAATGAGAGAGAAATCTATGTAATATACAACATGTATTCAATAAAAAATAGAAATGAGAGAGATATATATGTAGCAAGAATGATTCAAAACTTTAACTCAACTGTTGTATGTACTAAATAAATTGTTGTTTATAACATAGTTAGTCATTAGACAATTTTAATAATTAAGTTATATGCTGCAAATATAATTATTAATATTCACTAAATGTGTTAATTTATTATAATATATAACTCAATCGATGTGCAAAATAATTAATAAATCATTGACCTAGTTATTGTGTCATTATATTATAGTGTGAGAGAAAACCTTGATTAAACAAAAAAATATTTCATTACTCTAATCAATATGATGTTAATAAAGGTCAATATGTGTTAAATACAATATAATAAAATATTTCATCATGAGGTAAATTATCTTCTCAAACCATTAATATCATGCTATTTTTTTAGTTTTTAGAAATATTTTTGTAAAAAGTAATAAATATAACAAATGCTATAATTTTAGTAGCTGAATAATATAATAATATAGTTTATTCTCTAAATAAAAAGATAGAAATAAGAGATAAAAAGATAGAGATAAGAGATAAGTGATAAAAAGATAGAAATTATATATTATATGTGTTGAAATAAAAAGATAGAGATTAGTGACAATAAGGGAGAAAAGGGGCTATGTCAATTCATGTCTTCCGTTTAATTAATAAGCTCTACCAATTTTCACCATTTTTTTTACATAACGATAGTATATGAGTTTTATACATTGTTAATATATCATTTACCATTCATATTTAATCATTATTGATTTTCCAAAAAAAAACTAATCTAAATAAATGGTAAATAATATAGTAGTTGTATATAAATCTTTACATTGATAATACATACATATAACACTCATTTTTTTAAGGTGTACCATTTTATAAGCATGTTTAAGGGCATATTTAAACAAATTTTAAGGGGTACTATGCTTTCAAAGCCCGTTTGAAGGCATATTTCTGCAATAAAACCGTTAATTATCATAACACGTCTTAACATTTAATTGGTCCATGCCTTTAAATGTGATTGTAAAGGAAATTAGTTATATATAAATAATAGAGTGTCATATATATAACTAATTAAACGTGTTGAACTACTAAAGCCTAAAAGGAAATTTCAATACTTGGATCTTCACACATATGACTAAATAGAGTTTTCAAAAAAACAAAATTAATAATATTGATTTTACGTTTTTATTACACGCACAAAAAGTCTATGACAGATCATAAACTCACCGAACAATAATATGAATAAATAAATATAACTAATGTACACGAAAAAAATAATTTTGATCTTACATTATGTTTCAATGAGAAACTAAATTTTATAAGGAAATCAGTATAATTCTATCTTTGTGAATAGGAATGTTGTTTTTAATAATTCAACTTGTAATCAATGTGCTGTGGGATCCACTTCTCACTTAGTTAAAAAATTATCCTTTAAGATCTTTCTTTCAATTATCCGATGGTTATTACAGTAAAAAGAATATCAACAATTGATATTACCAAAAATATCAACAATTGATCGATATTCAATATAAATATTATCGCTTACTGTTTCTGAAGTTGGGCTTCAACATGGTTATTTCAAGTTTGGGTTTTGATGGCCCAAATATCGAAAGAAAGCTTCATACAAAATGCTTCGATGTCTCACATGACTTGAAGTTAGGGGCACTTTTGTTCTCAAATTTGGACCTGTAGAACTCCACCCTTGTGACGAGGCCCACAAAGAAGACCTAATAATATAATAATAATAATATTTCATCACAAGTAGGAAGGTTCAAAAGGAAAAAAACATTGGTCAAATGATATAAGACTCGACTAGATTTTTAAATAGACTAAAAAATCAAGTGTTCAATTCATGTAAACAATACTTATTCGGAAGGACAATCACATATATCGAAAGAAATTTATTTCTTACTTATAAAGTAAATGAATACCCTTAATGTGTAAAAAATATTCTACAACCACCATTGAGGTAGAGAATAGAGTCAAGCATGGGATCAAGGTACCGTGGGATTCACATTAAAAGGAAAATAAATGAATAAGTGAGAAGGATTTAGATTTTTATTAATGAAGTTTTTGATAAGAAATGTTGTGAGTAGAGATTAAAATGTAGATGTTCACAATTTAAATCAGCCTAATTTCTAATCTTTTATTGATTTATTCATACTTTTAAAAAGCATATTTTTATCTGGAAAAAAAGTGTTGTAAAAAATCATGTAAGATTCCACTTCAGAAGCTTATTTGACATATAATTAGTTCGTGTAACATTTCAAATAAAAAATTATCAATATATATTTATATTTCATTTAATTATTATATACGTGTCACAAATATCAACACCTATATCATAGTCTTATTAAACTCGGACCATTCAATAACTCAGTTAGGATATTGGGTCAATGAATCACTGGTTTAATCAGTGGGTCAACAGTTGGACCAGTTAACTCGGTTTACTTAAAAATATATAAAAAATTCATAAAATTATGTAACAACATTTAATAATGATATACTCAAAATTTAAAAATATTATCACGCATAATTAAACAAAAAAAGATTTTACTACTATAAAATGACACAAGTAAGTTGATGACAACATCAAACAACATATGAATTATACTTTAACTACACAAAAAACGTATAATAAGTTTAAAATTTAATTATACAACGAATATTTTTTATAATGTAAACTAACAAATGACAAACATAACTATGAATAAGTTAAATTTTTTTGTTTTTTTACTGAAAACGAAATCGATTTGGTTGTTTTTAAAAAAAAAATATTTTTTGATTGACTTGGTCGATCCGACCACACGAATCACTAGTTTTAGGCTTAAACTAACTCAGTCAACCCGATTTGATCCAAAACCGGTTAGATAAGAGACTCGGACCGATTAGATGTCCGGTTCATGGTTGAACCAGACGGTTCGAGCCGAATTTTATAACACTGCTATATTATATTGAGAAAAAGATGTATACATCAATACTGTATAAATTTTATATACTGGCATTGTATCATCACCATTTATTTTTAGTTTCATCAACTCTTTAAAAAAATTAATCAAAATGACGATAAATAATACACCAACTATATATAAATATTTAAACGCTCATTACATAAATATTACCCTTTATTATAATTTGCCATACCGGTATAGAAGGAAAGTATTTCAAGGAAGAATCAATTGGAAGTGCCACGTGGATTTATTAATGAAGTTCGTAAAAGATAAAATTATAAAAAAATCAATTGCTATTGATAATTTAATCAAATATCATCCCATTTTATTTTAACCAATAAGATATTAGTCTAATGATTAAGGTTCCGCTAGATTTTTAGGATGACCAAAATGTCAGATTTCAATTTCTATGAGCAACATTTGTTGGAATGGAAAATCACATACCCTAAAAATGATTAATTATATACCAAAAACGTGAAGAAACACTATCGGCAGTACAAAAAAATATTATTATTTTAAAAAATAATATTTAATTGTCATAATTTTCAAATATTGATTGCAATCAATGTGATCGTAATTAAGATGGTTTTATTTGTAACTTCCATAGAAATATCATTATTTACATCAAGCATATTGGCTTTAATATAAAAAATAAAAAGTAAAATAATATTTAACTAGTGACCAAAATGTATACGTATTATTTTTTTATAATAAAAGAATTTGTGCGGTAGCTATAAATAAAGTAATTTTGATGTAGTCAATTGTTAATTTGGACAATACATCTATATCCACCCTTATAGATAAAAAGAAAACATAAAATAACTATCCATGAAATAATTTATGTTTTCATAATTTTACCCTTTCATATTTCTAATTTCGTATCTTTACTTTATACTATAATAAAGATATAACAAGTAATAACTACCACAATGATATAATTTTTATATTCTAAACTTAGCATTTTGTAACTTCTCTTATCAATAACTAATATAAACTTCTACATATTCATTCAAATGTTTTCAATTTTATATTAATATATCATTAATCTTCTACATATTCTATTATTTATATCTTCTCTATTTCTCTATACGAGAAGAATACACAATAACACAAAAAACATTCAACAACTCTCTAATGATTATTAGAGACACAAAATTAGAACTTATATAAATTTTATGTATATTATATTAATTACCATAAATTATCTTCTTAAATCTTTACTCTCTATTGAGTTTATATATTACATTTCTTATATTTAAATTATTTTTTTTTAAATAATATAACATGATGAAGATGATACACTTTATATTATCAGAAAAAATAAGAATATGTGTATGTCGACACAGAATGCCAATCTATACACTCTAGTGATAATAAGGAGGATTCTAGACTAAATTTGTATTTAAGGAAATCCATCTAATCATTTCAACCTTAAGGAGTTCTAGTGATTTAAGTTTTATCAAGCTAAGGTTTTACTAAACCACATTGTATTGTATTAGTACATCTTGTTATATATGTAAGGATGATTAAAATGTTAAGAGTTCGATTTTTATGAGCAATATTGATTGAGAAAGACAGTCACATATCTTAAAGGAGATTATTTACTTACCCAAAAAAGTGATAGAATACCCTTAATAATACAAAAAAGTCTAAAATTTTGAGGTTTAATTCCTAATTTATTATTTGTTTGGAGGTAGTCAAACAACTCGAAAGGAATTATTTAAAATTATACCGTTGGTAATAGAAAACTCTAATGAAAAACACATAGTGTAATTAGTCTTTTTTCGAGTTTAGTTTTAAAGGGAAAGAAAAGAAAATGAATATTTAAAATTATAAAATATACTTGTAGAATAACTCCAAAAAAATTTCATTCCTCTTTCTTTCCTTTTATAATCTAACTTACAAATCAATGGTAAAAATATCAGTTAATTAATAATGTTTGCAACTTTCCAAGGTCTAATGGTGTATAATTATTTTTGCTCCCTTAACCTTAAACAACCCTTTTAGCAAAAGAAATTTAGAAATGACAGATCCTGTTTATTTCTCTCATTTACTTTCCATATAAGATGCTGACACATAATACTACATACTTATAAAATTCCAATCCCAAACCTTTATTATTAGTACACATACACATAATAATAACCACAAATTCTACTTCCTTCTCTGGTTGACTTATTTGCATTATTATTACTACTACTAATACTTTCTGATAGATCAACTTCAGAATTCAAATAATATATAACGAAAAAGATTGAACATTATAATTAAGAAAAGAAAACTGGTAAACCAATTACAAATAAAAAATACATACATGTCTAACATGTTAGCCACTACAATATTATTCAACATGCAACAAATGTTTTGGTGCCTCGCACGTAACACCGCGTTACGCTATACCAAATTTCCACTCTTCCTTTCATCTACAGTAATCTATACTTATATATATCTATATATATATATATACTTTGACAAACATGTTAGTGTCACCAAGCATAACAAGTTTCATTACAACACAAGCTAGCAAAACCTTAAACCATGTCTTCCTCACAATTCTATGGTAAAGTAGATGAATCTGAGCATGCTATGCTCCAAGTTCGCCAAAGAACTCGAAAAAGAATCACTATCATAGCATTGTCTACAATAGTCCTTGTTGCTGTTGTATGTGCTGCTGTGTTTGGAACTGTTGCTCACAAAAATGCTCATGATAATTCAAATGGTAATGGCAATAATGGTGAACCTATATCCAACGCTGTGAAAGCTGTTTGTGATGTGACTTTATACAAGGATGCATGTTATAGAAGCTTTGGTCCTTTGGTGCAGTCAGATCATCTTACACCTGAGGATTTGTTCAAGTTATCAATCCAAGTGGCTTTGGTTGAGGTTTCCAATGCTGTTCAGAAATTCTCTGATCAGGGTTATTTTGAGGGGTTAAATAGTGATAATAGGACCAAGGAAGCTTTGAATAATTGCAAGGATCTTTTGGGTCTTGCTGTTGATCATCTTAATAGTTCTTTGTCTTCTGAGGGAAACTCTTCCTTGTTTGATGTTTTTGATGATCTTACAACTTGGTTGAGTGCTGCAGGTATTGTTATTTATAATTATAAGCATTAAGCTTTTTCTTTTTGTACTTTTCAAACTTACATGCTTCATGCAGCAACTTATTTTTTTGGCACCCCTGAAACTTTTATAAAAAGATGAGATTCTCACGTTGCATTTTACCCAGTCCCTTTTTTCTTACCTCTATATTTTATAGTTGTTGATAAAGAAAGACTTGTCTATGCAAACAATAATAGGTGCCCAATAATAAATGATCAATAGTTATGAAGTAGATATAAAAAGAGTATAGGAAAAAAAAGATAAAGTGAGCATTTGCATTAAGGCTTAATATTTTTATATAACATGTCCTCCTCTATGAGACTTAGTCATCTATATATCTTCTGCTAAAAATGGTTTTATATATAATTCCTTAAGAGTTATATATTATTTGACTAACTGAACATTAAATTTTTTAACTATTTTAAGAATAATGACAGTAAAGATGAAACTCTAAATTACTTGATATAAAAGCTATGATAAAATTTCATAAACCAGTGATTCCAAAAGCTGAAACAATAGGTGAGTGGTTATAAATGGTTTTATATCTATCAACTTTCCTTAATATTTCATCCTGTTTAAGAGCTATGTTTAAATAACATTTCCCTTCTTGCTCTCTCTTTTCAATAAGGGCTGCTTTAAGAGTTTGGTTTTGGAGATGAGAGAAGGGAAAGAGAATGTTTCAACATCTCATAAGTATATTTCATGACTCTTAAGCCTTCATTTTCCATCGCTTCAAAAACTCAATTCACAAACAGACCTTAAAAGAATAGGTGATTGCTCTCATAAGTTGTCCTAGGACAACTCCAACGAAAATCGAACATAAAAGAAGCATTTTTTAAGAACAATGTCTGTTTTTTGTGCTGAAACAGGTACTTACCAGCAGACATGCATTGATGGATTGGAGGAAACAAAACAAACATTGAAGAACACTGTTGAGAGCTACCTCCAAAACTCTACAGAGTTCACTAGTAACAGTCTTTCAATCATAACATGGATTAACAATGCTGCAAACACAGTAAACTTGAGGCGCTTATTGAGTTTACCTTATCAAAATGAAGAACCAAAGTGGCTTCATTCCAAAGACAGGAAGCTACTTCAAACAGTTGATTTGAAAAAGAAAGCTGATATTGTTGTGGCCAAAGATGGCAGTGGAAAATATAGAAAAATTTCTGATGCACTTAAAGCTGTCAAAGATAAAAATAAGAAGAGGACTGTGATATATGTGAAGAAAGGGATTTACTATGAAAATGTTAGGGTGGAGAAGAACAAATGGAATGTAATGATCATTGGTGATGGTATGAGTGCTTCAATTGTATCTGGCAGTCTTAACTTTGTGGATGGTACCCCAACATTTTCATCTGCAACATTTGGTATGTCACACTTTTCATTAAATGTTATTTACATTTAAAAACACAATTTTGATTTCAATAATCAAATTTGCACATCAAAAGATCTATGTAACTTTTACATCAGTATTATCTTAGATAGTAAATTAGGGGTTCAAATTTTGGACTGTCATAAAGCGATCTATTACTTGATATAAGAAAAATAAAAAACTTGAATGGTGATTGGATTAATGTTAAAATAGAATCCTGGGTCTCAAACATCGATTCGATTGAGGATAAAGAAAGAGAACTTTTGGTTCAGTTCTCAACTTTAACGACAGAAAAAGGATTGAAATTCTATTGAGTCTGACTAATAGTGATCATTTATCAAAGAATAACTTTGGTTATCAAATGATTGAACAACCGGGAGCAGTGGACTTTATTTATCCATAATCCTAACTATGATTAGCCTCAAAGTTATATATATGTGGGGTATGATCAAAGACAAAATACACATTCTAATGCACTCTCCACTTTCATTTTATCAAACTGGTAAAGTTTAGATATAATGATTTTGATGTGAAAATATAATATATGTTTGGATGAATGGATAATATTTTATGTCTCTCGTTGTGGTGCAATTCAGCTGCATTTGGGAAGAATTTCATTGCTAGGGACATGGGATTTCGCAACACAGCAGGTCCACAAAAGCATCAAGCAGTGGCAGTAATGACAGGTTCTGATCAATCAGTTTACTATAGGTGTCAATTTGATGCATTTCAAGACACTCTCTATGCCCACTCCAATCGCCAATTCTACAGAGAATGCAACATTTATGGAACAGTTGATTTCATTTTTGGAAACTCTGCAGTTGTAATACAAAACTCCAACATTCTGCCTAAGGCTCCTATGAAAGGCCAACAGAACACAATCACAGCACAAGGCAAAAGTGACCCTAACATGAACACAGGAATCTCAATTCAGAATTGCACCATTTCACCCTTTGGGAACTTAAATTCTGTCCAAACTTTCCTTGGAAGGCCTTGGAAGACTTACTCAACCACAGTGTTTATTCAGTCTCATATTGCAAGCTTCATTAACCCAAAGGGTTGGTTACCATGGGTAGGGAATTCAGCACCAGATACCATATTTTATGCAGAGTATCAGAATGATGGACTAGGTGCTTCAACAAAGAATAGGGTGAAGTGGAAGGGTTTGAAAACCACCCTTAATAGTAATCAAGTTAACAAGTTTACTGTCAAGGCCTTTCTTTCAGGAGACAAATGGATTCCGGCTTCGGGTGCCTCCTATAAATTATCTCTGTGATAACTTTTGATGCATACACAATTTATGATGCTTTATGATATTTGTTTGTAATTTTGTTATTTATGTCCAACTTCCTATTGATTTATCTTGGCATTGCATATTGATTAATTTAATTTGAGGCTTCTTTTGAGACTCTCTAGAGGCATTTTCAGTACCAGATTATTTTTCAACATACATAATATGATACCTATCTTAGATATCATGTCACAATGAGTGTAATTCATTAGTATACTATATGTTATTCTGAAATAAAACTCATATGACCAGAATATTATTTAAATGTTCTGATATGATACTCAAATAGCACAAATCTTTCAGATTTTTTTTGCAGTATGTTTAGACCAAGTTTTTTTTAGTTCAAGCTTGATAAGGAAGTGAAATGAAACAAAACAGAAGGCCTTAAACTTTTTAACCTTCAACTTTGTAACTATTCAATTGAACAAAAAAATCACTTTTATTTTTCCCATGTTTAGCAAACATAACAACCAATACAAGGATGAAATTATTCCAATGCCATTGGTATTTGAAAGGATGTTCTAAATAATCAACAAGGATAACTTATTTATTCTGATACAAAGTTTTGAATTTCATCTTAACACTCATACCCTCAACCCTTCTGAAAGTTTAATTATCCAAAACCCAAAAAATGATATAGTTAAACTATCACATCTAACACAATGAATCAAATTTATTACTTCAATATAAACTCAGTTATCTAATGTAGACCTTCAGCATAGGGTATATCTGTGTTGGGTAGCCATGTATTCCCCAAGGTAAAATTAAGGACAGTAAAGTTCCAAGCTTGTGTAGCATTCAACAGATTGTAACCATGCCATTGTACCCTTTTGTGGGTATTAGAACCTGGTCCATGGTTTTTGAACTCACCATAAAAAAGTGTGTCTAATCCAACTGTGCCATTCCACTCTAACCAACCCAAAGGATGAATCAGATCTCCAATGTATGATTGCAAGTATACAGTCCTTGAATACTGTTTCCATGGCCTACCTAAGTAGTTTTCTGTGGAATTTATCTCTGCTGCCAAATCTGGTGCAGCATCAATTTTACAATTTTGTATGGAAATTCCAGTTACTTGGTTTGGATCATTTCGCCCTTGTGCTGTGATAGCATTCTTCTGGTTTGGCAATGATTTTCTGGCATAGATGTTACACTTTTGGAAAACTACAGCAGCATTGCCAAAAATGAAATCCACAGTGCCATAGATATCACATTCTCTATAGAATTGCCTGAGAGAGTGAACATAGAGAGTGTCTTGGTATCCTTCAAAACTACAACGGTAGAAGACAGATAGGTCTGCATTGTTCCTCACAGCTACTGCTTGGTGCTTTGTAGGGCCTGCTGTGTTTCTGAATGTTACATCCACAGCAATGAAATTTTCTCCAGAAACAGCTGCATTAAACATGCAAGGAAATATGGAATTAGATTTAGCAAAGAACAGCTCAACGACAACGACCAATTCTTTATCTCACTGGGTGTGATCGGCTAAATTAATTAAAGGAGACTTCCTTCGTTACAAACTTTAGGGATATGATCTTAGAGCATTTCCATCCATGCATTGTTATTGAAGCAAGAACATTGTTAAGGTTATTCTTATAAGAGAGTAATGCATTAATTGAATTTTCAAGCAAAAAAGAGGAATAGTACACTGACCAAAGGTTGAAGAATTGAAAGTTGTCCAGCCATCTATAACACTATGATTCCCTGTGATGACAGTGTTGTTGATACCATCTCCTATAAGCAAGATATTCTTCTTGTGTTTGGGAACAATGACATATTCATTATAGTATCCTTCTGTGACATATATAAGGAAATAACCATCTTCTGGTTTTGTGTCATTAGGTGCAGCAGAAACAGCATCTTCAATGGAAGTGAAGTTGTGTGTTCCATCAAGGCTCACAACAACAAATTCATTCAGCAATATTCCTTTGCTTTCACTTTGTTTCAGAATCCTTTCACTTCTAGTACAATTCGATGATTTTTTGCAATGAAACTCTTTGCGAACAGTCTGCACCAAAGTAATGCTTCAATTTTCGCCTTTCAATAAACCATTTTGGATTTACAATATATAACCATTATTTACTAAGATTAAGTGACTTCAAGACAAAAATTAGGCATAGATTATCATATTTTATTTCACCCGTAAAAGCTACATTTTTTTTCCTCCAAAAGGTGATTTGATTAAATATTTAAGTTACATTCATATAAACAATTTTCCTTTAACATGTTAATTTATAGGATGTTATGTATTCAGGAGTTTAAATCCAAGTTCATTAAGTTGTTCAAATTTTGTTTGCTTCTACAGTCATATTGCAACTACAACAATTATGACTACGTTAGTCATAATAATCTGCAATCTAATAAACATAACTGCAAAAATTATTGCAGTTAACATGAGCGGTTTCTTTTTTCCTAAATTTTCGTGAAAGAAAATTATTGAGCGCATCTGAGAATCATTTGTTTTCAAAAGGCATCATTATTAAGCTAACCGATTAAGCATGGAAGTGATATATATTGTTTCTCAACAGGCTTGGTAGAATTTGAAGACGAGAAATGGTACATATTTTGTTAATCTAAAATGCAAGAATATGGTATAAAAAACTGTCATTTATGAAACTTCTTACGAATATGGGGTGTGACGAACATGCCAAAGGATATATTTAAGTTTTTGCTCATGTATAACTTCGTGCAAATTAAGATTGTTAAATATGAATTAACATGAAGAAGATGTAGCGTAGTTAAGACTGGAAAGCTGGAAAAAAATTCTCTCTGAGTTATTGATATTATCTTTATATTTGACTAGCGTGTTGACATGCACTCTCGTATCTGTCAACTCACTTTCCTATCGTTTATAATGTATAGTTTGTATTTTATAAATTCAAATATAATTTTTTGCGTTCAATTTACGGTTGAATTTACTCAATTGGTCTAATATTCAATTTTTTAAATGCACTTTTAAAATAAGAAGATAATAAGGATAAAATAAGAAAATAATATTATATGGTTTTTGGTAGAAATAAAAAGATATTTAGGGCAAAATAAGAAAACACAAATTATACCATGATGGTTGGTTATTTTGTGTTTTCCTTTTATTAATAGTATAAATTAATAGTATAGATGGTAAAAAAATATTATCATATCACATCTAAAGGATAAAATGATCTTTATCAAAAAAAATTCTCTATGTTTTTTGTTTACTTCTATTTTAGGGATGACAAAAATGACTGTGAGACCAGTAGAAATAACCATAACGGATATCCACAATAATAGCTTTTGTGAGATTGTATATCATATATTTTATTACATGCGGGAGCGGGTTTTGTGATACCCGCAAAGTTATATATTTAGTTTTTAATTAATTTTTTATATATTTACTATTATTTTGAGATTATATATCATATATTTTATTATTATTTTATAATAAATTACACCTATTTGATTATGATTATAAAATTTATCATATTATTCATAAAAAAATTATTTTACATGTTAATTATTACAAAGTATATAAATATATAATTAAAATTAAATACTCATTACCCGTATGGGTATCGGCAAATATGGTGGACTTGGGAAAGGGAAAGTACTACTACCCATTCTTATCTGTCTCCATGGATAAGATCTTAACTACATAATAACACAAAAAAATAATATGTAATAATACTTTTATCCATTTGTTTACCATGAAATCACATTTTTATTATTAAGAATATGTAAAAACAATTATTTACAAGGAGGATATTTGTACTCATTAATACCATTTAACTCTAGTTATGATATAATATTAATATAATATAATGGCATGTGCATGGTCTGTGGCTAATGACATAACAAACATAACCCCACGTGACTGATCATCAAGTTGTCAGATTAGTACAAGGTTAAAAAAAGAACCAGGTTGACCTGCACCCATCCCATGATTTTCCGTCCAGGGATGTGGTTGACTTGCCTTATTCTTGTTAAATTTCTTGGAAGCTTAAATTAGATGACTTTAAGTTTGGCATCACCAACTAGGTCAGGTAGAAGCAACTTTAATGATAATTTATTTGACCAAATTGTTTATGTTGTCAAAAATTTACTTGACTGTCATGAGACTCATGAGCACATACAGATTAGAAAATTTTGAAAAATATATATATGTGTCCGTACTTTTTGTCATTAATCATTATATAAGATTTTGGTTACCCAATTTATAAGAAAGCTTATTGTTTGAACTTTGGATTACCAACAAAAATATATCATTTCAATAATCAGTTACTCCTATAATAGAATCAATGAAGAGCCATATGCATATTCCAAAGATATATATATATATATATACACACTTGGACATCTCATAGTACTTAGAAATGATAGAAAATAGAATATTAAAAAGTAAAAAGGAAGAAGAATTTGGTTACCTTAATGAGCTTTTCAAGTGGCTGCCTGACCTTGAAATCCTTGGTGGGAAGGCCATGTTTACGGGTCTTATGTTTTTTGAGGTTTTTGTTCAGAGACTGTGTAACCAATCCAAGCGACACACTATATAGTTGTGTAACATTGGAGAGAGGCACAGCAAGTGCATTTGCAATTTCACTCTTGGTCACCACCAACCCATCATAGCAAGTGTAATGGTTAGTGGCCACAGCACTGAGATATGTTTCAATAGTTTCCACCAACTCCTCGCTTGATGAAGAATTATAATCAGCAGATTTAAGCGCTTCTGACACTGATTCTAAGTAATCCACGTTGAGGTGGTTGAGCTCACTGCAATCATCAAGTGCTGCAACCTCTGCATGGTTAAGAGAAGAAGAGTTATGCTTCTTTTTGAGGAAATCTTGAAACACTTTGGCTAGTTTCTTGGCTTGTTTGAGGCTTTGTTTGATGGAGAATTTGCCTAAGTGGTATGGATCAGAAGGGGAGGAACCAATGGATGAGATAATGGAACGACATAGTTTTGGATAGAGTGTGGATTTGCATACTGAAGAGGGAGAAGGAGGAGGGGTTGGAGGTTGACCTAGGAGTAATGGTACAAAGAGGAAGAGAAGAAAGAAGGACAATGAAGGTGTTAACATTGTAGTAGTGTATTGAATATGAAGGTTGAGGTTTTGAATGTGATGCTTGGGGTGTATATGTTGTGTTTTGGTGTTGGAAGAATGAGACATTTATAGGCATAGAGAAGTTAAGACTTAAGAGGAAGCATATCTAAATGGGAGAGAAGAAGAATTATTAATGAATAGTAAGAACAAGTTGTGTGGGGTGTCGGTTCCAGCATGCAGAAAAGGCGAGAATTAATGCATCCTATACGATAGGAACGTGCATGGAATTATTGGGCTTGAAACAAGTGATATTAAGCTGAGTTTTCTGCTATACATTTATATTCATATACTATTTTATTTTTCTTGTATTACCAATTGTATTTTCTCATCAATTGGGTAAGAAATTAATCTTTTTTGATGTACGTAACTATCTCTACTAACTATCGATCACAAGAATCAAACTATTAACATTTTGATCATCTTAGTAATCTAGCGAGACCTTATATCATTAGACTAATACATTATTTGTAAGGTTATTTATATAGTAGTACAGGTAAACATTCTACTATTTAAATATTGTATTTTAGCTTATAGGTATCTCTTACTTTCTATTTTTGAGTTTATGTATTGTATCTTCATGAATACATGTATTAAGGATGCATTACCATTTAAAAAATTCTATAGACTTAGTTTTCTCGTTAGCATCATACATATCATACTTAATAATTTTCCATCAATATATATAGTAGAAAGACAATATACAATATAAACTTAGTCTTGACATGAAACCTTATGAGCCCATACAATTTTTGAGTGTGTCTACTTAAATACTTCAAACAATATTTTATTCCTTCAGGATAGAGTCTCGATGACTCATATCTATTACCCCATGAATTTATTATAGTCATTGATTCCAATTATATATGTATTGGAGCACTTGAGATAATTAAGGAATTATGTTTTTGTGAAACACTTGCTATTGGTACAACTAATAAAGTTATCGACCACCTTTTCTTTCTTTTGTTCCCCCCTCTCTGATGTATCACATAGTTGGGAAATTAATTTTGTCTTTCGAAGGACACTGTCACATGCAATATTTGAGTCTATTTCCGCATAAAGATATACAATTAGTTTATATGTACAGAATAGTAAAAGTGTAGTCTATATCTATGTACACACAAAAATGTGTTGAATGTGTTTAAGTACAAGTAGTTTAAATACTTGTTGGCGTGACTTTGTGGTTTAATCAAGGTATCTCTCCATACTATTGTTTACTTATCCAAGAATTTAAATATGTATGCATTATATTCACAAGAAATACATTATATTCTTTTCATTCTTTCCTATATCACTTAAGACATGTGAAAACAGCTACTACGTCCAACATACTAACCTATTTATTTGATATCATATGATTTATTAAATTATAAATTAGTATATATATATATATATATATATATATATATTATTCCTTTTTAAGAGAATAGTGCTTATTTTATATAAAATTAATAAACTTGTTAAAGGTATGTAGTTAACTTTTGTTAATAAATTAATATGTTTCTTGACCAAGAGAAAGGTATCATCCTGTAAAAGTTATTCATGACAATGGAAAGTTATTATTCAAAAATATGCAAATTGCAAGGTTGACACCACTAGAATACATTGACCATAAAGTCTAAGGTAGGAATATATTTTTTTATATTTTATTTTGACAGTTAATTTATGTTTTTATTTACAATGTATGGTTTTGACATTGGAAATAATGTGGTGTGGTGCCTAAAATCATAGAGGGTAAGTAGATGTAACAATAAAGACTTCTACTCATCCTAATATTTTGTAGAAGAATTTTTATCTCTAAATATAAATTATTTTATAATATTTAGGTTATATTAAATAATTCATACAAAATATACCCCTAAAAGTTACCCTCTATGATTATTATTATCTTTATATTCCAATAATCATTTAACTCTCCCAATGTTTACATATTTTTTTATAAATTTGAAAATATATTTATTTTTACTTATTTTTTTAGCACATATAAATCACCTAAAAATGACTTATAATTAGTAATAGATGAGAGATAATACTATTTTCACTCAATCATATTATTTGTCCAAGCATGCTAATAGTTGGGGGAGTTGCAAATGGGATATAGTGCATAGTGCTAATTTGATTATTACATCAATTTTTGAATGTGGTATTCCAGACAATTTAAATTGCTAGGTTTCATTTGTTGACTGTAAAATATTCTAACATAAACATACATCGATCTCTTAAAAACTATATCTTTTATATTCACAAATAGTTGTATTATAAGGCTTTAACACTAGAAAATATTATTCTAGAAGTTGCAAATAACAAGGTTGACTTGACCGTAGAAGATTACAGCTAATTGGTTGACTATATATAAAATCTTATTAACCTAAGTTACTATGTCTAATTCAGATGATGTTTCCCAAGCTAGTGACCATGCAATATAATAGGGGTTGACGCTTAGGAAATGTGCAATGTTAAATATATGAAGCTTCTTTGTGATTCCAACATAAAAGAAAATAGGTAGTGGCCATCATTTTTATATTCATGAACATGTAGAATGTGAGATACCAGTTCTATACATGACATATTTTAACACATCATTTATATCCCAAATGTATTTTCTGTCATGGGAAAAAGATATATACAACCGACAGTTTAAATGTTTTTTATACTGTCACTCCATTATCTACCATTGATTTTTAGTCATCATTGACTTTTAAATAAAAGTATTGCAAATGAATGGTAGATGATACATTGACTGTGTATAAATCTTTATACTGTCAATGCTAATATTTTACACTCTTATGTTATTTAGTTGTCATTGACGGTCCAAAAACATAGACTAAGTAAACTGAGTTTAGGGTAAGCAAACTCATGTGCATGATAAGTCCAGTGGTTTAGGGTATAGCTTGTAGATTATGATGCAATTAAGTCCTGTGGTCCCAAAAGGGATCTCCCCAGCTATACTACAGAAAAATTGATTTTTATTATCAAGTATTTTGTGATTAATGGATATTAGTGAGTAAAAAATTGTTTATGGTAGCAACATCTAGGATGGATTCTTACTCACACTTTTATAGAGTATATATGAGCTGATTTTTTATGAAGTGAAGTATAACTTTTGCTATTAATCATATCCTACAATATTGCTGGAAACTCAGATTCAGACAACATTATACTCACATATATAAAGTGTCACTACTCATATCATGGAGAATTTGTTTTATGATTTAGAATTAGAGAAAAAAGATGTTATCCTTAACAATGTATGAGTTTTATATACGGTATCATCTGTCATTCGTATTTATTATCATTGATTCTTCATAAAAAAAATAATTCAAATGAATTGTGAATGCTCTATTGATTGTGTTAGGTGCCTCTCGTTACTATGCCTTAAAAGAATTTTATGACTATTTTATGGCTCTCTTTTAAGGGCATTTTATGTCACTTTTATGGCTTTGTTTCCAAGCATCCAATACTTCATATCCAAGATACCAAGACTTTGCTTGCCTATAAAAGGACACATATAGAGAGCTTCAAAATCATCTTCACAACACACAACATTTCTTTCATTTACACATATATTGTGAGTGCATTCTTGGTGAGAATTCTTGTTCCATTTGAGAGAGTATTTGTGAGAAAAAATATTGTCATTTGTCCTCATCATTATAAGAGGATTTCTTGTACTCTTCTTTTTTACATAGTGGAATTTTGCTTTTGATCGCCCGTGGTTTTTTCTTCTCACACTGAGGGGTTTTTCCACGTTAAATTTTGTGTGTTATTTTCTTTATCCTTTGCTTACTTCTCTTTTGTTCTCAATTGATTCAATCCTGTGTTTCCGCATTGTGCTCTACCCTTATATAAATCTTTACATTAATGATGCATATATATTATACTCTTGTAATTAATTACCCCAATCACATTTAAATGATGTATTAATGAATTAAAGTTACATAAGTTTAACACAATCAATGTTTAGATATAATAACACCCCCAAGCAAAGGAACTGGATCAGAGTTTATGTCCCCGTGTCCCAATTCAATCACTCTTTGCCAACAAATAAAAATAACACTTTATTTTAATTTTATTTTATAAAATTAAAATATTTAATCCATATGTTTAAATATAAATGGTATGGGATAGAATTGGGGACATCATTTTGGGACAGGTGATCCCCATCCCAAGCCAAGATTCCTATGGTGGAGGGAATCATGGACATTACCATGCAAAGGGAGCCGAGGCAAGGGCGTAGAAACTAGGCTCCTATCTTTGCTGAGTTTTTCTGACTATTAGGGTTACCCTAATAATGTGGGCCTCTTTGCCCAGTATACGAATGTTGGGCCTGACTTCAGCATATAACAGAAGCAATGCTCATTAATTTGGCAGAGGTAGTAGTTTTCTTTCCTTGTAGCTCATACAATCTCAAACTCAACAACACTCAAGAGTTATATGTATTTTAACTCACCTAAAATCTAATACATTCCAATTGTTTTGACCCATAAGAGTTTATATGTATTTGCATTGATAAAAAAAATAAAAACAACTAGCCCATAAACTGCTGAAATTAGAATCTCACATGTATACCATTTCCAAGGAGCAGATAAGAAGTGTATCTGAAAAGGTTGACTAAAGAAGTTAATAGTTCGAATATGTCTTACTTTATAAATTATTATTTCATTATTAAATATCTTATTTTTCATAAAAATCAGATATTGGGTTTCATAGCAAATCTTACTCTCTAAAATGCAATGGTCAAACTATTCCTCTTGCAATACCATGTAATATTATCAAGATTCATGCATGCTGTTTTTTCATGATATATATCATAAACTCAGTGGTTACATTATGAATAAAATGAACTTCTTGTGGGTACTAGATCTTCAATGTCAAAGTTTAAACTTGAAACTTTCTTCTTTTGTCCCTTGAACATAACTTCAACTTGTACTAAAAAATTTGCACAAACAGGTCTGTGGTCAGAAAACTTTAGTTCTTTACGTATGTAGGAAAGTTGCTGAATTCCCCTTCCATGCCACAAGATTCTATCACACCTGCAATCCTTCATCATTCAGATTTAAAAGAATATATGATTTGTATTAAACTCGAACCGACAAATATTACATACCAAGCTGGAGTTCGCCTTTTGTTCTTTGAAACTTTTACACCTTCAAGATAGTAAGTATCTGAGTTTAAGGGATATTTATAAGTAGGTGCAAAGTAAATCTTCCCCTCTTTCCACCCCTTAAATACACGACCTGCTTCCCTTTCCATCTTGAGCTATGAAAAGAAGAAATATTATATATAGATGTATAATTAGAAAGGTAACTAAATGTCACCACAAAATTACAGATACATGTAAGGTGGAACTCTAGCTGAATTTTCAGAAGATTATGAACAAAGTATATCAAAATCAATATCTTCCCTTTCAAGTTTCAGTTTTTTGTTGTTGGTGTAACTGAAAATTATGAAACATAAGCACCAGAACTAGGAAGGAATTATATGAGAGTAATGCTACACATAGGATTTTGATAAGTCATAGTAGTAAGGATCAATTTCACTTATCCATCTAAAGGTCAAATAGAAACAATGCCTAAGCATTCTAGCGAAAACTTCCGCATATTAAAGTTATGCTATTTAGTATTTTCCAAAGTATAATATCTCTTGGGGACCAAATCGAAAAAGGGTATGGGCGTAATTTACAAATCACAAAGCATGGCATTAAATTTACAGGCAAGGGAAACTACCTGATCCTTAGCAAAAAGTGCAGGCCAGTTCTCCTTTTCTACAAGCCTTTTTGCATCATCATAGCTCAAAGAAATTCTGTAATTCAAGTCCCCAAACCATATGATCTGACTGGAGACAAATTTTCCCCATCTAATCAGAAATTTTGGGAGCAAGGATATTCAAATTTATTGAAAGTTATAAGCAATTGAAAAATCTTTGCAGTATAACTCCTTATATATAGTTTCAAGTGATGCTCACTCATGATCTAAAATTTTGTCAGGTATCCTACTAGTCTTGCAAATCCGTGGAAACTGAGTGTTCTTTAGTATTTCTATGACATCAAGATTTCTGCGAAGCTCGTCTCCCTCTTTCTCGCCAGAGGCCAAATGACTACAGATAAAACAAAAACTTGTCGTATAAAATGACATGCTCACAGATATACACCCCTGCAGCCACAGTACAGATATAGTGATGTTAGACTAAAAAAATATTGTCTTTTATTGATACTTTGTACACATTTGCATTGAAAAGTAATGATCCTTTTCCACAAATTAAATTTTAGACTACCTTGTTTCCGAGGCAACCCATGATCCCACGACTAGTGCAACATATTCTCAAATGGCCTACATGCTGAACAAGTTCCTTCCTCATCCAAACACATACAAACATTCCAACCATTTGCTTACATGCAACAAGGCTATATTTCATCTCATTCTTAGCTAAATCAACAGAAATTGGAAAACTGTCATCCTCGTCTTCAGTGGAAGAATCATCTGGCTTTAAATTTGATTCTTGGCATCGAAAACAGAAATCCTTAGCAGCCTTTCTTTCCATTTCAAGAGAACAGTTACAATTTTTTAACCTTTTTCCATTTATTTTCTTGAAAGTTTTCTTAATCTTCTTATATGAAGGCTTTTGGAATGACAATGACCCTCCAAATGATGCAGTAGGTTTTAGTCCTCTAGAGGCCAATTCTGAAGGAGGACCGTTGAGTGATTGATTGATAAGAGAAAGCCATTTTGCAGCAGGTTCATTATCCTCTAATACTAGCACGTTTCCCGCATTTAAAGGGACAATCTCCTGAAAGCTAAAATGATGAATAAAGACACATTACAATTAGAATAAATCAAAGCAGAAATCACCAATTTTAGTGTTTCGTAGCTAGCAAGGCATGGCTTGTTACCCAAATATTTTTTAAGGTTCAAGAAGATAACAACACATGTACTACGAGCAAAGGGAGCATCAGTGCATGCATATATTGCACTATTGCAGTGAGTTTGTTCCGAGATCAAAAGTCATACAGCTCAGTTTTAAACTTAGAATATGATAAAATATTGATGGATTGTTGTTAGTTAACTTAAGTAGGTAACGAATGATAGTTAGTGAAGTCCCTTAAAAGAAAGGGCATATTCTGGATTAAAACTGTTTCATGGATTAATATAATTAACATATGAAGTATTAGAGAGATAGATGGAGAGAAAGAGAGCATACCCCAGAACAAATATATCATGTTCATTTCGGATCTGGAGAAATTCACTCAGATCAAGGTTCCCACTGGGGCATTGACCTCCTAAATTCCATGTTGCTGTGAATACTCTTGAAGAGTAAAAATAATCAAATGACTGATCATAAATATTGTAACAACAGAAGGTTATAAACAACCAAAAAACAAAATCTTATAAATACCTGAAATTCTGAATTGTTTCACCAGAAGACATAGTTGGTTCTGAGCCTCGATACGAAATAGATGTATGAGAAAGTTCTTCTGCAAGTAAACTCAAGCTATTATGATTTTTTACCCAAAAAAAACAAGGTAAATGAGAGATTGGTCAAAAAGATAAGGCCAAGAGAAACTTTGTTTTAGAGTGAAAGTGTAGCTCAAATATGTGATGAGGAAGTGATAAGGGAACTTATGTACAGTTAAAGTTAAAGGGCATATTGTGTATAATGAAGATGAGGAAATGATAAGAAGAGATATATAATTCATTCTTGCACGCCAGGTTAAAGTCTAAACTTAAAAATATTCTGATATTTGGATCATATCATTAGATGCTCCACCGCCAATTGTATAGTTTTATATGTCAATTTTCCAAAAATACAAAACCAAAATGATAAAAATCTTCTTACAACTAGTAATGTGTAGGGATATTATATTACCAAGCACAAAAGGTATATGCTTTTCTTCATTCCCACCTGTTATCTTCTATCAGTAAGAAGGAATTTTGTGTGTCAAGATTAAAAGAGATTTGTGGATAATTAACAGAGAAAAAGAAAATGCTACTTGATCCATCTATTACACTAGGTAAAGACCAAGCATGAATATATTCTTATATATTACATCAAATAGCCTTGGATGTTCCACTCAGCACATTTGAACTTTCTGTTATCTGTTAGGCCAGCTCATCTAACCATTACGCTTCCGATAGAATTTTTACAAAATATCATGCTTATAAGATAGAATAGAAAAAGGTTCCATTCAAAGGGAAACAAAGACATAAGGAATAAGTCAATAAACATTGTCTTCCAACAGAAAAGTAGTGATTTTAATAAATGTTCTCTTCAATAGAATAGTAGTGATTCCACTTTTTGAGGAAGGCAAGTTGAAGTGTTGAAAGGTATCTCCAAAGAAAACAAATAAAAGATAAATCAATGTGTTTACTAGTTACCCATAATGGGAAAAATATCATTGTAGCTTTCTCACATCTTTAGATACATAGCCAGAACATTGTCTGTCTCAATTTAGTTGAACCAGAATGAATTTCCATGGAACTCACCAGATGAATCAACCGAACCTCTTCGAGTTGACATTGTCTTTCCATTTCTCTCTTTCATGGTCAAAACTTTCTGAATAAACGACTGAAATAACATTCAAAAGAATATTACAAAAATCAACATTTAATCAAGAATGTGCTATAAACATTACACAACCAAATCAAACAGTTACATGACTTGAGAGTTTTAGGAGTGTCAGCCCTTAAATATTTCCATGGCAGTGAATTAGAGACACAGACACACCCAAGAAATCTCAAATAATTAAAATAAGGATGATTTTCTTAACCTTAACCCAAATAAGGAACCAAAAGTGTGTAAGTTTTATTGAATAACTAAAGATATAAAACCTGTTTTTTCCTCTGCTGATTGCTTTGTATCATATCTGAAACTGCATGTCTATCCTCAAATTCATTGTCCATCTAAATTCCCAATCACATGCATTAGGTCAGAGGAAATTAATTAATGAACATAACATGATTGTATCTCAAAGGGTTTATTCACACTCAAAGAAACCAAAGGGTATGACCCAGATTGGAAGAAGATAAAAAAAGAACTCACTAGTACCAAGAAAACAATATAACAAGCATTAATATCTCAGAATGAGCCTAAAACTCCAACAGCACAACAATTTTTAACGCTTAATGGCATAAATGAAGAAAGAAATCAAAGCCATTTAAAAACATTGCCACCTTTGGAAATGTTTTTCAAGCATCAATAATAAATACAAAAAAGAACATTAACAGGGAAACACAATAATTTGGAAGGTGAAAAGGAAAAAAGAAAAGAAACCTTAGAAATCCTTGTTCTAGAACTGAAAACTCTCTGCCAAAGGGTCCAAAGTTCCTCTTCCAAAGAGTATAAAAAATAAAGATATATATTACCAAACCAGTATTTTGATGTTTCCCAATAAGATAGGAGATGAGACAGTAAATTGGGTATATGTGCATATAAGGGGGATGTGTCTTCCTTGCACCAAACACTAGAATTGAAAATAGAGGAAGAGAAAAACAATAAATAAAAGAGTCAATATGGAGAATGGATTCAATGGAATGGAATATCTTGCATATGTCCCTTCATTCACATGTTTCATTCATATTTGAGAGAGTACATTTTCAGTCAAAACAATAAAGAATTATTTTGTATGAATGCATTCAGAATTGACATTAAAGTTTGAACCTCGTCCCTAGTACAGTTTGAGTGATAAAAAGGAAAATGCTAGTGTGTGGTCAAAGTGTAGAGAGAACCCATAAGGATTTGATTTAGAGGAGTAAGACGGATAGATTAAAAGTTTTAAAGGTTGGTAAAATGCGATATTTGTCGGAAGAAACAGCTACATATTCCGTAATTACGGGATACATTGATTATACAAAAAAAATTAGAGAGCAAGGAATGAAGGAAGGAAACCCCACGTGTCTGACTGCAAAGAAGATCACATAGTATGTGTCTATCAAGTAAAGTTGACGGCTTCTTCTATGTCCCCTTTCAGCGTGGCACCACAACAGGTAACTTCTGCCTCGTGCTATGAATATTCTTTCCCTTATTAATACTTTAACAAACTACACAATATTGATACTTGTGAGAAGCAATTACGTACTAGATAGTTTGTTCGGTCTGATTGATGATCAGATTTAAAAACGGTGTTGGTTTACTGTCTTAATCGAGTGATTGTTGAACTGCTTTGAACCTAAAAAATTAGTCGGACTATATTAAACTGAATTAACCCTAAAAGTAAAACGGACGATTCACTTAATAATTAAAAAAATAGAATACTACTTTAAGTTAATTCAATCACATTTATATATAATAATATATTTATAAATAAAAATTATTAATTATGTATGAAATCACCCGGTCAGACCAAATGACTTAACTATTTAAATCAGTTAAACCTAATACGAGACATTTTCTGGTTTGATGTCCGACTCGAGTTTCACAATATTGATTGATAATATAATATAGAGTAGTTTTACTAATTAAAATTATATATCATAATAGTATAAAATTTCAAAATTAATCTTCTTTGTTTGAAAGATGTTGTTCTTTGATGTTAATATTGATCTTGTTCTCAATTTAAAGTAAAATAACTCCCGCTAATTAATTATTGGTAGGAAAATATTATTTGATTCTAATATCAACATTTATATTTTACTAATTGATGTCTAGCTTACTATTGTGAAATATAATCTTCATCTTTAGATGGAAATATACACAACTATTTCTAAGAGTTGGATATGGTATACCAACTTTTGTTATAAATTGAGAAAAAATATTTAATCTCGAGTAAACTTTACTATCACATTTAGGTGAGTTTTCTTTCCTTACAATGAAAATCAACATATGATTAATATGAAAATGCCAAAATACTCATTTACCCTATCACCCACCCCATCTCTAACTTATTCTCTCTTCCTTTTTTCGTCAAAATGCAAACCTTTGGGTCAATGTATATAAAAATATGATAGGTATAATAAATGTACCCAAAAAACGCAATAAGTATATAATGAATATAAGAGAGTAAATGTACAAAATACGGGTTGAATCTACTCGCAAATGTAAATTTTAACAACCAACGCAACCTACAAAATAAGGGTTGAATTGGATTTACCAGTTTAGTCAAATTTAAAAAAACACTCCAATTTATTTGGTGTGGGTCAAATAATAAGTCTAAGAAATGTTAAATTTCACAAATATTCCACAATCAAGGGAATTGCCATGCATGGACTGAGACGTCTATTGGAGCAATTATGAAAATGTCTGTATTTGAGATATGGTGCATTAGAACTTCAAATGTTTTAGAACTTGTAATTTGATATTCTTTTTTTTTTTTTGGTATTCTACTAACGAAAGATTTTATATTAAAAAGTATAAAAAAAAGAAGGGAAAAGTTCACAAAACCCCATTAAAATTTATGTGTTTTGCAAGTAGACATCGTAAACTATTTTTTCTTATTAATTACTCGTTAAACTTTAAATATTGATAAAATTGATCTATACATATATACAATTTTAAATTATTAACATTGGAATTAACATAAACACCTACCTCAGCATTATATGACGTAAATAAATATATGAAAAACACAGGTAATATATATGAAATTTCAACTATTAGGCTTACGAAGGATTGATTATGATGACTTTGATGTTAATTCTAATTTCACCGTTAGTAATTTAAAGTTGTATGTATGTAGGGATTAATTTCACAATGGTTAAAGTTTAAAGAGTAATTAGGAAAAAAAAATAGTTTACGGAATCTAGTTGTAAAATATATAAAGTTTAAGTGAGTTTTATAAAAAAATTCCTACAAAGAATAACGAGCATCTCTATCCTATTATTATACAAATCTTTTAATATATGGATACTTTTATAATAAGAGTTTAAAATTTATGTATTATCTGTGTTTTTTATACTGTTAATACATTATTTATCATTGATTTGTATTACTTTTATTGGAGAGTCAATAGATAATATATGAATGATTAATGATTTACAGATAGTACAAAAAACACTTCAACTGTCAATATATATATACTAACTCTTATAATAACTTAGTTTTTGGAACAAAAAAGAGCATGGGAGAGACTTTTATTTTCAATGACAAAAGTCATACTTAAAAAGATAAAAATGTTGTTGAATTTTCTTTTATTTTTAATGACTTGTGTTTCTATTACTTGAGAGGTAAAAAGTTATAAGTTTCAAGCTAAACCATGATATCAATTAATGTCAAGTATGTACACGGTAGAAAGAGTGGAAAAGTGTGTGTCATCTAATTTCAATCCATGAATAAGAGGGTACACATCTATTTTCACATACATTGTGTCATTCCATGTATCATGAGTTTATGATTGGTCAGAAAATATATATTTAAGTTAAAATTTAATTATTAAATATTTTTCTGACCAATCATAAGCTTATAGTACATGGAGTGTCACAAAGTATGGGATAGCAGATATGCTACCGAATAACAGTGGGTCATTTACCAACTTCTTAAAACTTCATAAGTCAAAACCATTGCATCAAGTGCTCTTCCAAATGGATGAATGGGCAGTCAAAGTCAAGTCCGCCAATCTCAAAGTAACTAAATAAATCATGCCGCTTCTTAACCATAATTGATTCAAAAGCACAAAGAAAACAAGGACTCAAAATTGAAGCTACTTAGATAGGTATTATTAATATGGAATCATATCTTCTATCTCACATTTTGTGTTACTCTTGTTAAAAAAAATATATTTAAGTTAAAATTTAAATATTAAATATTTTTTTGATCAATCATAACTCATGTTACATGAAGTGACACAATGTTATATGATAGAAGAGGTAATCCATGTTAATATGGTTTCAAAGATAATTTTGCTCATAAATTATTCATTCCACCTCCTTTTACTCTAACTTTTGTGGTACCATGCTAACTTACAAAGAGACCAAGTCAGCCTACGGAAAGATAGTGACTCAATCCAAAAGAAGTTAAGTGGAGTGGATATACATAGTCTTACTTTCTCATAAGTGAATATGTTATTTCGGAGCCAACTTAGAATACCACCAAAATGAAGGATGGCCATTTGCTTTACAAATATATGGCAAAGTAGGGTTGCTTCAATCCCACTTCACAGACACACTCCTTTATTTTCCTGCTTTCATGCTTCATTAACCAAAACCAAGCCACACCAATATTCAATTTATCTTTCCATAGTTTTGAGCTCTATATTATTCTAAGGAATGAGGACAATGAACCTTTGTCCCATTTTTTAACATATGGTGTTAATAATGACCCATCTATAGACAAGTTGTGTCTTTTCCCCTTCCATTCAGGATCATGTTTTAGAGCCTAGTTGAACACATGAAGAATAACAGTGGCAGATTGTTTCAGCATGACATATCAATTATCATATTATATATAAGAAAATGCTATTTTCTTACACACTGTGGCTGTTGTGTCACATTGTCTGACCTCAGAACTTTTAAGGTTTCCAATTGCTGTTTTTCATTAATTAATTATATACACAAAATCTTAATAACAAAAAGTTATGTGATTTGCTAGATGCTTCAGACAGCAGCATCTGATTATTAAATCATAGATCGTACATGGAATATAGTATTGTCCTGTTTGAGTAATATGCTGCACCATATAAAATTTAATAAAAAAATGGTACAGGGTTACATTTTCAATATTTTTAGAATTACTTTAGCATATTTAAAAGTTTTTGCAGTTTTTGAAACTACAATATAAAGGCAAATTGAATAGTGCAGTTTTTAAACTACTAATCTACTATATTAAAAGAGTAGTAAATTGAATTGAATAGGGCAAATTGTAACCATTATAGTGATATCTCAGATTCATTATTTTTTGACAGTGGAGTTTTGCAAAGTAAGTTCGACTTCCATTGTTTATTCTTTTGTTGTTTTTTTGTACTAAGGAATTCTCTTTATCCTATGACTAAAAATTAATCTTTTTTGAAGTGTGTGACTACCCTCTTAACAAGTTTTGTTTAGAGGAATCGAACGTTTGATATTTTGATCATCACTTTACACCAATAGATCAATATATTGTTGGTAATCTTTTATTGTCTCATCACCATAAATATATTCTTAATTCATTTTCAACATAGGAAAGACATGAATTGGTTAAAAACATATTAACGGAATGTCTGCATAAAAGAAAACATATTGTGTGAAAATTTATTGTGATAATTTTTTTTATTGTAATAATAACCCATGAAAGCGTGTATTGATGAAGTACTTTTTATTTTACAATTCACAAGAGACATGTCAAGGAATGACTTTACATTTTCATCAGTTTAAGTGTATTTTTTCTACGAGAATTGCAGTTCTATTGGTGTTAACAAAAAGAAAGATATCTCGTTTATATACCATTTTCTCTCATATAAGGAAGTTTTTTGAACTAGAGATTCTTTTTTTAAATAAAACTAGTAAATTACTTGTGTATACATACGAGATGATATTTTTTGTCATATGATTAGAACATACATGTTATTGTATATCGCACGAAATTGATTAATTTTGATATATGTTTAAAATTATATAAGTATTAATCTTATATATATCAATGTGGTATAATAATTTCATAAAACCAATGTCCCTAACTTATTAAAGTCAACGTTTCTAATTAAAAAATGGAAGATAGAAGAAGAGGAAGATGAAACAAAACTACAGAGAAAAAAAGAAGTAAATGAAATGTGAAAGGGGATTCAAATCCAATTTAATTGAGATATAATTTTAAAACAAATGAACCAATCAATTATTAGCATTAAATTAATAAAATATACAATATATAAAAAGAGAAGACGCAATGTGAGAAATACATAAGAATAACGTGAACATGTTTTTTAAGAAAAATTTTAGTTGAGAAAATAACGTGTATCATGAGGAACATTTTTTTCTTACATAAGTAAATAGATAGATAAATTCAAGTCTTTGATTTTTTTTGTTTTTTCTTTTGAGTTGACTTTTGATTCCTCATAGCTTTTCTTTCTCCATAGCCAATAACAAGAAATCAAAACTTATATGTGCGAAAAGCCTGAAAGCCTACTACGTATAGGGGAGGAATCATAACACATTTTGTGAAAAAAAGATCATCACTTCAATGCTCAACTAATAAATGATAATAATGAGATCATCACATCAATGCTCATATTTCATTAAATCACTAATTTGCAAACAGATCATTATTTGGATATTCATGTATAAGAATAAATTCTATGCACTATATACAATGCAAACAGATATAGCTTGAATTTTGGTTGGTATTCCTCATCAAATAATGAATTTCAAAAAAGATAAAACAGTGATTCCAAATGCATCTGCCTAATTCAGAAAACATACACTAAATACAAAATCCATTAGAAGTAGCAGTAAGAAGGTAAATACATCTATCTGGTAACAGCAGGGTCCATGACTTCCTATCCTATATCTAAACAAATTAATATTGGACAATTACATGAATACTGAGATGACATTAAGACTGCAATGCCATCAAAGAAGCTAAGTCCGGCTCATGACCATGAACTCTGAAGCGATATATACAAGTATGTGGGCTTCCATGGTTTGATGTAAAGTCGAGCCTCACTGTGTCTATGAGACCAGAACCAGTAGAATTTAGCACATTGAAAGTTTGAGCTTTGCTCTTCTCGAGGTCGTATGTAAATTCTACTACAAGATACATATTTTCAGTATCAATCAGAGCATCGGTATTACGCCCCTGCAGCCAACCAGATACCCTGCAGTCTTTGGGAGCACTCGATCTGTCATATGCAACATTCTGTTGAAAAAATTAAATATCAGTACTACAACTATCAGCGATATTTTATCCCCTTTTTGGTCCAATCAGTAATCAATCTTAAAACATATCATGCCAAGCAAAAGCAGATAATGAGAAATCAAAATCGGCATACCCATAATGTCTTTTATCCACTTCTCAAACTGATTAATGAATGGAAAACAAAAAGTAATTGAATCTTATCTAATATCTATAAAAGCATACAGGAAATTATTAATTCAATAATACAGATATCTATTAAAATGTAAAATGTAGAGGAAACTATAAATGAAGAAAAGAGCTGAAAAGATGGTTGAGCAGAAGCAAGGGAGAAGATACAGCTTGAAAACAGGCGACGTAGCACTAGCATATATTTAACCTTATTTTCTCTTATATATCTCATAAGAATAACTTATTGCTCTCAGAAAACTAGGAGAAGCTATAGTTAGTCCTTCTCTAATTTAGTTTCTAGTGTCTACAAATGGATACAATAAATGGTAAAAGTTTGACAAGTGCTAAAGGCCGCCATCAAGAGTCATAAAATTACCACTTAAAGTTAATTATGAAACCCGAGGGGAAAACATGAAAGCCATTTAAAACTAAATCGCATGCCAATGTGGCAATTAACAGAAATGAGAGCTTAATCTAGCACCAGCACTGCATTCTTTCAACAGGTAAACTAGTTCAATGAGGCTGACTTTTGTTTCAACATCCACACAAGGAGAGACAAGCAAAGGAAAGAAGTAGAATAGAAAGGAAAGACAACAATGAACATTAATCGGTCTCCCATATTCTGAAAGATGAAAACAATGTTTCATTTACTGAATAACATGCCTTAAAACTCATCCCACCATGAAATCATACATGTAACTATTTAATTGAATTATCCAATCATGATGAAACACCCAATTTTGTCTTAGCCTATTTTACATAGTAGAGCGAGAGAAAATGGCCCATTAATTGCTTCTTTTATCATAAGCTTTTATTTTAAAAATCCAGCCATATATGGTCATCCCCAATCCCTAACAATTACTTTAATCATAAATCGTCACATCTAGCACCCTAAGTACAAGAATAAAATCCGGCATCTTCTACAAACCACAACAATAAGACAACTAAAGGCCAAAACTTATCAATTATAAACTACTTGAACGAATTGACACATATGGGTATCACAAAAATAAACTTAATTCAGAGCACATCATGCAAATTGCCACCATCAGAAAGTATGCATGCATATAATAAAAAACACATCAAAGAGTTCATACTAACAGGTTGCCATGCAAATAGCAATTTTTAGAATAAAGCCATTACCTTTGCAACATGTTCCAATGTGACAGCCTCCGGAATGATGGCTGTGCGTAACTTAATCTGAACAAATCCACTGCTACCCTTCAATGGAAAACACTGCCCGGGCTCACCAAAACTCGGTTTCAACATCCTTTCAGCATTATGGTGGACACCATTTGTGGCAGCAGACATGAACCAGTCCCCCCACCTCGTATCAAACGGCTCCGAATGCTTCACCACTCTTGCTCCACCGCTGGCAAGAGCATAGTCCACCCTCCCAAGCCCATCAGCAGCATACTTCTCAAGCTCCTTCTCAATCATTCCTCTTGCAATCTCCCTTATCTCATCCAAACCCCCGACGTTACTCTCATTTCCCTTCGCATTTTTCAAACCCTCGAAAATCTTCTCAAACTCTTCCTTTGATAACCAATCTTCTGTCTTCAACTCATTCAAATACCTCTCCAATTCATCATTCTTGGCCTCCAATTTCTTCAACCCAGATTCCAAAATTGCACCTTTCTCATCGATTTTATCACTTAACTCCTTCCTCAATCCTCCAACCTCATCCACAATCTTCTTATTCACCACCTCGACTTGCACCTGAACCATCTTCGCCGTCCTTTTCAATGACCCCTCCATGTCCGAAATTCGCCCTTCGATATCAAACAACCCCACATTATCCCCGGAAACACCATCACCGGATTTCAACGCCAGCCTCCGAATCAATTGAACCAAACCCAAAAGCACGACAATGAGCGCGAAATTCTTCGCGAAAATGCTCAGCACCGTAGTCCACCGCGCCTTCTCGGCCTTCCCATTGGGCTTCCGCGTCCTCCGTGTTGCCAAGCCATTCGAATTGGGGCCACCGGCAATGACACCATTAACAGAAGATTTCTTTGCCGGTGTCAAATCCTTGGCAGATCTTTCAAGAACCGCCTCACCTCGGATCGAGTGATGGCTGATGTCACGGGCATTTCCGGCGGAGGTGGGATTTCTACCTTCACCGGCGCCGGAAGTGGCGGCAGGCGTAGATAGAGCGGAGTCGACGGGGAGGAGTTCGATGTTGGTGGAGGTTGTCTTCTCGGTGGCGACGACGGCCCTCCGACGCGCAGCGGAGGGGTTGGCCGCCGTGATAGAGACGGTTGACATCGGAATGGGTGAGAAGCGGTGAATTGAAATAAGAAGAAGAAAATATGTAAATGTTGGAAACCCTAATTGTGTGGTGTTGAAGAAGAAAAGAGTCAGAGTGAGAAAAGAAAAGAAAAGAATTGAATAGAAAATGTTAAGAAGAAGGATTGAAAGAATAGAAATAAGTGATAGGGATGAAGAGACACAGACACTAATTGGTTTCTTTCGTTCTTTTTGATTTGGACCGAACGACGCGACTAACCAGTGCGTGGTTCGGAAATCAGATTCATCTCTTCATTCACGTACTAGGGCCTAACCTACCCTTCTTTTGGGCCCACATATTTCAACTTACTATTCATTAAAACTGATAGATGAAGTTTATGATATAAATGGCTTGATTAGACCAAGATTATTGGATCCAAATTAACCAATTGGTACAAATTTCACCATCAAATTTCAAGGACTGAATATGTGGTAGAGGTTTACCATATATCATATGTGTCCAAGTATATGTTGGGTTTTTTAAGTGAGAAAAAATTGTATGTACTAATAGTGTAAGAGTTTTTTACACTATCACTATATCATTTATATTTAATCAATATTGACATTTAAATATAAGTAACAAAAATGAATGATAAATTATATATTGCTTGTATACTAACAATACATAGACATTATACTTTTTTATAATTACAAGATCACAATTGATATTTTTTGATCTAGTAGATAAGTTTTTGTAATCTTATGAATCAAATTGATGTTTTCCAAAATCCCTCTAGAATTTTTCTAAACTACATTGAAGCAGTGAAACTTAAAATAATAATTCATCAGACCAACATGAAAATATAAAACATGCACCTATTTGAAACAAACTAATATAGCTACTTAAAAACATTGTTAAAGGGTGTGTGACAAGAAGAGTTTAATTTTTTAAGCTTCTCATTCAGATAATCTAAATAATCATATTACTACTATATTTAGAACAAGAGCATTAGATGTGAAGGTGTTTTTGGTTAATGTAGTATTAATGAGTACCACTCGCGTTTATCCATACAATAAGGTTGCAATGTCGCGAAGCAGATCTGTTTTCCAAAAAAGTGTTGGTCCAAGTAGCCAAGGCTCACTAGGAATCAAGGACTGGTAGTGCTGTAGCCTGTGATCCCTCCACTGTTGAGAGCAGAAGGTAGTCGCTGCTCTGTGAAGCCAGCCTCACGCTGTGCCCTCCATTCTAGGAATCATGAAGCTTTTGCCTTAGCATAAGCTCCATGGCTCAACTCTCAACTTGGAGTGGGCAAGCCAACCAAATGCACAAACCAATCCATCCTAGCAAGCCAAAGCAATGTCCCAACACCCTATTGCCCCCACTTGGGTTACAAGCTGGTGTTACCCAACTCGGCAAACACTCATGCTTGTCACAGGTTTATAAACGTTAAATTGTTACATATTCTGGAAGATGTGGGACTAGAAAAGCATTACTGAACTCATATGTTAATTTATAGACATTGATGAAAGATTGATCCAATATGGTTCACTCCTCAGTCCTCACCATGGGGAACATGTAGTTGCAGTAGTAGTAGTAACACCGTTCAAATAAATAATTTTTTTTGTAGATGGTGAATGGTGATGGTCTTTATTCTCATATTTATTAACTATTTAGTTTAATCTTCTTACTTTTAGTATAGAGTGAGAATAATGCTTAACGTTTTTTTACCTACATATTCTCTAATTTTTATAACCTCAATTCGTGTTAAGTATTCATTCCACGTCCATGTATATACCAGGTAATTGAATTAAACATATTATGCAAGTTAAGGATATTACGCTCAAAGTTCCTATAATATGCTTAGCATGTATGAACACGAATCAACCAAGCTAGCTCATAAGCTTCTCAGATGCTTTATAAACACTGATCTGTTTCATGTTCCTTGGATGATTTGCACAAGTAAATAATACTTTTTTCTCTCAATATAGTTAACCTTTGTTGTTTAGTGCACCTTCTTAGAAATAAAAATTCAAATAAATTCACCACCTTTTGAATTATATGTATTTTTTCTATCCATTTATATTTTTTAATTTTGTATGATATATAATAAAACGAGTAACCGAAAAATTAGTTGTGATGTCTAGTAATAGTAATTAACTAATTTAGGTTAAAAGATTGATGATGGGTAAACAAAGACAACCTTGTAACTTACAACTTGTAACGTTAGAATGGGCAATAAAACAACTCATAACAGATATAGGAATTAGTAATTCCATATGGTATAACAATAAGATCACTAAAGGTGTTTAAAATTCTTAACTAGAAATGAGAAAAGTAGTTACAAATTTGTAACAAGAAATTATTTCAACAGAATCCAGTAACAATCAATGACATCAATTCACCAACGAAATGTACCCAAACTGAATTCAAAAGAACACTAAGACATGGCTGTTTTTGTTGTCTTCTATATATACATTCATTCCCTTTATGATAAAGTTTCATTACATGACAAAGGTGTCTAACTTATAGTATCACATTGGTATCAATTGATATCACATTGCAAATCATCAAAAGAAAGGGAGCTATGACAGTGAAAGGTCCCAAGCTTTCTGAGCAAGGATGGTACAGTTTGACTATATCCAATCCCAATGATATATGGAAAAGTCAAAATGTTCTAACATCCCAAGTTACTACCTTTGCATCCCAAGTTGCTTTCGTTTTGTTCACAACTCGGTTTATATACTACATTCTCAGACCCCTCAATCAACCTCTCATTGTTATTCAAATTATTGTATGTGTTTACAAGTTTGTTTCCATATTTGACATCTGAACTATGTTATAATTCAAGATTATTATGTATATTGTATAGTATTCAAGAAAGCACAGACATACATCGATATTAGACACAACTCATAACGTATTCTATAACATTTCTTTTGTCTTTCCCATGCATATTTGTGCTTCCTTGTTAGTTACACTTACATAATATTTTCTTCATATATTGAGCATTTTTACCATTATGATTAATTTGTGGTGTAACTAATCTTAATAGGTAGGTTGCTTAATGAGTCCAGACATTCTTGGGAAATATGATCTTTTTCAGAAACTCTTCCCTTTATCCTCAGTCATATCTAGTGAATCTATAGCACATGTGGGACTTATTTATTATGTCTTCCTCATTGGTTTGGACATGAACTTGGACACTATCCTAAAAGCGCGAAAGAAAGTTATAAGCATTGCTCTTGCTGGTACTTTCATTCCAATGGCAATGGGGGCTGGCATATATACTCTGCTTCACATTTATGGCAACGATGATCTTGATTTCTCTGGTACATACAAGACAGGTGGTGCCTATTTGTTCTGGACCTTACCTTATAGTATCACAGGTTTTCCTATCCTAGCTCACATCCTTGCAGACCTCAAGCTTCTCTATACAGGTTTAGGAAAAGTGGCCTTAACAGTAGCAATGATCAGTGACTTCTATAACTGGGTCATGTTTTCTTTGTTGACTCCATTTGCTACTCATAGTAATTTATCTTCAGCCATATACTCACTGCTTTGCACCATAGCCTTTTTCCTATTTCTCTTCTTCGTGCTACGACCTTTTTTGGTGACGCTAATAGTGCGCAAGACCATTCAAGACGAGTGGGACGACTATCAGTTGCTATATGTAGTCATGGGAGCTTTTGCTTGTGCACTTGTCACAGATGTACTTGGGTCACATCCTATTATGGGGGCTCTAGTGTATGGTATATTGATACCTCGCGGGAAATTTACAACTATGCTGATAGAGAGATCAGAGGACTTTGTAACCAATTATCTGGTACCCTTGTTCTTCTTTGGTTGTGGCATGAGACTGAGATTTAGTCATATTTTTGAAGGAGGAAATTGGATGGTTGTGCTGGCAGTTGTGTTCTTCTCATGCATCCCCAAGATTTTAAGCACTGTAATAGCAACCTACTTCTTAGGTATGACTATTCGTGACGGCGTGGCTCTTGGACTACTCATGAACACCAAAGGGATGTTAGCAGTAATAATGCTCAACATTGGCTTGGACAAACAGGTATTAACTAGCTCCATAAATATATAATTACTTTTCTACTTTCTTTCCATTCTAAGTTAGATTAAAAGAAGTATCATACATATTAAAAGAAAATCCTTTGGTAGGTTATTCTACACTAAAACATATAACAAACAATTAAACAGGTATGCAATGATGGTGTACAACTTTTTACACAGACATCTACTAATATTTTGACATCCATGCTTTTATTTTAATGATTAAGAGATAGAAATAGCAAAAATGTTGCTTTATTAAAATATCAATGGTTGTGAATGTAAACTGAAAAAACAAAGCAAGTTGCTTTAAATGTAATTTTGGTTATTTAATTTCATGTATGAAGCCTGACTAATAACATATTCTAGATCATGTAGTTGACTCTACCTACATATGAAACATGTTTTTTAGTGTTGTTGATGAATATTTCTCAGATTGTTCATGATTACTCCAATTATAGTTACTAACTAGCTCCTTTTCTCTCTCAGATTCTGAGTCACGGGTCCTTCACAACTTTACTGCTAGCTGTTTTAGTAATGACTCTAATGGTGCCTCTTATCATCAATGCCATATACAAGCCAAGAAAGCGATATGCGCAAAACAAGCTAAGAACTATACAGAATTTAAAGGTTGATGCAGAGCTCAAAGTTTTGGCTTGTGTCTATAACACTCGCCACGCCAAGGGAATGATCAACCTTTTAGAAGCATGCAATTCCATTAAAGTTTCCCCTTTACATGTGTTTGCTGTTCTACTCATTGAACATACTGGAAATGCCACTGCCCTTCTGGCTGCTCATATAGAACAACCACATCACCAACAAGAAGCATCACAAGCCCTCACCAAAGCACAAGAGGATATGGAAAACATTGCTAGTGATTTTCAATCATATGTGCAGGAAAATAATAATAACAACACTAAAGCAGATACCCTAGTTGCAGTGTCTTCTTATTCAACCATTCATGAAGATTTATTCAGCTTAGCACAAGAGAAACAAACAACTTTTATCCTCCTTCCTTTCCACAAACACTTAAGCTTAGAAGGTTTTCTAGAGTCAACAAATAATGCATATAAGAATGTAAACCAAAATGTCATGGGAAATGCACCTTGTTCTGTTGGAATCTTTGTTGATCGCGGTCTAGGGTCATTGTTCAAATTAGACTTGCGTGTCCTTGTCATATTTATCGGCGGACCCGATGACCGTGAAGCCTTAGCTGTTGGTTGGAGAATGTCAAAGCATCAAGGGATACAACTTTCAATGGTAAGGATTATTTTGTTAGGGAAAGCTGCTGAAGTGGAACAATCATCAGATACCAAAAATAATGGACTAATGTCTGCATCACTAGACAATGAAAAACAAAAAGAGTTGGATGATGAGTATGTTAGTTCATTTAGACTAAAAGCAGTGAACAATGAGGATTCTATAAGTTACTTAGAAAAAGAAGTAAATTCAAGTGAGGATATTACAAAAGTGCTTAAAGAATTGGACAAACTTGGATTTGATTTATACATTGTAGGACAAGGGATGGGTAGGGACTATATCATCTTATCAAATTTGTTGAAATGGGCTGATTGCCCTGAACTTGGAGTTATAGGGGACATAATAGCATCAAATAATTTTTCTTCAACTTCTTCACTTCTTGTTGTACAACAATATGGGTTTGGTGGAATGGTATTTCAGGCTAAAAATCACCATCCTGATGAAATTAGTGCAGATAATGATGCCTCTGAGGAGGTTTCTGTGAAGGTAGAATAGCTTCATACATTCATAAGGGTATTGCTTATGTAAAGAAGGAAAAAGGGATATCATTTGTTGAAGTAGGAAAAAGTTTTGGTGTATTGTTGGAGAATGAAAATAGAGTAAATGAAAATACAATCATTCATTTCTAATTTATGTGCTCAAACAAAAATCATCACTAATTTATTACAAGGTAATAAACTAATATACTAACATGCTTCCATAATTCTCTTACAAATATATTTTATCATTCTTAAGTTTTCTATCACTCTTCATTTTCATTCTTTTTTATTCTATCTCTTTAATTTAGTGTTTATCAATGCTCAAAAATCAAGAATGACTCATTAGCTAACTTTAAAACATGTAAAACGTGATATTTTTTTCAAAAATAGTAAACAGATACATCTGATTCCTATGTTTTGATTTACAATTTACAAATTAGAACTAGATAAAATTGTTAAGGGACCAAAATAAAGTTTTTCCTTCCTCAAACAATGTTTTAAGAGAATTTAGGACAATTTTATATCCATTCATAAAAAGTCATAAAAATAAGAGAAAGAAATCAAAATTGCTCCTTGAAAAAAATTAAAGTACCTTACTTATTGAATTTTTTTAAAGTATCTTACTTATTGAAAAAAATCACATTATAATTTAGTACTTGAAAAATAAAGTCATGAATTAGTCCCTAAAACTTCTTACATGAAACTATTTGGTATTTTAAAATTCTTATTTATTTAAAATTTAACTCATATATTATTTTTTAATTATCAAATATATTTATTATTCTATAAGTAAAAACTTAATTTTTTTATGTGTATGCTTGTATCTTCTAAGAAATGTCACTGAATTGAATGAAATCAATTTTTTTCATAAACCAATTTATCACTTTGAAAAGATTTGGGACCAACTCATAACTTTATTGTTTGAGAGACAAATCTATTTTATAAATAAAATTTGAAAAAATATATTCTATTACTTCATTTTTTTGATGTACCAAAAAAGAGAAATAGATAAGAGGTGTCGTTTCCCTATGTTAGGATGTGTCGTTTTTTGCCCTAACTTCCACCTTGCATCCCATTCCTCATTCTTCGCCTTTCTTTGGTGTCTGATTCGCCAAAACCATTCATTTTTATTCTAAAACCCAAAACCCTTTCTTCTCTTATGCTTCTTGTTCCAAACCCACCACTACAAACACACGTATCCATCTCCTCAATATTTCAACAAACAGGGTATGCCCTTCAATTTTTAATCTTTGTTTGAATTCCTTCTAGTTTAGTTGCTCAGAACTATGAATCCCTTATCAAAATCAAGTCTTTAACTACTTATCTCAAATGGGTCATTTTATATGTTTGTTTCATTGTCTATTTATGCTTCAACAATATTATCATGTGTCTTTCATTGCCTGTTTATGCTTCAACAATATTATTATACGTTTGTTTCATTGTCTTTTATTCAATATAGGAAGGAAACTCTGGCTTTGTTGTGGACATGGCAATAGTTGAATCAGTGAGGAAGGTCCCTTTGCAAGACCCATCTGAGGAGGAGTTCTGTGCTTCTGATTTGACTTGGACCAAGCTTGGAAATGCTGAGCACCATGATGAGGTTGCCCTTATTCCCTATGACCGAGTTGATGCTTTTATAATCGGTGAATGCTCTAATGTTGAGTGCCCAACTCGCTTCCATATCGAGAGAACAAAGAAACGAGTTATTGGTAGCTTGAAGGAGTACAAGGATGATGAGTATCTTGAGTACAGGAAGTAAGTTTTTGTTATGCCTCTTATCACACTCCATTCAAAATAGATTTTATTTGTTTTTTTTTTCTAAATTTATTTTCTCTTCGGTGTATTTGAACAGAAGATTGTTAGACATTTGGAACGTTTGTTTTAATTTTCTAGTATTTTTTCTGCTTGTTTGTTACTTTTTAAATTTAGTTTATTTTTGGAGAGGGGAGCTTGGCGCATTGATTAAAGTTGTTGCTATGTGACAAGGAGGTCATAGGTTCGAGTCATGGAATCAGCCACTTGCAAATGCAAGGTAAGGCTGCCTACTATATAGACTCACATAGTGGGCCGAAACCTTCCCTGGACACTGTGCACAGCAAAAGCTCTAAAGCACTTTTACCCTTTTAATGTATTTTCTAAAAGAGAGTTTGAACCTGAAAGTGTGAAATCAAAATTCTCTTTTATAAAATATTGATACTTGTTAAGTTCCCTAATGATAATTACCATTTTCATGTTGTTTTCTGGGGTTTGCAATCAACATCAGACTAGCAAACAAATTTAAAACCTAAGTGGTGCGCAGTCAGGATTCTGATAGACATGTTGTAAAGTTGAAGTGTTTTTTTTTTGTAGGTACTGGTGCTCATTTGGCCCAGAAAATTATGGGGAAGGTGGAGGTATATTGCCTAGTCGAAGGCATCGACTTAATACTCGTAATCGTGCTGCTAGACCGCAATCAATGCGTGGTTGCACTTGTCATTTCGTTGTCAAACGTCTTTATGCTCGTCCATCACTTGCTCTTATTATATACAAGGAGAGGCGCCACATTAACATGTCTGGTTTTGTATGCCATGGACCACTAGATAGAGATGCCATTGGTCCAGGTGCCAAAAAAATTCCATACATATGTAATGAAATTCAGCAGCAAACTATGTCCATGATTTATCTGGGCATTCCAGAAGAGAATATCTTGGAGAAACACATTGAAGGAATTGAGCGGTATTGCGGTTCAAACTCCAAAGTTAATAGTCTTGCCTCTCAGTATGTTCATAAGCTAGGGATGATTATCAAAAGGTCTACCCATGAGCTGGATTTAGATGATCAAGCTAGCATCAGTATGTGGGTTGAGCGTAATAGAAAGTCTGTGTTTTTTCATCAGGATACTTCAGAGTCACACCCTTTCATCTTGGGGATCCAAACAGAATGGCAGTTGCAACAAATGGTCCGTTTTGGTCATCGCAGTATTGTTGCAGCAGACTCAACCTTTGGCATAAAGAGACTTAAAGTATTGTTTTTTCCCCTTCAAACTTGACTTTTATGTTATGCTAGATCTAAAATAAGACAGCTATGTCAGTCGGCCTAATAGTTATCTTTTCATATGAGCAGTATCCCTTGTTCACATTAGTTGTTTTTGATTCAAGACAACATGCACTTCCTGTCGCATGGGTCATTACGCGTAGCTTTGCAAAGCCTGATATGTCTAAGTGGCTGAAAGCTTTAATTGATCAAGCTCGTAGTGTTGAACCAGGCTGGAGAGCCAGTGGATTTTTAATTGATGATGCTGCAGTTGAAATTGATCTTTTCAGGCAAGATTTATTGCTTTATAAAAGAATTTGGTTTAAAATTCTATGATTATGTATAATTTTCTTGTACCGACTGCTTTTACAGAGAGATATTTGGATGTCCTGTCCTCTTTTCACTATGGCGTGTCCGTAGATCGTGGCTAAGGAATATTGTTAAGAAATGCAGTAATATTGAGGTTCAGCGGGAGATTTTTAAGCGTCTTGGCACAATAGTGTACAGTATTTGGGATGGTAGTAATCTATCACTTGCCTTGGAGCAATTTATGATGGATTTTGTTGACCAAACTGCTTTCATGGAATATTTCAGAGCATCCTGGGTGCCTAAGCTTGGTTAGATATTTCTCCTTTTCCCGATTTTGCATGCACATAAAAAATACTAGTTTCGCTGAAGAAATATTGGCATGCCCGCTTGAAAACTGTATATTACAAATGACGTCTTGAAAATTTAGCTTATGAGTTATGGGCTTACTCGGTTTGTCATTCATTTATTAACTTCATTTCTCATTGCCTTTCCTTTTCACTGTGTTGTGCAGAAATGTGGCTTTCAACAATGAGAAATTATCCATTAGCGAGCCAGGAAGCTTCTGGAGCATTAGAGTCATATCATGTTAAACTGAAAGCCAAACTTTTTGATGATTCACATCTTGGAGCACTGCAAAGAGTAGATTGGTTAGTCCACAAGTTAACAACTGAGTTGCATTCAAGCTACTGGCTTGACCGCTATGCTGATGAAAGTGATTCTTTCCAGAATGTGAAGGAAGAGTATATTGCTTCGACGTCATGGCATCGAGCACTTCAAATTCCCAACTTCGCCGTCACCTTGGATGATAAAGACCACCTCTTTGCCAAAGTTGTAAGCCAGAAAGACAGCAGCTTAACACATTTAGTGTGGAATCCGGGATCTGAATTTGCCTTCTGTGATTGTCTTTGGTCAATGCAAGGGAACCTTTGCAAACATGTCATCAAAGTAAACATGATTTGTGAAACCCTTCAAGGTTGTCAACCATCCATGTCTTTTCGGTCATTTGAAGAGACTTTGATGGATCTATGGAGAAAACCAGTGGATGATTCATTTGCATTGGATCTGTCGTTGGCTTGGACCCACCAGATGCTAGATCAAGTCCAAAAACTTGTTGAACTGAATAATTCTACTGATATTGGAACTGTAGTTAACAATATGCCTCTGAAATGGGTTTCCAAGAAAGGTAGAACCTACACTGGCAAACGGTCATCAACTTTGGCCCTTCCCCCTAATAACAGTAAAGCAAAAAGTTCGGTGGTGCATAAGAAGAATCGGAAACGGAAAAGACTGTCTCGATTAACATGACCAATTTGATTGGTAGCTGTGAAGTTTGATCTGGGATAACTCATGCAAACTGGATTTCATTTACGAAAATACTGCAACTTTTAAATATCGGGCTTTCTCCTTCTGTTGCCTCTTCATATCTTAAAATTTGCAGCATCAACCAAGTATAAGCATACATCCTATCCCATTGAAGATCGATTGTCACTATTATTATAATAGCATGCTTGGAAGTTGGAGATAAAATGGAGGAAATAAAAGCAATTCTGGTGAGCATGTTTTGTAGAGTTTTCAGATCTAGATATACTTTCAGTTTCAGGTGATCACCTGAGATAGAGTAGTTGTCAATTTTGCTTAAAAAATGGAAGCCATTGTTCAGCATTTAGCAATTTTTCTTCATTTTAATACAGACAAATGCTAGCACATTATTTTATTCTTTTTTTTACTTTGTACCCCTAATATGTTTAGAAATTGAAGTCCTTTCAAGTTCATTGCAGAAGATATATCATTACATGGATAAAGATATTTTCTTTTTCATATTGTGTTCCTTGGTTTACATATTATGTATATAGACTGATCAATGGAAATTAAGTTGCAAGATATATACATTAAATTAGTCATTGTTTTGAGTTTAGTTCTTTCACTAGCCTTATGTAATTCATGAGGGTATAGTTTGAAATGGCTAGTTGTAAATGCTTTCCAATCCTGGTATGGTCAAACTGGCAAAATCATCAACTTCATAAGCAACAAGTGAATTGAGTCTCCTCTTTAGCTTGTCTAGTGATTCCAATGTGTTGCCAAAACTTGTAGCAGTGATGGATGGCAGCACTGAGTTTTGGCTATTGAACACTGAGACAACACTGGCATCTTGACAACCATGGTTTACAATAAAGTGAAACAAACCCTTTAGGAAAACAAAAACATCACCCACAAAGATAATTTTGGTTTTTGGTATCAATAAATCCTGCAACCAATACAAAGATAATGCAACTTTACCAGGCCCTCCCCATCAATATCAGTTCCCTTCCATTGATTTATATGGCTTGCTTTTTTGGTGAAACTGCTAGTCATCACCCATAGCATTCAAGACAATGGTAGCAAAAGCGTGAGACATTATATTATTGAAGCTTTAATTATTGTATTTTCACTAAAATATTATTTACCTATGCCAGACAATAAAAATAAATACAAACCTTAGTACCTAAAAATACAATAACAAGAAAGGTCCATACACATTTATGAAAATGAGTGATATAAAATAGTATAAACAATACTTCAGTCACCAATAGAATAAAGACAAAGGATTATACTTGAACTATAGGGTCTGCCAGGCCCATGTTATAGTGCAACACATGAGCGACACTAAAGGAACCCAATAGCTTGCAAGCTATTGTAATGGCCCCTTCCCTTCAAAAAAGTAATTTAATATCATGTAGGTCAATAACCCACATATCAGATATTAAACTGATAAGAACAGATACTACACTTGATCTTAGCCAAAAGGCCGAGAAAGGTATGAATTATTTAATGGCTAATCTTCATTTTTATATTATACCAACCTTGTTCTGCTTCTTAACTCTACCAATGTGGGACTATGTGACTGCTTTCACTTGATACACTGTTGCATTCTATTAACTAGTACTACCCCATTTTCTTCATCCTAAAGAAGGGATAAAAGAGATGGGAATAATCTTAAAATTATTATCTATTAGCTCCCAAACAGAATCATTATGGGTTACACAATAAGTAGAGACATGTTTTGCCATGTTTTTCAACCATTTTATGTCTATACCTTGTTTTTTTTAGACTTTAACTCATTTAGATATGCCCACTCCAAGTTGAGAGTTGATTCATGGGACTTGCGCTGAGGCATAGGTCTCATGATTCCTAGACCGGAGGGCACAACATGAGGCTGGATTTCACAGAACAGCGGCTACCTCCCTCTCTCAACAGTGGAGGGATAACATGCTGCTGCATTCTCAGTCCACAATGCCAAGTGAGCCTAATTGCTTGGACCATAACCTTTTTGGAAATCTTTGGTTACTGATTGCATTAATCACCTTTGCATTCACGAGTCAACAGATTCACATTTAGACAAAGTTAAGTTAAGGGTGTGATTGCTTTACTTATTTTATGTTTTCATTTTCAATAAAAAACAGAAAATAATGATGAATACATGTTTGCATTACTGTTTTTATTTCATATTTTTGAAAACATAGCTTTATTTCCAAAAAAATTGAAAATGAAAAAAATGTAATTTCTAATATTTTTAATGGTGAAGAAATGACACTTTATTGAAAATTTTAATTTTTTTGCTACAATCAGTTTAATATTTTTTGATGTTTTAATTTTTCCATCTTATTCCATTTTTTTATATTTTTTAAACTCAATGGATATTTATATTTTAGTTTCCAATTATACCTTAATTTATTACCCATCATTTCACCACCTTTTTTATTTCTTTTTTAATCTAGTTTTCAATGTGCATTAAACATAAGTTTTATTTCCACAAATTTTGAAAATGAAAAAAATGTCATTTCCAATATTTTTAATAATGAAGAAATGATATTTTATTGAAAATTTTAATTTTTTTGCTCTAATCAGTTTAATATCTTTTGATGTTTTAATTTTCCATCTTATTCCATTTTTTTGATATTTTTGAAACTCAATGGACATTTATATTTTAGTTTTTAATTATACTTTAATTTGTTACCCATCGTTTCACCACATTTTTTTATTTCTTTTTAATCTATTTTTTAATGTGCACTAGATTTGACTATTTAATTAAATTGTATCGAATTTTTATATCATTTGATAATTATTAAATTATGTGTATAACCTTAAATATCAAAATATGCAGAATAAGAGGAGTAAAATTTTCAATTACTCTATCTACTTATCAACAAAACCTAAGATCTATTCACAAGTTAAGTTTGAAAGAGAAAATAAATGTTTAACAACTATGTGACCAAAAAAAGTTCATTGGAGGCAAGGGAACTTATTAAAGCCAACGCAAACAAGAAAAGGGACAAGGGAAAAGAACAAGAAATATACAAGAGGCTTAAAATGATATTAATGCATAACAAGTGGTATTTATATCCGAGAATCATAGAGTGTATACAATTTCAAAAAAATAAAATAGAAGATAATATATAATAGAGTAAAGATAGTATTTGATTAATGATTTATAAAACTTAAATACTCAATATTATTTTAAACTCACTCACACGAATTTCAAAAATTATAAACAAATAATATAATAATAAAATAATATTTCTAACAAAATATATTTTTCAAACAAAAACTTATTTCCTTTTAGATAATAACAAAAATTCAACTGACTAAAAAATAACAAATAAAAACCTTATTGTAATAATAAAAAAGAATCACTAACACACTATATACTCACTTAAAGATAAAATGTGTATTTAAAATATATTTAATTTTGGATAACATACAAAAATAAATCAAAATTTTCACTCACATACAAAAAATTAAAACAAGAAAAATATGATATATTGTTCAATTTTCGTTGACCATATTTTGTCGTTATTTATAACTTATATAGTGAAAGAAAAACAAATATTCTTTAGTTGTTGTAAATTATTTGATTGAAAACTATAGAATCGCCCTTAATAAAAAATATAGAAGAAAGACAATTAACATAAAATCTAGAGAAAAAAAGTATTTGATATAAACAAAATATTAGATTGGGTATCCTATACTTAGCGGAAGTGATGATTAAATAATGTTATAGTCAAAATCAAAATTAAAAAAAAAATTGAATCTGCAAGAAAAAATTTAATTTTGCTTGAGGATATAGTTCATCATTCTTACACTTAATCTCGTGACATTAAATATACAAAAAAATCCATTTAATGTATTAATTAATTATTAAGTTTTAATAATTTACATCAAACATTGAGAGGAAAATATATTAAAAAATAATACTATATTAATTATCTTAAAAAATAATATTTAATAATTATAAAACATTTATTATGAGAATCCACAACTAAAAAATAAGTAGTGTAAAATTAACTTAAAGCACATTAAAAATGGTTGTTGAAATAAGATAAAAATTTAATATATGTATATTGTCATCTATCTATACTATATATAAAGACAAAACTTGAAATAACTTCCATCATGGTGTAATTTTCATTTCCTATATTACCCTTAATATTATTTAATTTTTACAAAAAAAACTATATAATCATAAACAACTACCACCAATACATTAATTAACCACATATCTCACCTTAAATTAAACATTATCATAAACACAAAAAATATAATATAAAGTACACCGAACACAACAAATATATTTTAATTCAAAAAAATGAAATATATAAAAATTGAATATATAGTAGTAATGAAATCCGTATGTATTTAAAGGTAAACTCATAATCAATTTGTTCAAATTGAGTGATTAAAATATAAAATAAAACAAATTACAAATGTAAAGTATTGTCCATTTTTTATGTATAAAAAATTGGTCTTTACATTGCTTTTCTTACATCTCTCACTAACCCACACAACCACCTGGGTTTGTCTTTCTGCGACTAAGCACAACATAATACAACAACATTGTACACACACTCTTGTTTTAAGCTTCATTCGGAACCCTTTTTCTCCAAAGGCTTCTGCTGATTTTGGCTTAAATTACCCACTCAATCGTTTCAGATCGGTTTCTGTCTCATACAAAAAAAAAAAGGTTTTTCTCTTCTTATTTTTTCAATGAAATTTTCTTCCTTACATTCTGTTCAAATTTGGAATTTTTATCACTGCATGTGAGAAATAGATACTGGGTTATGGTGGGTTTGATCTCACCTTTTTTGTTGTTGATATTTTTGTACATTGTTTTTTTTTTGTGTGTTTGAACAGTGACACTGAATTGGTTACATGCAAATGGGTCCTCTTTCAAATTATTTATTGAAATATCCTTTTTTGAATTCTGAGTGTTTTTCTTCACTTTGTCCTCTTGTCTCCCTTCTGTGATTTTCATTATGAGTGTCTAAGTCTTATGGGAAAATGAGCCCTGCTATTTTAACCTAAGGGGTTTTGAGTTGAAGTTTCAAAGGGCAATTTTTGTGTTTCAATGGAAATTTAATTTAGGTTCCTGTGTGTTTGAGCTTGCATGCAAGGGGTCAAAGTTCTAATAACCCTTTTGAATTTAATCTGGAAAGAAATGGAATTTATTTATTTCTGTCTATAAGAAGGGCAATTGTAAGATTTTAATTTTCTTCCCATCGACAAGTCTAAATTTGAAGATTATATTTATGTCTATAGGTTTTCATTGTTTTTTGTTATTGTTATAGTAAAGTGAGTAAAACAGACTAACAACACAATCTTTTATTTCAAAAACAAATTTTGAAAGGAAAATAATTTTTTCCCTCTCACTTCTCTTCTTGGATTAGTTTGAATTGCATGTATAATTATTATGCTTAAATGGCCCTTGCATTCCTACATGATATCTTGTTTGAATAAAAGTATAAAAATCCCCTCTCTTTTATTTTGTGTGTTAGAAGCTGGGCATGTAGATTGCTGTTGATCATAAAATTTCCATATGTTCTCCACAAGTAATGATTATGACTTTTGTATTTGCCATGTTCTAGTTTTCTTGGGAAGGATTGGATTTTAAGATTTGGATCAGGTGCTTTAAGTCTTGTAGTGGTTTTGAGTATGAGAAATGAAGTGAATTATCAGCAGTAATAATCGGTAAATGGGGATCCAAACTATGGGGTCTCAAGCTGCTGGTGGTGGTGGTGGTGGTGGAGGAGATAGTAATGGAAAAAGGGCACAGGTACAGCCTCTGGTGCGGCAAAACTCAATGTACAGTCTCACACTCGATGAGGTTCAGAATCAATTAGGTGTTTTAGGGAAGCCACTAAGTAGTATGAACCTTGACGAGCTTCTAAAAAATGTATGGACCATCGAGGCAAATCAGTCCATGGCTTTGGACACTGAGGGCACAATGCAAGTTAATCAAGCTGAGCTTCCGCATCAAGCTAGTCTGTCATTAACTGATGCACTAAGCAAGAAGACTGTTGATGACGTTTGGAGGGATATCCAACAAAGCAAAAATAATAACGAGAAGAAGTCTCAAGAAAGACAACCTACCTTGGGAGAGATGACATTGGAGGATTTCTTGGTGAAAGCAGGTATCGTCGCAGAAGGATCATCTAATGAAAAGAATGCTAGTACTGTAGCTGCGATTGATTCAAACGTAGCAATTCAGCAGTTTCCTCCGCAATGTCAGTGGATGCCGTATCCACAACCACATTATCAGCATCCACAACAAAGCTTAATGGGGATTTATATGCCTGGCCAGGGTATAGCACAGCCATTACACATGGGGGCTGGTGCTTCAATGGATGCTGTTCCATTTTCCGATAATCAGTTGGCATTGGCTTCACCTTTGATGGGAACAATGTCAGATACACAGACACCTGGAAGAAAAAGGAACGCTCCAGAAGACATGATGGAAAAGAGTGTAGAGAGGAGGCAAAAGAGGATGATCAAGAATCGGGAATCTGCTGCTCGTTCAAGAGCAAGGAAGCAGGTAGTCATTCTCCCTCATTCTTTTGAGTGCCATGTTATTTAACTCCTGTTCTTGAATGAGTTTTTCCCTTACTGAATCAAAAAACCCAAATCCCTAATGATAAATATTGTAATCAGGCATACACAAATGAATTGGAGAATAAAGTCTCGCGCCTGGAAGAGGAAAACGAAAGGCTGCGGAAACAAAAGGTTAGATTCTGCCTTTGAAGGTTTGATTGTTTTAAGAATGCTTTGCTGTTAATTCAAATTCCTGTATAGGCCTTCAGTCTTAAGACTGATTAGTTTCTCATTTTGGGGAGAGTATATCTTAAGTGTAAGTTAGGAGACGAGCTTGGTTTCAATCTTAAATTATTACTATGCAATTGCATCTTCTGGAGATAGGGAACTTTGCACTTCATGGTATTTTAAGCTAATACCGAAATTAACAATAAGGACAGAATTTTCTGTTGACCATGATATATCTACTTCTCAACTTCATTGTGCATACTTTTTGTTCACAATTCAAAGTTCTGTACAGTTGGTGGAGTTGTTTCTTATGAGGGTTGGGAAGTAAATCTGATACTTGGACATTATTAATAGCATTTTACTGCATTAATTTGTAATCTGTTTGTTGATCATGGTAGAAAACATAATATTTTACTCTTAACATAGTTATATGGGGGAATGTATTTTTCTATTAATCTATTTTTTATTATTTATATTTGTTCATTTCCATTCAGAATTTTTTATGTGCAAATGCACCAGTTAATGCTTTTTAGTTTTTGGAGTTTGAGGGGTTTTAATTTGTCAGTGTTTTCACTCATAAACATTAACATTTTTTACGCTGTCAAACATTTCATCTTAAGTAGCTATATATATATATATGTATATATATTAACTCAAGGAACAATAAATTTTGACTTCCTTTAGAAGAGAGAATGGAGGAAGAAGGCTGAGAAGCGCTTCTTTTCATTCATCTATTTGTTGAGGGATCACAAACAAGTGATATGAATATTTGAGTCTGGTATAATTTTGTATAAATAGACAGAAAAGAACATGTATACTTAGATGGCTCGCCTAGGAAGATATTACAATGAATCTCACTCGAGTGTACAAATTCACAAGATCTGGTTCGTGCAACTCAAACACTTAGAGCACCATAAGTTGTCACCCAACTTAATTATTACTATCATGCACTGAAGTTCCATATTTTGATTTACATGTCTTGGATTTTCTGCTACGATGATATTATGGTTTTTTGGGAATTGGGTGATCTGGATTCTGGACTTTGATCCAATGGCTTAACATCCATTGCTCCTTCAAAAATTGGTGTTTAATGTTAGGAATATCTTGGTTTAAATCCTTCATTCAGCCATACTATACAAAATCATTTTGCATGCATTCATATTGTGATTATTATCTTTTTTAAATGCTAAAATCATGAGAACAAGTGTATCAGTTAAATATTAGAGTCGTTCATGGCACGCTAGTAGAATCTCTATGACCAAGTAATCTAGAGTTCGCCTTTTGCCACCCCATTCTTCAAAATAAAAGTTGAATATTGGCACTGGTAAACACGGGCATGTGCGTTGTCCTTGTTCAAGTCCAAAGGGCTCTTGTGTCATGGATGTGTTAAGATGAATGACTACAAGCTTAAGCTTTCATGAGAGCTGGTTCATTATGATATCTTTGCTGCTCTTAAATACATGCATACTTCATTGTTTCTTACAATATATCAGAGTAGTTTATTAGTTTTCCCCCTGAAATTGCAGGAGCTAGAGAAGATGTTGCCATGTGCACCACCTCCCGAACCTAAATATCAACTTCGCCGAATAGCATCAGCTCCATTCTGAGGTCTATATTACATATAAATGGAGGTTTGTAGATAAGAGTATGAAGGAAATGTTTGTTATGGTTTAATGTGAGGTTGACAACCTGCCTTCTGGTCTCTTAGGAATATCCATTTGATGTATTCTGCATCCAATGGTTGCTTTCTTTTCTTTCTTAACTTTAGGTTCTTTATGAATATGAAATCCTTTGGTAAAAGTTTTATGACCAACAATGTAGTTTTACCATTCATTATATAGTTTTTTTTTATCATGGGTTGAGTTTATTTAGGCATCTTGGGAAAGACATAAGTTAAACTAGGAAAGGTTTATTACTTTATTTAATATAAAACTTTGGATATTTGAAAGTTAAACTAGGAAGCTAGAAACACTTTTTAACTCTTAGTTATTCCAAAACCAAAATTTAAAGAGAAAAATATATACTCAGTGCAAGATTTATTGCATCGAATTAAACTACATGCTCCACCTCGTGTGTGGGCTCCGTCAAATTCATAAAGTTGATGATAATGAATGGTGAGTGGTACAATAAATGTGTATAAATCTAGTGTTTGATTTCCATTAAAATACATATTATTGCATTTAAACTTTGAGTATAATATTTATACTCTCAGTGCAAAGATATATACACAATGTATATATATTTACCTTTCATTTGTATTATTTTTTTAGAATAATGAATGGTTAAATATGAATGATGAGTGATATAGTGAGAGAGTATAAAACTCATGTATAGTCGGTGCAAATATTTTTTCCTCTTAAACTTTGTCATATAAGTTTGTATTTTATATTTGGAAATCTGGCAATCGAATTAAGGTACCTCATTTTTTTTTTATAATGTTGTATTTTTTGGTACTATCTCTTACTCTAGGTAGGTAAAGAACTAATTACATTACTTGAATATTTATACCCCAACATGGAAACATATTAGAAATGGTTGTGATCTCCAATATATCAAATTACAACTAGTTTGTCTTTTCCCTGTCAGAAAGGAAATTGAAGTCATTTAGAAGAATTCAAGATTTGGTTGAGGAAAATTATTATACAAAAATTCTCTTAAGACATAACAAAAGAAGTAGATTTAAGAATATAGATTCATGTATGTATTCATATTATTATTTCTATTATATGTGTGAAAATTATGAGATTGAAAATATTTAGAGAATTAATTATTTACTAATCATAAGAAATTCTAACTTGTTGGTACATAACTTTTAGGCCATTGTTTGCTCTAAGATAAGCACAAAGTGCTTCAAGCTAGGCCATGATAGGAAATTATGACTAAAGCTAATGCTTTCGGCTAGGAGTAAATCAGTTTAAGCCCAACCTAACTCAATTTTCTGATGCATATAAATATATTTCCATGTTTACCTAAATATTCGCATATTGAGACTGGATGATGGATTGTTAAATTTCTTTTAGTTGATTTGGTTCTTTAATGCAAATTTCTTCTTCGTTTTAATGCTCATTTTCTAGTCTAAATGCTTTTCAAGGTTTAACAACTATGTAATTAGTTGTTGACTTTACTTGCAATTGGAAAATTATTTTGCAAGTCATGTTCATGAAATTTGAGAGCCTTGTGGTTCATGAAAATAGGATTAGATGTTGATTTACTTGTACTTATTAAAGTCTAATGATCAATGTTTGTAACACTTCAGTTCTGACATGCGACCTCATAAGCCTATGAATACTGAGTGTGTCACTGACCAACTTAAATACTTCATGCAGTAATTTTATTCCCCACTGTTGGTGCAGCGAAAGCGATCGTTGAGCAGCGTTGGCCACAAACAATCAAATAAAGGACATACAAGTAAATAGAAGAGCAGAAACAAGAGAATTTGTTAACGGAGTTCAGCCAATTGTGCCTAGTCCCCAGAGCGCTGAGCGGCTACCAAGATATTATTAGAGAATAAGGATTACAAACCCTAGCACACTCATGGGCCCACCTGCCCATGGCGTGTTTCTATTAGGTGCTTATATCTCGTGCACATTATAACAAGGACCTGAGTCCAATATATAACATTGATTACTCTACCCTATTCCAATACTAGACAATGTGGGACTAATACAATAACATATTTCAAGCATTCCCAACAATCTCCACCTTGATTGAAATAGACGAATATCTCGCTCTTTTTGAAATTCTACACAAGAATCTCCACCTTAGCGAATATCCAGCTTCTCCTTGCTCAGTGTCTAATTCTCTTTAACAATTCTTCCACAACATAGACCTTCTGAGTATCATTGACGATGTTACCAATAGTCTAACTCTCCAAACTTGTAGTGTAGCTTCCCGTACCGCCATCAAATGGAACACGCCGCCTAGCCACCTATTGCTAGGAAGTCTTTCGATATATTGGAACTTCTACACAAAAGTTCACCAACAATCGTCATCTTCAATACTCAGTCAAACTGAACGTTGGAGCTTCCTTGGAAAGCCTCAACCGCTACCACCATTGTCTACTCCGACAATCCTAGTTCAAAAGAACTATCATACCCCACTATAAGGAGTATACCCACATCACACACCTTGCGTCAATGTTAACTAATATTTGTCTCAAATCCTTGTATCCAAACCAATGCTCATGTCACACCCCTGCATCTCTATGAATGCTCGTGTTACAACTTGCATCCAATGCCCATGTCACACCCTACATCAAAGTCAGTCATCGCCCTTGTGCTTTTGTGGATCTGCTAACAATTAATATATTTCACTATGACGTCTCACACAAGCCATTACGATATTCTCTTTCTCATCTCCAATGAGAAAATTCTTTCAACATCTGGAGAGATATTGTCAGCATCTAACTCAACACATGAGTCTTTATCTCCACCTTGATCATAACATAATCCAATACATGAACTTATGGGGTTCTGGATCAACACATATATCGCCCACACTATAGTTCCGCCATGTTTCCTTCTCCTTCAACTCATCTACTATATCTTTGCCATTACCTTTCACGCACATTGTCTAGCCATCACGCCTTCACCCTCTTTAGCCATTATCTGACGTATGGGTTAAGAGCCATCTACCAATTGGCTCTGATACCAATTGTTGGTGCAACGGAAGCGATCGTTGCGCAGCGTTGGCCACAAGCAATCAAGTAAAGGACATACGAGTAAATAGAAGAGCAGAAACAAGAGAATTTGTTAACGGGGTTCAACCAAGCCAATTGTGCATACGTCCCCAGGAGCGCTGAGCGGCTGCCAATATATTATTAGAGAATAAGGATTATAAACCCTAGCACACCCATGGGCCCTGCCCATGGGGTGTTTCTATGAGGTGCTTATATCTGGTGCACATTATAACAAGGACCTGAGTCCAATATATAATAATGATTATTCTAATCTATTCCAATACTAGACAATGTGAGACTAATACAATAACATATTTCAATCATTCCCAACACCCACAAAGGAAGCCTCCCGCAACACAAACCCACGATCTCAAAAACAAATAGTCATTATTCACATTAGTCGCTAACATTTATGTTTTACTCTTTACTGATAAAATAACATTTACTCATCATTTAATCTAAAATGTATAGCAATCTTTATTTGTTTATTTTGATGTTAAATATATCACAACAATAAAAATTCACGGCCTACAGTTAAATCCTAAATGGTTTGTTATATCCTCATATTATATATCACCCTTGTGATAAATAAAACATTCATATATACTACCAAACATATATTAAATGAAAATTAAATGCCCCAATTTGTATAATTAAATATAAAAAGCAATAAAAGGTTTATCTATATTGTTTATGTGTGTTAATAAGGGTATTCTTAAATCACATGATTGCATCAACAACGCGTTTGTCTAATAATATAACCATACTAGATATGTAGTACGAGTAAAAAATTAATGATTCGACTCCTCGTATGGATGGCAAAAAACCCAACCTGTGGTTACCCGTAAAAATATCAGGCCAACAATAATATTTATGGATGAAAATAAGTTTTATAATACTTGCGTTATGGATACCCACATACTTATAAATTATTTTGTAAATTATTTTTTTATATTTATCTTTTTTATTATTATTTTAAGATAATACATTATCTACTTTATTATGATTTTATATTAAATTGTACTACTACAATCATAAATTAATTATATAAATATCTTATTGTTAAAGTAAATAATAATTATTTTTATATATTGATTATTAAATATATAATAAAAATTAAAAAGATATTGAGTGTCCAATGTCCACAAATATCCACTACTGACACAAGTATCCACTACCAGCATGGATACGTACTATTTGCACAATACCTACTATCGGCACGGATACCCAAAAATAGTACGGGTTTGGGAAGGGAAAAATCCATACCTGTAGGTAAAACCCATACGAGCACGAGTACGAGTCACAAACGAATACCCGCGGATATTTTAAACGAATTTTTAAAAATACCCATAGTACATAGGGACGGATAGGGATATTATGGTACTCGTGCGTGCAGGTACCCATTATTTATATGATTAATATATTATATTTAATTAAAATAAAAATTACATTATTCTAACATTATTTATGTACATTTTTTCCTTTTACTTTGTTTACATATTTTATTGAGTTTGGTGGACCCTACAAATATTGTTACATGTGTAGAAATACAAATGTTTTACAAAGAAAATATAAACTTTTTGTTAAGGAAATGAGAACAATAAATCACACAAATAGAAAACACCAATAAATTTAGCATTTTTGTTAAATATTAAATCAAAAGGTACAAAATTAATTAAGTTTTATCTCATTTGAAACATAATAGAAGTAAAAAATTAAAAATTCATTTATAATAGAGGAAAACTGCGCGTACCCGTTGTACCCGCTGGTACCCGGAAATACCTGCGAATACTCGCACACAGGTATCCTACGAGTACGGACGGGTATGAATAATATTCTCCTATTTTGAAATGGGTAGCTACTACCCGTGCCCGTCCGTGCCCGTTGCCATCCCTAGTATCCATAACCCACTACCAACATAGATACCTGCTATTTGCACATTACCTACTACCGACACGGGTACCCGAAAATAGTGTGGGTTTGGGAAGAGAAAACACTACTGAAGCTTACTTAATGCCATTATCAATTTTTATTCCTAGGAGCAAGACTTATTAAAAAAGACAATCACACACTAAAAAATTACCCGTAGGTTAAGGGAATACAAGTGGTACTTAACCCCTATCCATATTGTTTGTTGTTCATTTCAGCAAATCTCTTTCTTATGGATTAACATAGGCGTTTAACTTTATGAGAATATCATAATCAAATAGAATCTTAGAGAATATCATAATCAATTAATGAATTTTGAAGAGAGGGTGAATCAAATGAATTTAAAATTATTCTCCAAATAAATTTATATTTAGCTTAATAAGTAGAGTAAAAATTCAATAGAAAATGTTTATAGTGTAATTTTAGGAATTAATCAATAATTAATAGGAGAGATATTATAGCTCCAAAAGTAAGTTAAAAAAACTTACTTCATATCATAGTCATTCGTTATAAAGAAATTCAAGAATTTGAATTAGTGATCAAATTAGAATCATTATATTTCCCTAAAATGAATAGTTAAGATGTGACTTAAGTTTTTTAAATTGAATCTTAGAGTAAGTGGATTCCTTCTATAACTAACAAATATAAGACAACTTAGACACATTTTCATTTTCTCCATAATTAAATAAGAGAAATATATATGCATTGACAACGTACACTTTTTTATATATTCTCACTTCAAGTAATATTCTTATTAATATTATTGATTCTTCAAAAATTATTGGAAACAAATAATGAATGATATAATAAATATATACACTTCTTTAGATTATAAATATTATATTGATTAAATAATACAGTTGCAAATATCGTATTGTGTAAGCCCAACATACCCATTGTTGTGCATGATAGAAGAACGTGACCCAGATCCAATTATTCCCCTCAAACATTAATTAAACAGTTTACCCAATTAAAAACTCTTAAAAGCTGTGACAGCTAGTGAAGTGACAGTACACAGTTTTATTTTGACTTGATCATCTTATACTAACCAAATTAGTAATTTTTAATAAAATAGGAACATTCTTACTCTATTTTTTATTATATTATTTTTTAACTTTTTGTTCTTAAGTAAGAACAATTTTGAGTTGTTTTTAACAACAAAAAAAAGTGATGAAAGAGGTAGTTGTAGTGAAAAGAATGTAGATACTATAAGATGTAAATAAGAATAAGAATGATGCTTGCAATTGTGAGCAAAAAAAACATATGGACCCAAATAAAACAAATATTGTTTTTTATACGAAATGCTATCGCTTCCGTGTCCAAATTCGATTTTACCAAACACGTTTTCTTGCTGCTCAATGTCAGAAGTTTTGCTTTTTTTGGGCATGAGTTGTTAACTTATTATCTATACTTGATTTTTTTAAATATTAATCAATTAGTTACCAATTTTTTCATTTAGCAATCATCAATTTTATAGTAATGAATATGAGGTTCCCAAATTTTCAACATTGTGAGGCTCATGTTGCCTTTTCCTTTTCGTTTGCAAATGACCCTTTTGTTTTTTCTTTCTTCTTTTATGTCATTTATCATTTATTAACAGTCATTGAATTAATCAGCCAACCATTATTTATATTCACCTGTGGAATAAAAATATATAGAAAGTACGTATAACTGTATAAGTGGATATCTATATAATAATAATAATAATAATAATTTGAGTAAATTACATTAACACGTCATAAGTTTTAATGAAATTACACAAATCACACCCATTTTTTTATACCTACACAAATCCCTACTTTTTATACTTTCATTGATCACCCGTGAGCATGAAATAAAAACAAAAATGTGATAATGCAATTTAGTCAAACAAAACATAATATATTGTAGAGACAAATCCAAATAATATATAATTCAATTTCTATTTATTATTTTTGGTTGGTTATTATATAATATATGCACAATTGAAACAATATCTTTTTGAAATTGATGATGCATTTTCTAACCAAAAAAAAGAATAAAGATGCATTTATTTGTATATTATTTAGAAAGATTACATTTATTTCTCATACCTGAGTGGCCAGTGTAACAAAAGTATAAAAACTAGGAATCTGTGTAGGTATAAAAAAAATGATGGATAATTTCACTTTGTAATTTACACTAATACTCTATATTTTATCACATTTTACTATTATTTAACTATAATTAAGTTCATATAACATTCTAGACATATATACTTCAATTTTGATACGTAACACAAATGTGCATAACACCTTATATCGGTTTCCCTTCATTCCAAAAGTTCTTGCAGTATCTAGAGATTTTCCTTATTCTCTGGTGAGCTATGTAGATTTATTTGATTCATATCAGTAACTGTTGCATCTATTGAGTTTTCTACTGACAAACATCTCCCCCTGTTGCATTCAAGTTGGTCTACAATGCCAATTTAACCTTCTTAAGAGTTCAAACAAAGTATTTGATCTTACACGTAAAAATTGAAACTATGCCTTTTATTGTTCATTGTCATTTCATTTTTATTCCAAGGAGTGTTTCAAGAGTCTCTACTCAATCTTTAAAACACTTTAGATTGTTCTTTGTTTTATTTTCATTATTATTATTATTATCATCTTTATTGTATAGAATGATAATCTTCGGCGCAATGGTAAGGTTGTCATCTTATAATTTAGAGGTTACACATTCTAGATCTATAAACAGTTTTTTCGTTTGCGGGAGCACGAGAGCTAAGAGAGCATGCACATACTTCTTCTTCTAGTGCTCCACTTAGTGAAAACCTTCTGAAATAACGTTTTTTATTAATAATTTAGAATATAGGAAGGAAGATCCTAAGTGAAACAAGAATTGGAGTTGTGTAACAAAGATGGGAGAAGAGAGTTTTAGAGAGCCATTGTTGAAGAAGAAGTACTATGAAAACTGCCCTGGTTGTAAGGTAGATGAAGCCAAAGAACTGAAGAAGGGTATATCCATTCAAAGTCTCTTGATTGTTTGGATGGTGGTAATAAGTGCTTGTAAGCATCTTAAGCTCTATCTTTCACTTCTTGAATCATTGGTTGTTTCAAATTTGGCCTAATGTGTGGTGTCTTTTAGTGCTATCTTTGCTCATGCAGTTGTTCTAAATTACCACAAGTACATGTCAGTTTGCTTAATTTGTGGTGTCAAGTGTCAACTACCTTTTTTGTTTGAACAAGTCATGTGAATATTATCTAACCTTGTGCATACAAAAAAAGTAGCTCAGTTTCAGTTGCTTGCACAAGTTGCACAAAATAAATATCCAAAATTTTGATTGTTCAGGATAAAAATTGGTGTCTGATCTTAAATTTTTTAATTTTTATGCATTGTAAGTTTATGTTTGTTCAGGACAATATATGTGACTTTTGAGGTAGTATTAGTGTCAAATACCATATATGTGATTTTTGAGGTAGTTATTGTAAGTGCCAATTTTTTTTTGCAATGGCATATCACATGATTAGATGACACTGTAAAATCCATTTAAACAGACAATGTATTAAATTAAATCCAAATTTCTAAACCAAAATATTTCCCCTTCAATTTATGAATGAATTAAATTTTGCATATTCAGCTGAAACTGTAACTCTAGCATTTCACAACCTCAGTTGATAAACTTTCCTAACCTAAGTCAGTTGTTTCTTTCTTAGTCAAATTCTAAAAAAAAATGAAGTCATTCCTTATGACTAATTGAATTTCCTGTAATATGTAAGTTAGCTCAAAGGACAGAGATTACATGTTCGTAATAAGGCTGCTTCATTCTCAGTATCGGAACAATCAAAATGTTAATTTTTGTTTTAAATTTTTTTCTTTTATTTATGTATTAATATATGATTGATCCAGCACAGAGAATGAGACACCGTAGGAGACAAATGATGTCAAATTCTCCATCCCAGCTTAAAAAGAGGTGCCCCTTATATGGGTGGTGTGACAAAGTTAAAAGAAATTTTTTTTATGGTTTTTCAATCTAACCTTTTGAAATAAAAATCAGTATTGGATTTTCTGTGTTAATTAGCTATCAATATGTCTTCTTTTGAAACTGCTTCATCATTATGTGATGTTTCTTTCTTTCTTTTGTCTTGTGCAGCTTTGCCTATATCATCTCTATTTCCATTCCTTTATTTCATGGTGAGTTTTACTATCTACTTGGATTTACTCTTACCTTCCACATCATGCAAATTTCAAATCAAAATTATTTAAAAAAAAATATATGTGTACATGCAATTAAAAGTTGATCCTGATTTTTCTGAATTTTTCTTAATAATACATAGTATCATTCTTTGTTTTTATTCTATATTTCAATCTATGTTCCCTCTAAACCATTTAGTTTATAGTGTAATTCACAGTTGCCATGATATGTCAATGTCAATTTCTCATTGCTAATTGCTTTCTCTTTTGCATTCTCATCTGTTACGAAATACTCCAGTAATCAAATCTTTGGTTAATCATTAACTATAGTAACTAATGCACATAATATGTATTGTAAATAATGCAACATTAATTTTCAGGTAAGGGATTTCAATATTGCAAAAACAGAAGAAGATATAGGTTCCTATGCTGGTTATGTGGGTAAGATTACTTCCAGTATTTCCACTCTTTGAAGTCTACCACCACATTTTGTAATTATTTTATTGTTGATCTTCACATCACTACAACATTTTGTAGGATCTGCCTTCATGCTTGGCAGAGTTTTTACATCTGTATTGTGGGGAAAGATAGCTGATCGTTATGGTCGAAAACCTGTTATAGTTATAGGGATCATTATAGTGTATGTTTTCCTCTCAATGAGTTAAACACCTTCTTTAGCTCTCTTACCTGGATTTCCATGATGAATGATTACATGATTTCAGTGTCATTTTCAACACATTGTTTGGCCTGAGCACAAGTTTTTGGATGGCTGTTATCACAAGATTTCTTCTTGGAAGTTTATGTGGTGTGCTTGGACCAGTGAAGGTACCATTTCTTAATAACTACCGATATTTAACACTCAATGTTTCATCCACTAGCACCACAGAACAACTTAAAATTTGAGTTTGTGCACTTCAATACTTGATGTTGACTTCCTAGTTCAGTCTGATTCAAATTAAACTTGCATTTATATATGTATGTGACACTATTTATCAGGCCTATGCTACAGAACTTTTTCGAGAAGAACATCAAGCTATTGGATTATCAACTGTAAGCCTCACCAACTCATGTCTATCTATTATCAGTTTTTAGAGCTCCATGTTCATCATGATAATTCCAAGTGTATATGATTTTAGGTCAGTGCAGCTTGGGGCATAGGCTTAATCATTGGACCAGCATTGGGAGGCTATTTGGCTCAGGTGATCTTCTGAAGTAAAGAATACATGCTGAGAAAAGCCTCAAATATTTTTCATGAACATAAGAGGACTTGTTTTGAAAGGCTTTAGAGATATACCTGAACTACTTATCTAATTGAATATTAGGAATGATAAATTATAGAAATGCATTTGTATATTTAAACAAATGATTCCTTTCCTATATTTTTATTATTTTAAAATGCATTTTTAAGTTTTCTTCTATTTATATGCATGTTTGTGTGATCATTAGCACACTTGTACTTGTATCCCTAATACATTGAGAAATTTCATATTGCAGCCAGTAGAGAAATACCCACATGTATTTTTGAAAGGTTCATTTTGGGATAAGTAAGTGGACTTTTCCTCCCCTCCCCTTTAATTCAGTAAAGTAATGATTCAATTTTAGCATCCATCTTTGTCTTTCAATCGGTTTATCTTTTAATGTTGTCTAGATTTTCATTTGTCAAAACGTAAATCATCCTACAGGTTTCCATACTTCTTGCCCTGCTTTATAATATCAGGTTTGGTATTTGTAGCAGCAATTGTCTGTATCTGGATTTCGGTATGCGTCTAAAGTTCTAACATATGTGACTTTATCTAAACACTCTTATGCGGATTATTTTGAATGTATTACCATATTCTTTTAAAAAAATTCCTACTTTGTCGTTTTTGTTTATATTGCATTGCCTCCCTCAGAATAATTATCTTAAAATATTGACCCACGGTAGGAAACACTTTGATAGGAATAGGAATAGGCTTCCTATCAAACACGTGTATGTAAGGAGAAATAAGAGAAAAGAAGGGTAGTTATTTTTTTGTTTTCCTTGTTCTGTTTCAGTTGAGGGTTAGTTAGAGGAGAGAGTTTCTATAAATAGAAACTTGGAGATCATTAGAAGGTAGCTTGTAAAAAGTGAGGAGGAGAGATATAACTGATTTGGAATCAATTATCATCTAGGAGGGAAAATTCCAGAAAGCACAATTGGTGTAATCAATTGTACTTCCAGATTCATCAATAAAGATTCAAACATTGAAGATCATTTCTGATCTTGAATCATTCATTCATCTTTACATTCTGTCTTTTCTTTCTCTAAATCCAGTTCCTAACACTGGTATCAGAGCACCATCCTGGTGCCCTGATTACACGCTTCTCATAAGGTGGCAGTAATTAGGAGATTTCAATCATCAATGGTACAAAATCCCTTTGAGCAACTGTTAGCTTTAAAACAAGAGGGAACAGTGGAAGGGTATGTAGAGGAGTTTGAAAAGTATGTGGGAGCCCTTAAGGAGATTGATCCAGATTTTGTGAAGGGTATTTTCCTAAATGGACTCAAGGAAGAAATCAGAGCAGAGGTCAGACTTTATGATCATCCTACTCTATCTGAGGTAATTCAAAAATCCCTTATGATAGAGGACAAAAATTTAATAGTACAGAAGAAGGTGAACCCTAGACCTAATCAATATTCTAGGAATACATTCCCTAGTAAGTCAGTAACAGTGGAATCAAGAAATTGGGGGGATAAGAAGGGGGAGCAGGCAGGGGGGAGCAGTAATTCAATAGCTGTAAGTAGTGCAGGGTCTAGTAACAGTACTGGGGGGGAGGCTTCAAACATCTTACTGGGCCTGAGCTGAGGGAGAATGATAGACACTGGTATCCTAGTGAATAGAAAAAGAAGGATTTAGAAGAAGAAATGCCCCTAACACAGATTCCAACTTGGATCTGCTAGGGTTCTAGTATTTTTATTAGAGATTAGGAACAAGAATTACAAGAATTGAGATGGATCCCACGATCCTCTTCCACTGATTCCAAATCAGTTAGTTACAATGTAAAAAGCTAACTTCCCAACTAACTAAACTACTATTCATAGAATTCCCTCCCCTAACTGTCTTAACTACCCAGCTGGTAGTAAAAGGAAAGTTTGTTATTCTAACCAAACTTTCCTTTTACCCCTTCTGTACACATTAGTGACCCTTGGCTTGGTATGAGCCTTATCAGAGAGGAGGGAAAAATGGTTGTGTTTCAGGTGTGATGAGCCTTTTAGTAGGGAGCATAGGTGTAAAAATAGACAATTGAGAATGATCTTGTTTGAGGAGGATGAGGAGGAAGAAGAGTCAAACTTGGAGGAATCTGGAGTGGCTAACCTTAATTCCCTACAATTGTCCCTTTGGGCTATGGCTGGGTTAACTTCTACCCATTCTTGGAAGGTAACTAGGATGTTAGAGGGTAAGGAGGTGGTGGTACTAATAGATTGTGGAGCCTCACACAACTTTATAGCTACTGATCTGGTGGAAAGGTGGAAGCTCAAGGTGCAAGCCACTCCTAAATATGTGGTAGAAGTGGGGGATGGGCACAAGATTCACTGTAAGGGAAGATGTGATCAGTTGGCATTGGTAGTGCAGGGGTTGGAAATTCAGCAGAATCTGTACTTGTTTGCCTTACAGGGGGTAGATGTGGTGTTGGACCTAGAATGGTTGGCTAGTCTGGGCAAGGTCAAGGCAAATTTTGGCAAGTTAGAATTGACACTAAGGAAGAAGGGAGTGAAGTACACCATCAAGGGGGATCCTACTTTAACCAAAACACAACTTTCCTTGGGGGCCTTCATGCAAGTTTTGAGAGAAAAATGAGCAGGGTTGATGCTACATTGTCAAGAAACAGAAACTGGTTCCAAGTCTGTCCAGGGGATTCCAGCAGAAGTTGTTGAAGTATTGGGAAGTTTTGACAAGGTGTTTGAAGATCCTCAAGAATTACTACCAAAACGAAGACATGATCATGCTATTCACCTCAAGGAAGGTTCAAATATCCCCAATTTAAGACCTTACAAATATCCTCATTATTAAAAAAATGAGATTGAGAGATTGGTTCTGGAGATGTTGCAGGCTGGGGTGATAAGACCCAGTATCAGTCCATACTCAAGCCCTATCATTTTAGTAAGGAAGAATGATGGAGGGTGGAGGTTTTGTGTTGATTATAGGGCCCTTAACAAGGTAACTATTCCTAATAAGTTCCCTATTCCCATCATTGAGGAGTTGTTGGATGAGTTAGGACGGGCTAGTGTGTTCTCTAAACTTGATCTGAAATCAGGCTACCACCAGATCAGAATGAGAGAAGAAAACATAGAAAAAACTGCTTTCAGGACACATGAGGGGCATTATGAGTTTGTGGTAATGCCCTTTGGCCTCACCAATGCCCCCTCATCCTTTCAGGCTTTGATGAATGAGGTCATTAAGCCTTTTCTAAGGAGGTTTGTACTAGTTTTTTTTGATGATATCCTAGTATACAACAGGGATATCTCAACCCATCTTGAGCATCTACAAACAGTTTTGGAAGTAATGCAAAGACATTCTCTCAAGGCAAACAAGAAGAAATGTACATTTGCCCAAGAGAAGTTGGAGTACTTAGGCCATATGATCTCAGGCAAGGGGGTGGAAGCAGATGCATCAAAGATTGAGGCTATGAGCTCTTGGCCTATTCCTAAGGATCTTAAGGGGTTAAGAGGCTTTCTTGGACTAACTGGATACTATAGAAGGTTTGTCCAAGACTATGGCAAGATAGCCAAACCCCTCACTGAATTGCTGAAGAAGGACAACTACTGTTGGACTGAGCAAACCACAAAAGCCTTTGAGATGTTGAAAGTGGCAATGCAGAACCTTCCACTCTTGGCAATTCCTGACTTTTCTAAACAATTTGTGGTTGAAACAGATGCATCTAGCCAAGGGTTGGGGGCTGTCCTAATGCAGGATGGGAGGCCTCTAGCTTTTTGGAGTAAGGGGTTGTCATTGAGGTCTCAACAAAGATCTGTTTATGAGAGGGAGTTGATGGCTTTGGTGCAAGCTGTGCAAAAGTGGAGGCATTACCTACTTGGGAGACATTTTGTGGTGAAGACTGACCAGAGGAGCTTGAAATTTCTCACTGATCAAAGGCTGTTTACAAAGGAACAATTTAAATGGGTAGTCAAGCTCATAGGTATGGATTTTGAGATTCATTATAAACCTGGCAAGGATAACACTGCTGTTGATGCTCTCTCTAGGAAGGGGATGTATGCTGCTATTTCTCTAGTCTCTGTGCAGGAGATAGAAGATTGGACTCAAGGGGTGAATCAAGACCCCAGATGGAAACAAGTCATCCAAGACTTGATTGTTGCACCAGGGTCTCATGCAGGGTTTGAGTTCAAAGGGGGGTTATTGCTGAATAAAGGCAAATTGGTTCTTCCACGGGGGTCCAACAGATTGGCTTTGATTCTAAAGGAGTGTAATGAAACTCCTATGGGAGGTCACTCTGGTTTTTTCAGAACCTATAAGAGAATTGCTAGTTGTGTGTTCTGGATTGGAATGAAGAAGGATATCAAGAATTATGTGGAGGGGTGTGATGTATGCCAAAGAAACAAGCACTCTACCCTCACCCCTGGGCTTGCTGCAACCCTTACTTATTCCTACACAGGTTTGGGCTGATATTTCTCTGGATTTCATTGGTGGTCTACCTAGAGTGCAAGGGAGGGATACCATCTTGGTAGTAGTTGACAGATTTACCAAGTATGCTCACTTTTATGCCCTGGGTCATCCTTTTACTGCCAAGGAAGTAGCGCTGGTTTTTGTGATTGAGGTAGTGAAATTGCATGGATTCCCTTCTTCTATAGTCTCTGATAGAGATCCTATTTTTGTGAGCAGTTTTTGGAGAGAGTTGTTGAGGCTAGCAGACACTAATTTGAAGATGAGCACCTCTTATCACCCTCAAACTGATGGGCAAACAGAAGTGGTTAACAGGTGCTTAGAAGGGTACTTGAGATGTTTTGTAGGGTTTAGACCTAAACAGTGGATGAGGTGGTTGTCATGGGCTGAATTTTGGTACAATTCTACCTATCATGGCTCCACTGGTATGACTCATTTTAAGGCTCTCTATGGTAGAGATCCTCCTCTATTGATCAAGGCAGGAGAATTTCCATCTAAGGTAGCAGATGTCAATCAATTGTTGCACCAAAGAGACCTCATACTGGAAGAACTCAAACTTAACCTTACTAAGGCTCAAGACCAGATGAAGGGTAGTTATTTTTCTGTTTTCCTTATTCTGTTTCAGTTGAGGGTTAGTTAGAGGAGAGAGTTTCTATAAATAGAAACTTGGAGATCATTAGAAGGTAGCTTGTAAAAAGTGAGGAGGAGAGATATAACTGATTTGGAATCAGTTATCATCTAGGAGGGAAAATTCCAGAAAACACAATTGGTGTAATCAATTGTACTTCCAGATTCATCAATAAAGATTCAAACATTCAAGATCATTTCTGATCTTGAATCATTCATTCATCTTTACATTCTGTCTTTTCTTTCTCTAAATCCAGTTCCTAACACACTTCACAATCACAATGGCAGCAATGAGTCTTCAGGTGATGCGAAAGCTTTATAAAATGGAAGCACTGGAACTTGGGAAGACAATACAGTCCAAAAGATTGAATACCTACTTCTTAATTGGCCCTTAATGTCAGCTATTCTTATTTATAGTGTTTACACACTTTATGATATTGCTTACCAAGATGTATCCTTTCTTGTTAATGAGGTTAAAAATGGTCTATGCATCTTGATTTAACATAACATGTTTGGATTCCCTTGCTTCTTTCTGTCCATCCATGCATCAATAAGTGAACAACATTCTATTTTCTTTAGGTTTTTTCCTTATGGGCAGCCAGTCCTCGAAGGTTGGGTGGTTTAAACTATACAACTGATAATGTTGGTAATGTTATTTCAATATCAGGTACTCCTTTAGCTTACTCTATATATTACTATTAATGTTTGATTTGATACATGTTGCATTCCTAACTTTCCATGTACAAAGATTGCTCATTATTTTTTTGCATTTACATGACGCCATACAGTATCTCCCTGCAAGAAATTTCCTCTTAATCCGGTATCTGTTGAGTCATTTCACTTATTTTTATTTTCTAGCTTTGAAAATTTATTTCGGACACATCTGGGTTATGGATCCAATTTTGTATAGTGACTGTGACTTTATATAAGCATACTTTGATGTAGCATGGGAGGACTATTTTATCTTTCCCTTCTAAAAAATGTAAAGTAGGCAACTATACCACATAATCCAAAATTTTAATAGTTTGGGGCAGTATTCACAAAATCTGAAAATTCAAAATTGAGTGTCATATTCTTTTATCGTTCTATCCTTTTGGGCATGATGGTAACATGTTTTGATACTCTGATCTGAATTCTTCATCCTGTTGGGGGATGCATTTGAAATTGAATGCTATGATGGGATTCAACTTTAATAATAAAACAACTCTTTGACATAGTGAATTACAATTTGCAATGCCAGATAATCACAACTCTCCATTAACCGCTATACTAGGATTGGAAGAAACGATAGACAGATGGATCATCGTTTCAGAGACAGAATGTTATTCCTCTTTCCATCTAGCTGGTTTTCTATTTATGTTTGTGCTTTTTTTATCGGATTCTAGCTTTTGTGCAATGATAATGTTTCTTTCGGTGTGCTGTTTTCTAACCAGCAATTCAGTCAGATATATGAACAAATTTATTAAAACAAATCAAAATTCTTATAACATTTGCGGGAGGCTATGCCGAGCACACCAATTATTTTTGAAAAAGGGACCTGCCTATGTTGATGGAAACTGCACATATTTCTGCACACTACAGGTTAGTTTACAATTTTTTTCCTCTCATGTATTTGCATTCTTTCTAGTTCATTGAAACGTATCAAGTTCATTCAGGTTAAAGCAATAACTGCAAAGTTGAGTGTCTGTAATTGTTAGGTATGTTTGTCAAAGACCAACTATATAACTCCATCTCTCTCCTCTTACCTTCAATTTCATTGAGCACATGCATGAACCTATAATATGGTACAAATATCAGTCCCATATATTTCCACATATCCATAATATGTTGCAGTCCAACATGCAAGTGTTAGATGTGCAGTCACCATACTGGTCGTGTGCCATTCTAATTTATGATATCAGAGTGTTGTTTTCACACACTTCTTAAATTTTATCACAACATTTTTCATATTTGAAACCAAAGAGAGAGAAAAAGTAATCAACGGTTATAAATTAGTATTAACAAACATAGTAAAAACGTTTTCCTTTTAATCCTACCAAAAGAATAAATCCAGTAATGCACATAGTTGGTCCTACTAAGTAATTGATTTTTTGGCAATAATCAGATTTGGAGGTGCAGTCTCTCAGTCTCTATAACAGTAGCTTTTGAGATAGCTGTTACACACAATAACATAGGGGGAATGACAACGTTCTAAAGGGTGAGTAGTGTAAAATAAAAAATTGTGAAGTTCATTTTAAAAAAGTGATGGTTCATATATGAATTAGTAAAATAGTTAGATTGTGTAATTGTCAGTATGGAAAATTTAAATTAAAGTGTGAAATTCATTTAACAATAAAGTGTGAGTGCTCTTGTTGTGTGATTAAAAGTAATGAAGGGTATAACCACAAAGTGTGAGTGCTCAATCAGCCCAATAACTCGCATGATTGTTTCTAGCCTCTAAGTAATTAGTGAGAACTTGATTTTTGCTCTAGCATGAAAGTAGTTTACAAATACTATTCTAGCAACTCAAAATACTATTCTAGCAACTCAGAATACTAGTCTCTTTAACAGTAGGTTTTGTTATTGTTGCTACACGCTTAAGATAGTTAATTAATCATTGTGAATTTAAACATTACTGCACAAATCGTTTTCCCATGCTAGTTGCTATTATTAATACAGAATTAGAGTTTCATGTTTGTTAAAGGTTGTGGTTGTGGAGAAAGGAGGAATAATTACACAATGACATTGTAGAAAAAAAATCACAATCACAAGAGTTGAGCAATTTTGAATAGAAAAGAATAGTTGACATTTGTGAGAACTAGGAAGATTACAACTCCTCTCATTCTCGGGAAATCTGAGAGAACTAGAAATCATTTCTTCTTTTTTCACGGTCTCAGCAACAGAAGCCATAACTAGGAAGATGAAGGATATGATGTAGAAGCGGGGGGAATAGTCTATGAAAGCGAATCCATATAAAAATGTTATAGTATCCAAAAATAGATACATATATCAGGTTTCTTATTTCTTATTTTCTACTATTAGTACTCGTGCTAAGTTTTATTAATTTTCATTTTTTAAACTATTAATATATTCCACTCATTTAATATTATTTATTAATTGCTTGTCTTAATTATAAAAAATAATAATATGAGAATTAATAAATGTTTTACAAAAAAAAAGTATTAAATATCTTATAAAAAGAATTATCAATTTTTTAAATACTATCTTATTAAACAATTATCTTTTGTAAGTTGTACAAAAAATAAAGCATGAGGCGTTGGGCCAGGGCCCATATTTCGCGTGACAGTTACTTGCAACTCTGCGTCATATTTACGTCCAAACCACTCTATATATTTTCGTTGTTGCGTGTACAAGAGACAGAGTGAGAGATAGAGAATTTATGGCATTTCATCTATCTCAATTTCATCTCTTCCTTCAGCCATAGAGGCGATTCAATTTCTCCGTGTCATTGTTTTGAAGCGATTGATGAAACATCACTAATTCAATTCTTTTCTCACTGTTTTTTTTTCTCTTTCTTCCATTTCCCCGTTTTTAGTTTTACCATTTCAATTCTTTTTACTAATTGATTTCGCGAAAGTGGCGTCTTCGTCAAGAAAATCAAAACCCTAAAATCTTGAGCCAATATCTTCAGTGCTGTCTCTTTTGGTACACAGGTGTTTTATGTTGTACTTAGACTATTTTGTAAGCTCTCAATGCTCTTTCTTTCTAGATTCGATCTTATTTGATTAAGCTAACCCACTCTGATCCAAAACCCTAAAAATGTTATGAGCCAATTTCTTCAATCGTGGGTTGCGCCTGTAATGAAATATCATTGTCAATTAGTCAAGAATGTTCATTCTTGGTGGATCGAGATTGTGGGTAAACAATCTTGGTGGAATAGAGAGTGGGAGAAAGAATATGATTTCCTTATGGCGTGACAGCTCTCTCGGCATTTTCTTAGAAGACCAAGAATTTAGCCTATAAGAATTTGCAAGAAAAAGTTCGTGCCCCTAATTTATGAAAAGGTAATAAATATAAGGTAATAAATAAAAAGAATTATTTAACCTTTTTTCTTGTTTTGGAGATTCCTTTTAACACAAGTTAATAAAAAGAATTTAGCCTATTTGAGTTAAAACTTGAAGTTAGGAAGGTTGATGTGATTTTGTTCAATATTTAAACATGAAATTTACTAAGTAATAACATGAAATTTGAGTTAATTTAATAAGTCTGATCTTATGTCAATTGATGACATATTAGGCACACGCTTGGTTGTGTCAGTATGTGGTGATGAGCCTTCTGAGAAAGATGTTGATGCCTTATGTGGAGGACAAGATTAGCAGAGTACACTGTGATTAATTATTATTTGGTCCCAGCAATCTAGCAAAGTGAATGTAATCATCAATCTGTATATCTTTTGGCCTTGCTTGCTCAAATTCAATGTTAGACTCTTAATAGTAACACACTGACACCGATACTAATATCTTTATTGGCCTCAGGCTATTTGAATATTTAGCAAACAATTCTCTGAACTTCCCTGTCATTCACCACATTCAGTTTCCAAATGGGATTCACGGGTAACTTAAAAGTCCTTATTTGTTGCTTAAGATGCAAGAAATATGTGGAGACACCTTAAAAACTTTATCCATTCCGTTTCCACTCACGGGGATGACTTAGTGATTGGTGCTGGTGCTAATGCTGGAGCCCTTCATGTCGACGGGCTTGGAGATGGGCTTCTTTTAGAATCTCCAGACAAGGACTTTGACTTTCTTAGAAATACGTCTTTCAATTTGCTGCAAGGCTGCAGAATGAGAAATACAAAGACAGTAAGTAATTTAAACTTTAAAGCATGGACAAGAGCTTGATTGGATTTAAAAATATACATAGATGTGATGATTATTTGTATGCCTAAATTGTGTTGTAGGAGTAAGTGTCATGCCCATCCTGTGGTAGAACTTTGTTTGATCTTCAAGAAATAAGTGCAGAAATTCGGGAGAGGACATCACACCTGCCAGGTGTTTCAGTAAGGAACTAACCCTTTTTATGAGCCCTAGAATTGTAATATTTGTATAATGTATATTGCTATTTGTTTTATGCTTCATGCTTGTATCAGATTGCAATCATGGGTTGCACTGTGAATGGACCTGGGGAGACGGCTGATGCTTACTTTGGTTATGTGGGAGGTGTTCCTGGAAAGATTGACCTTTATGTTGGGAAGGTAACTTGTTCTCTGTGCCTAAATTACTAAAAGTTAACATTCTGAAACAGAAAAACCAACTTTTTATGCTGAATGAAGTTTGGCATTATTATTACAATCCAAAATGATTGGGTTATACAATTGTGTTATCACAAAATTTCAATAAAAAATTCCTATATTTGAGCTCTAACATTCACATACTTCAAAATGATTGTATTATATGTGTTGTATAAATAACATTACTTTCTTATAATTATATATACAGACTGTGGTAAAGCGTGGGATTGCAATGGAGCATGCAACCAATGCCTTGATCGAGCTCATAAAAGGGAATGGATGTTGGGTAGATCCTCCAACACAAGAGTAAACTCTAATAATTGCCAATGATCACAGTGGTTACTCTTCTGTTTTATTATATGTAATGTAAGTACTGATTTTTTTGCTCATGACAAAGTTGGCATAGCAGAAATAAGGAATTTCGTTTAATACAAAACTATAAATTTAACTGTGGTTTTATTAGGGAACTCAGCAATTGCAATCTGCTTATAACAACCACAATGTATATGCTTTGCACAGTGCACCTATCAACAATAATACAGTGATATACACATTATTTCCTGTAACATTGCCAATGCTAGATGTTATGGCACTTAGCATCATGTAAAGGTTAAGACATTAAGACTTGCTTACATATCTAGGCATAATAAAATGTAAATAGAAGAATGGAACTTAAAAAACTCACAATTTTCGCCACGCCAAAATCTGCGAGCTTGACAGTGCCTGATGCATTAACCAGCAAGTTTGAACCTTTGACGTCCCTAAAGAACCAATTACAGCAATTATGTAAAGTTTGTGCCCCTAATTTATAAAAAGGTTAATTATGTAAAGTTTTGATGTTAATTTTTGAAAGCGAAATAAAAATAAGTATCCATTAAAGTTTCACTCTGTGGGTTACATGTTGTGCTTTTCTTGTTTTTTTTACAATGGTTGAAACTTGAATATATATAGAATTTGATGAAATTCAAGCATACTCCATTATACAAAATGCTGATGATTGGAAATGTGGCTGTCAGGTATGCTAATAATTATCAGTATACTCTGACTGTTAGTATTATTAATGTAATTAATATTTCTAATTTCTTAACTGTTAGATTGCAATTCAGAGTCAAATGAAATGGGTAAGATGACAAAGCCGAAGAGGTGAGAGCTGAATCTAGGTTGAGTGAACCCATGTAGGGACAATTAGAAACTAGTGTCACTTAGCTGCTACAATCTAATGCCACAACTTATGAGACTAGTGGGGAAACTGAAAGGTTTCAGACTGGTTGCTGTGAAGAGGATACATTAGAGATGCTATGGTTGAGAAATTCCATATTGAATAAAAGTTTGATTAAGATCTGTGTTGAGCTCAATAAGGGTGAAAAATAGATATCTTCCAAGAGATATGGTGGACTTGCATTCAGATGTTTCTACTATATTGGTTAATGATTACAATGGTAACATGATTGCTGATGCTGGCCCTTCAAGCAATGTTGTAGGGACCAACGAGTCATGTTCCAAAAGAATAAGGTAACTGTTATTTGTTAGTGAATGATAGGGACTCAGTCCACAGGACACCTGGATTAGTATGAAATAAGAGTTATTATCCATTTCATACTTGAGCATTTTGGTAGTGTTGCATATTTGTTTTGATTTTTCATAAAAGGAAGTTAGAGGGTGAACAACAGGAAACATAATGAAGTTTAAACGATTGCTTGTAAAAGTTGGGTTTTCATTATCTAGTTAACTATAGAGCTTAAAGTTTCACTTCATTTAATGATTATTTTGTCACAAGTATGTATTCGTAACTACGATCTTGCTGTTACATTGTTTTACTTATTTTGACAAGAAACATTCAGGCTGTTATAACCTTTTAAGGTTCAGTTTCTCAATATTGATTGTATTTCTTATGGGACAAATTTTATACCACTAATAAGATGATTTGTGTACAAAATTTATGAGTGGATTTAAGGTAATGCTGCTATCTGAAAAGAAGAAAAAATTTAGATTGAAGGAAGAAAGTATATAAAAGTGAGGATAAGAGAGCAAAAACGACACAGGGAAACAAATGCTGAAGAGACAAACTTTTTAAAATAGTAGGGCTTTCAAAGCTTCATGTTTATCTTTTATTGTCATTACTCACCCAAACAGATAGTCTCTAGGCTAGGCTATGTACACAGACTGATGGGCCATCCACTTAGGTGGGAGCAATGGTATTGTATATGAATCAAAGAATGTTCTCTGTGATGTAGATTTTGGCCATGTATAGCAACATATGAGGTGTTCTTTATGTTTAAATATAATTTTACCAGGGTGTGTAGTTTGGATCATAAGATATGAAGGCACATGCAATGGCTATTGCTTTGTTGAAAGAAGTGATTTCAAATTACTTATTAAAATCAGAACTGATTGAATGTTATGATGTATCAAGCACATTTCCATAGAGATTTTTTTTTTGCTTTTGCTGCTTTCCTTGCGAAGATGATTCATATACGGAATGGGAGACATGAATTGAGTGTGAGAGTGAGCTTTTTGTTGATTGTGTTCACGTCACCTTTTCCCTTCTCTGCATTTCCTTTATTATTTTCAGTCATCCCTTTTTCCCATCATTATCTTTTTCTTATCATTATCTCTATTAAGTTCTAAACTTTTGCATTCTCTGTAAAGTTTTTTCCAACTTTAATTAATATTTTAATTGACTTTTAAAGGCTTCATTTGGGTATTCAAGCTTCAAATCAATTTTGCCAATATAGGAGCCAGCCTCAATTTAGCAATGTTCTTATGTTGTGATTTCTTGGACCCAAAATTGTTGAAGATTCAAAACTGAGTGTCATATTCTTTTGTTGTTCTATCCTTTTGAGCATGATGGTAACATGTGTTGATACTTTGAATCTGAATTCTTCATCCTGTTGGGGATGCATTTGAAATTGAATGCTAGGATGGGATTCAAATTTACTAATAAAACAACTCTTTGACATAGTGAATTACAATTTGCAAAGCCAGATAAGTTCACAACTCTTCAGTAACCGCTACACCAGGATTGGAAGAAACGACAGACAGATGGATCATCGTTTCAGAGACAGAATGTTGTTCTTCTTTTAATTAGAGTGAGTGGTGTGATATGTTGTAATTTATTTTAAAATATCTTTTACAAAATCCACAATAACATATAAGGTACAATATTCTAGCTAGTTTTCTGTTTATGTTTGTGCTTTTTTATCAGATTCTAGCTTTTATGCAATGATAATGTTTCTTTCGGTGTGCTGTTTTCTAACCAGCAATTCAATCAGATATATGAACAAAATTCTTATAACATTTGCGAGGCTATGCCAAGCACACCAATTATTTTTCTTTCACCTAGGCATCCAAAGAAGTGTCAAGGTTAGTTTACATTTTTTTCCCTCTCATATATTTGCATTTTTTCTAGCTCATTGAAATGTATCAAGTTCATTCAGATCAATGTTGATGAGTTGGATCAATGGGTGGTTAAAGCAGTAACTGCTAAGTTGAGTGTCTGTAATTGTTAGGTATGTTTGTCAAAGACCAACTATATTCTCAATTATTGAAGAATGTTCATTCATGGTGGATATGCATTCAGGTCTTTCTACTACATTGGTTAATGATGACAATGACAACTCGATTGCTAATACTGGTCCACAAGGAATGTCGTGGGGACCAGAGAGTCATGTTCCAAAAGGATAAGGTAACTATTGTGAGCGAATGCTAGGGACTCAGTCTACCATACACCTGAATTAATATGAAATAAGAGTTTCTACCCATTCCATACTTGGGCCTTTTGGTGTGTTCTATTGCTTTCATTAGGTTTGTCTTCCATGTAGTCTTAATCTTTCTATATAACTATATATATAAATATACTGAATAAGTTTGGGTTTTGTTATACTGTTACCGTCCCAAAATGTGTTTCTTTTTCTGGTTAGTTTGAAATTCTTGATCGTTTGACACATTTTTTATCGACAACTTAGCTTTATCCTACCAGATGAGGTGAGCTACATGGGTTAAGCCACACCAGTGGATTCTATCAAAAGCTGTAATTTCAGTAGAACTACTAGAGCAAGGTCTTTTTCTAAGGTTTCTCTTGATTTTTTCTAATATCCACTCAGCTACCTTTTTCAATTGAACCATCTTCCATATTTCCATTTGATCTTCTTTTTCAATATTTGTCTTTTTGTCACATAATCATAGCATCGTTTGATGACCATGATTCATGTAACCGACTCCACCTAGTCGGACAATGTTTGCTTGTTTTTATTGATGTTGTCATCTCATATGACCAGACCACCTTTTCAATCATAATTTTATTGTTGTCATTCTGGTTGGTTTTGGGTATTGTTGCATGTTTGTATTGACGCTTCATAAAAAAGCAAGTGAAAAGGTTAAAGAAGGGAAAGGTAATGAAGTTTATGTGAGTGCTTGTAAAAGTTGGGTTTTTTTGTTATCTAGTTAACGACAAAGCTTAAAGTTTCACTGCATCTAGTTAACAATAGACAAATTTTATACCATTAATAAGAGATGATTTGCTTACAAAACTTATGAGTGATTTATTGGATTTAAAGTAATGCTGCTATCTAAAAAGAAGAAAAAACCTTTCCTGGACATAGGCTTAATTTTAAAGCTTCTAATGTGTTTGGGATGATTTTTTTAGGCTGACCTCTTTACCGGATGTGCAGAGGAATCAGAGGAAATTGATCAATAATTTTTGTCAGCCTTCTTCAAAATCTAAAGATGAAAAGTTATCCAGTGGAAATAAGGAATGTTACTGGTCTCAGTTGTATTTAGTTTCAACTTATAATTACCCTACACATTTCAATGAGGTTGACTATCATGGATTATTGTGGCATTTGAAGTTTCTTGTACCCCCTGAAACCATTACAGGAAGGCCTGGAGATCCAGTAGGTAAGATCCCTAATTCTTGACTACTTCAAAGTGCTTGTGTTTTTATTTTAACATTTCTCTATGAAATCAAGAAATCCTTTGAGGCAAGGAAGGGGGTTTCTGGGATAGGTTCCCATCCCCTGTGACGCATCAATGGTAATGAGGCAACCTTGAGATACTACTATTACTTTGGTGTGACATATCAAGAAGTTTCTTTTTTCTTAATATTGCTGCTTCACTTTCAAGAGGTATCCACCCTGTCACACTGCTTGTCTGCTTCAAAGTGAGGTGGTTTGCAGAGCTGCTTCCCCGACCTGGCTTTTGCCTCAGGTTGACATTGGTTGCTAATTTATTCAATTTGAATTGCATATTTTATTGAATTTGTGAGGTTCTTCATCTCCCTGTATGCAGTTTGTTTTCTCATTCTTAAAGTTTTACTTACTGTTAGTTTTTTCCACTCTGGTCTTTTATCATTGACAAGAGTCCAATTTATATACCAGATTATTTTGGTGTTGATGAAACATGACAGCTGATATTGTACAAAAACTAGACAGTTAGTAATATTAATGTAAAAAGCAATCATTATTTGGTGGACTTGATAGGCCCAGTTGTGCTCTGGATGTTGGGATAGGTAACTAAACTTCTCTTAATTTTGCAGATGTTTTTGAAATTTGTGATTTTAGGTTATGTTGGAATAATGGAGTCTAAGTTTGAAGGGCAAGATCGTGGCTAAGTTGAAGAAACATTTTGATGGAATTTCTGATTGTGTCTGCTTTTAGTGTTTGGCATTGTTTAAGATGTTTGAAATACGAAAAGTAGTTTTAACCTGAAGTGGAATGAGATCACTTAAAATAGTAATTGGAAAGAGGGTAATGGGTTGGAAATGGCAGATGGAAAGTTGGGTCAAAAGTAATTAGATCAATTAGCTTTGGATCTACTACTCTAATAAGTATATTATTTGTTTTATTCTTATCAGGCCCTTTTTTAGAGCAAACAATCAATATATTATAAAGTCACTATAGGAAAAAAATATAAAGTAATTAATGAGAGCATATATATACTAATCTGCGCAAATTTATGAAGGGGGTTGCTGTTGACGGTTTAGTTTTTTTGGAGTGTGTTTTTGCCACTGATCAATTAATTTTGTTAGATATGAATACACTGAATATGCAGAAGTTCGAGCATCTGGTGCACCCGGAGTGCAGCAAGGTAATTATAATCTTGACTGCATATAATAAGAAAAACCTAATCCCGCCTCAGTTCCCTGCTAATTATGCTGACGCTAGGTAATGGTAGTAATTTCATGCCATGCATTTTTCTTCTTCTTTCTGTCTGAACAAGTTTCTACTTAAGCATTAAGCCATGCTCTGTGACTATATTTTCTGCTTGTAAACATATCTAAATGGTTGATGGCATTAAAATCTTTGTGAAGAGTTAACAGGGATAATATTGTGCTTCTATTATCGGTGTACTTTACATATTTTATCCCCTAAAGGGGGACAAAATGATAAAAAAAGTTGTGGATGGACCCTTTTGGTCTGGGATGTGGAGGGCATTGGAAATCAAGCATTCAAGTAAACATTGCATGGCAGTAACATAGTTAGCAAAGCATTTTCTGTGTTGTAAGGTGATGTGTGTTTATATTTTTGTAAACATCAGGATGTGTGTTTTTTTAGATGGGTAATTTTGTGTCTGTATATTTTTTCATACCATCCTTTTCATATTCTACCCTGCCTTTTTTCTATTTGTCCTTTCTATTCACTATCTTTTTCTAAGGTGCAAGTTCTGCACAACAATTATGTCACCTTTCAAGACCCCAAATTGCTACTCGTCCCTCTCTGGTTTGTAGTCCATCTTCCTGTGTGCCTTCAGCTAGTCTGCTAAGCTCATACATTTTTCAAGTAGCTCTCAGAATATGGTACCACCTCACCTCAAAAGCACTAATCTTCAGCAAGTTCAAAGCATCATCACTCAGCAATACATTCAAGAAGCACTTGCCTTTCAGATATAAATGTAATTTCTTGGATCATTTTGTTGAGTTTATGATGAACCAATCCATTGAATTTCAGATATATTTATAAAACAGAATTGACCAAATAGGATTAGAGAATTGCTAATTTAGAATGTCTGTCTCTCATGAGAAATTTATACCTTCAATTATGTGTCCAAAAACCCCCCTTCCCTTATACAGCATAAAGTTAGTTTTTTTGTGTGTAAATGTGTCTCTCTACCTTCAATCATGAAATCCAAAAATCTCATTTTCAATATACAGCATAAAGTTGTGTCTGTGTGTATGCTCATTACCATATACAACATCAACTTGTGTGTTTATGTGTGTGTTTGTGATGTGTGTTGTTTAGTGTGTGAATTATTCAACATTGACTGCAAACACTGTATGAACATAATGTCTACCATCAAGCCATGTTAGAGATCCAAAATTGTATCCAGCATGTGCCTCCTTGCCATAGAATGAGACTTTATAGGAGATTCTTTGAACACCCTCAGAAAACACAAGTTTATTCGGAGTAACCTTGACAACTAATCCCTTAGGTGAATGCACCGTTGCGATATATGTGGCATTAAGAGGTCCTACATTGGTAACTGTTCTTGTGATTACTTTTGCTTTTTGTTGCCTGATGAGTGTTTTTATAGAGATTGATGGGTAATTGATGTTGGAGATAAGATCTTCAGAAGAGTTCCTCGGGCAATTGATGTTAGTCTTAGACATTGACCTTATGTTTTTCTTTGAATAGCCATAATAACAAAGGAATCTGATGTAATCCACCACAACTGTTTCAAAGACTAGTCCAGGGTTGAGAGCTCTGAATGGATTGATTTCTCCAACTCCAATTTCATGTGGGTTTGCGAAGTAGTTTGAGGTGTTGGTCACAGATTTCCTCATGTTATTGTAGGTTGTAGCTAAAAAATGGAAGAACACAACAACATAAGTGCCACTTCTATTTTTATGTCTCATATATCCTTATAAGAAAGTAAAAGATAATTGCACACCAATTTTTGATCACCACTTTTACATCAGCCATCAATGTGCGTAGAATTCGTGATGAGCTTATATTTTGTGGTGATTAAAGATACTAACCTATTATCACTGATGATCGGATGTATTATGTGGTGGACAACATAAACGTGGAGATCAACATGGATTATGTAATGTTCAGTACAAAAGTGGTGTGCAATTTTTTTTGTGAATAGTGAAATTCTCTAAAGAATTGAAAAGGGATTTGGTCCAGAACCTGTTGTCATTAATGCTGATTTGATCATTGAAGGACTCCATCTTCCATGTATTGATTTAATGAATGCGGCAGCACCTGTCACATGTGGGCAAGCCATAGAAGTTCCAGATTTTATGGCAAACAGAGACGGTTTTTTCCCAATAGGCACACTTCCTGGCTCATTACTTGGGGGAATCATGGCAGCTAAAATGCCAGTGCCTGGAGCCATGACATCCGGCTGGACAAACAAAGTTACCATATTGTGAAAGAAACACCAAGTGCATTGTACTCAAGATGCTTATGTTATTCTGTGTTCAGCTATCCATTCATGAAATGAACTTCATGTAGGAACACAGGGAAGAAGAATACCTTGAGAATGTTTTCTGTAAGGCCTGAAGGACCTCTGGATGAGAAAGATGCGATAATAGGAGAAGGCCTATATCCATTAACTTCTTTTGTTGGAAGAATCGTTGCACTCGAGTTCCTGTCATGAAGGCACGACAGACTGAGCATACAGCTAGTATGATATTTCTTAACTTTTTCTAATCAACAAAGAATGAAGAACATTTTCTATTTATTTATGCACAGCATGCATTTTATATCAGCTGCAATCTCTTTAATTAACTGCACATTATTATCCACCATCTTCTTTGCACATAGAACATGAAAGCTACTTTAAGTCACTAATCAGTATGTGGTTAGAATTTAATCTAGGTTTGAATCCTACTAAAAGAACCAGTAGAACATGAAAGCTACTTTAAATAATTAATTAATACATGTTAAGTTTAATAATGCTTACTTGGTAGAGTTTATGTACTCAAGGATCTGATGCCCTTCAAGATTTCCAACCTGTGAGTAGGGAAATACATCTGCATCAAAGGGAACATCTTTATTGTCCTCACCAATGAGTACGATCCCCATGGCTCTTGCATCTTTTAAGAGTGTCTTCTTGATTTTCCTTGAAATAGTTGGATCGTCATTAACACAAACAACAATGTGGCCTGCGATCTTGTTATAATCTAGTGATCCAGGGTAACAGTTCCTGCATTTCAGCAAAAGTTTAACATACGTCATTTCGAGTCTTTGGTCATTACAGACTTAAAAGATTGTGAGACATGAAATGATAAGTAAAAGTGTAGACATGAAATTTTGAGACAAGGAAAGGATGCTCATAATATGATATGAATAATCCCAATTACCAACTAGGTACCTAGCTTCAGAGGCAGGTGCAAATTTGGCAGCAACTTTCTCCCCAAAGACAAGAGGATACATCTTCGAACGTGTGAGGTTTGAGAAGTTAATGCCCGTACCCTAACAACATAAACAAAGGAAAAATAATGTTTTAGATAAATTATTAGAAATTATGCTATGAAATCTACTACTTTATTTGGCTTGAAAGTGTTGATAAAGAAACTTACTTGGAAAGTTTTCCCATTTCCAAGGACAATAGTTGATAAGAAGTTCCTATCAATATTAGAAGCTGCAACTGTAAATATCCAGGGTGCTGTGTTCACAACTGTGTAGGGATCAGGACCATCATTCCCAGCAGAACATACCACCATGACCCCCATCTGTTCTGCATGAAATGCTCCAATGGCTATTGGATCATCTAAAAAATCTGATTGGAAAAGTGAGCTAAGTCCAATAGAGATTGAGATTATATCTACACCATCCTTAATAGCATCATCAATAGCCTTTAGTAAGGTTGCTCCGGAGCAGCCACCTTCGGAGCACGCTTTGTAGGCAGCAATCCTAGCAGAAGGTGAACCACCTCTTGCTATTCCTTGTGCTAAACCATAATAACTAGCATCTTTTACATGAGCACCAGCTGCTGTTGATGCAGTGTGAGTTCCATGTCCAACAGTATCTCTGGGAGAACTTCTAACTTCTTTAGTAAGAGTCTGGTTGCCACTTGATGTAAATTGGTTATTATAGTATCTTGCACCTATCAATTTTCTGCAGTTGTACTAAGAGAATTATAATGTAGAGTATAATCAATTTACAAATTTGCTAGTGTCAAAATATGATTATTGAAAGATGTTATAAATAGATATAAGATTTTTCTTAAAACATTTGTAAGAGAATGATTGATCACCTATTGCAATTGGATTTCTTGAAATCATGACCCTCCATGCAAACTCCTTTCCATCTTGAAGGAATCTTTCCTATACCCTCATCTCTAAAACTTGGAGACTCTGGCCATATTCCTTGATGAAAAATAGACATAGGCATAATATGATTGAATAATATTTACAAAATGTGTTCATAATAGTATGTACCTTGCAAAGTTACAATAAGATCTTTATAATTGTTGATCCTTAATGGATTAGTAACAGATGCAGTTTACCAAGGTTGTTTAGAGTATCAAAGTCAGGAAAGTCATTGCAAAACTGTGACAGCACAAAATAAAGTCTAGGTGCTGACTTCATTTTGATATTGTGGAATATTCAACATCATGTTATTCTAATTTTATAGAATGCTTTGTAGTTTCCCCTCTTTTTATATTTTACTTATTGATATGCATTCTCTCTCAATATCTTGCTAAACCTCAATGCCACTCTATCTAACTTTACATTCTATTCAAGCAATGAGATGGAAACAGTGCAGAATTAGTTTTTTAATACAAAATTACCTCTTCTTAAATCTTTAAACAATATCCTTATGTCATTTGTTAACATTCCTCAACTAATATATGCAGCTGGAGATGACTATAGCTAGAGCCTAGAACAGTACCTTGAGAATTTCCTCTCAAAGCTTTGTTGAAAGTGTGAGGAATTTTTTAGGTTAGTTTCAAACAAACCACTTGATTTATAAAGGGATCAACATTATAGGGTCTGAAGAGTTGTTGGTAGGGTATTCTTTTGATAAAAAAACTATATTATCATATTGCATTTGCAATTGAGAGGAATTAACTATGACTTCTGCAGTTATGGTGATATAACTTAAATTACACCTCTGCCCTATTCTTTGGTTTTGACTATGCTAGTAACAACAATGAGCATCACTAGAGGTCTGCATTTGAGAGGATAACCTCAGATCTCCTCTGCTTTAAACATAAAAAATGCACACTGCTTAAAAGAAACCCATGTTATATAATACACCAAGATAATAAAGTAAAGGTTTCAATGGACATATACTGATATTTTTCTACTTTTCTTGGTTACTGAATAAGTCATACTAGTTTAAATGAAAGTTATTGTGCTTGTTTTCTGTCAAAAAAGATGTTGGTAGCAAACATAACAGCTAGTTGAGGGCCACAATGAGTTGCCATTACTATAGATGTTGATGCTGCAACTGCCAATTGGCCTCAACCACAGGGAATGGGTAGTGACAGCTCAGTTTTCATTGAGACTATTTTGCACAAAATTATTATTGAAAATCATATTGTTAGATAATTTAGAGTGACAATAGTAATTTCCAATACCAGTAATATTATATAAGTTGCATATGATGTTATTGGGTGCACATCTACTGTTCCACAATGAGAACCACTCTATGTGCTATGAGTTTGTGATTAATTGTAAAAAATGTATTTAAGTTAAAATTTAATGATTAAATGTTTTTCTAACCAATCATAACTTATGGCATAGGGAGTGGTACAAATTATGGAACAAAAAAATCTGGTGCCTAAGTTATTAGTTTCCTTCAACTGTTATAAGATAAAAAACAGTATGTGCATAATGCTTCTAGTAACTATGTTAAGATGCTTAATAGAAATGAAGTGCTATGTCCAATTTTATATATGGTAGACTAGGTTAATTAGCTAAAATTCTTATTTAATATATACTTTGATATTATTTTTTTGTTATCTCTTACCAGTGTCAATAACACCAATAATGATATCACTTGATAAATGTTGTTGGTATGTAGGAGTGTCACTATGTTTCATTCCCAAATCTGATTCAATGAAATCCCAAGATCTAGTTGTATGTAACTGAAGAATTGGATCTGGGAACACTGACACCACACCATCGTGACCTGTTTGCAAATCATGTACCACTACTTAGCTCCAAGGGGACAATTCCACCAATATTTTTCATAAAATTATTTGATACCCTCCATATAAAAGTTAATGTTTTGAATATTCTTATAGTAGTTATACATCTTTATAAAAAGGATTTTCTATATATAGTGTAAGTTTCATTCAAGAAAAATAGATCTTGTTGTGCATACAGTTTTGGTAAGATAAATGATGTGTCCTAATAAAATGAAAAATAGGATATGGAAGTACCAAAAAGCTAATTCAATAAAAATGAAAAAAAAGATGTTAAATCACTTGATATAATTCTTGTTAGAAAAGTGCAAAATTTTGGAAGAATTTTTTACAGGTGTTTGGCTGCGCAAAAAACTTGTACATAACAATTGTGTCTACAAAATAAAATCTAAGAAATTAAATCAATTATCATGATTAACTGTAACAAATATTTTACATAAACTAATCGTTACTAAATTGAAATTAGTTTTAATTTATGATGAAGTTAGCTTACTGGAAAAGAATGTGCAGTTCTTAATACATTGGTAGTGTAGTGGAGTCAACAATCTTTGTAAAACTCCTACATTCTTACAGATTTGAGAAAAATAATACATTAACCAGGATTACTTTTAACATTGAAAATTCACAAAGGTTATAAGATCCCTTAACTTAATTAATCACTGGTACACAAATATAAATGTGAGTAGTACAGCCACTAAGGTTATCCCATAACTTAATTTTTTTAGTTTGTTTGATAAAAAGTTGTTAATAAATATATGCATATGCTTTTTATTTAAATAATCCATTTCACCAGCTTGTAGTTATTGTTGCTTTGTCTTCTACATCAATTTAAGCCTAGTACAGGTTGGTGAACAAGTTGAGTAATAATTGATATAATTTTGAAGTACTAATTACAGATATACTTAGCTTTAAATAAAAAACCAACATTATAAAATTAGTGTTCTTTTGTCTTTGTGATTAGAAACTAAATAATGGCCATAAACAATAAAGTGAATTGACAATGCATTCACAACAAAACAGTAGAAAAGTCAAAGAATCATGTGAGATAGGAATTTGTAGTAGAAAATGAAAAAGTAGCTAGCAGACAAGATCAAAATACCAGATATTGCAGAAGCTTCACTCTCTGTAAGCATGGCAGAGAACCCACTAAATGCATGACTGTAATGATGGATTAGTTCTATTCTTTCACTCTCTCTTCTGAGAAAATGTAAGGGAAAATAAAATGTTAATATTTATAAGCTAATTTGGTTTCAAATTTCAATGATTATTATATTTGAAAGTCTATGGTGTAAATTAAATGATGATGGTGGTAGTAGTGATGTGTGTAACCTTGGAATAATTGATGACAATAGCTCCAAATGAGATGATTCTGAAATTTGGCTATGTATCTGAATGCTGTTTGGTTCTGATTTTCCCATATATATAACATAAGGCTGCACAAAATTAGAGAAGTTTGGGTTATTTTCTGCCATAACAAAATGAAACAAAAAATAAAAAAGAAGAAAAACTATATATATTAGACCTTGGGAATTTGATATGGAGTTGCTGTAGTGCAGATAAGAAGAGAAGCTATAAAGATGAGAAGAAGGAATTGCATAAGGCACTCCATTGAAGATGAGATGAAATAATGCTAATGAAGAAAGTTGCTCATTTAATAGTCCATTTTATAGGCTAAGTGAGAGTATCATTTTAATACATGGGAGTTTATATGAAGCATGTGATGTGAGATCATTTCTGTTGATTCTTATGCTCCTCTTATATGCATCACTATGGTTACTACTACTATTATATTATTACTAATTTTCTTCAATCACTGTGCTTTTAACTAGTTCAACTAGAATAGTTGCTTGGCTAAATCAATAAAAATGTTACAGGAAATTTTATCATTTTCCCTTATGATATTATTGTTAAATTAGTGTAATAACTAGGAAACATTAGGTACAACAGTGTGACAGGAAAGTTTACTAATTATGACTTATGACCCCAGCCATGATTATATATTTGAGTTGGATGTATACACGTGTCACTTTAATATCCTCTTCTAAAAAACAGAAATAGCCATCACATCATCACATAAGAATGTGAAGTAATCCCATATAAGAATGTAACTTAATTCCATATAAGTGGGGTCAACTACAAAATGTCATACTCTTATATTATATCTAATATTATATTCAACCACAAAACATTTATTTCTAAATTTTTCTTAATTGTTTCACTTATAGCTTTTTTTTCACGGGTCAAAGGGTGAGCTTCGGCGTGATGGTAAGATTACTTATCAAGTGACCTGTATGTTATGACCAGTATGTAACCCTTTTTTGGTAGATAAAATAGAACCCTTAGAGTTAACAGCTCAGTTATGAATTTAATATTATGAAGTCATGTCTATCATATTTAAGTTTCAATTAAGCAGAATTGTAGTGAGAAAGAAAGGAAAAGAAAGAATCCAGTTAGCTGTATAGATGCTGTGTTTGTAAATTGTAATGAGATAAAGCAAAATGATATGCTTGAAATGCAAGTAAATTAGTCTCTTTATGTACACAAAAGCACAAGTCTTATACCCTTCCATAACCATGTGCAATTCTCTTCTTTGTGTTATGCGTGTCTCCTTTCATTCCTATTAATTTCTTGGTCTACACGCGTCTTCTATTCTCTTTGTATCTTCTTTGTTATAGATTCTCTATTCTATATTAGGCTCTCTGATCAAAGATATATATGCAGTGTGAATAGTGCAGCCTTGATAATGTATAAACAACAAATAATAACCAAACATTTATCTCGGATCTTTTTATCTCGGATCTTGATAATGTATAAATAATTACATAAATTACTAGAATAATTTTAATAACCAAACATTTATCTCGAATCTTGATAATGTATACATAATTACATAAATTACTAAAATGTTTTTAATACAGATTCTAAATATCTATCTGTTGCACACAAGTGATCAATGCCTTACTTAGAGGAGGCACAATTTGTGTTGCGTAGTTATGATTTTAACCTTCAATTAATTTAGTTTATAGTTTTTCTACACACATGTTTAGGATTAAAAAAGAAGAACAAATTAAAGTTTTCAATGAGAACTGATGTGATATCTTGAGAGATGATATATTTAACTTTCTACATAAGTACTTTCTTTTTCATGATAATATTAAACATGCGCAAATGAGGAAATAACAATTATAATAATGTCTTTATCTCATAGAGATACATAAAACTAATACTACATGCACGAAATAAAATATTTTGAGTTTTTTTACAATATAAAAATATCTAGCTGATCCATTATATTCCTCGCCATCTAACCATCACAATATCGGAATATTATACACAACATGCAGCAATTACAATCATAGACTCATGTTCAGGAAAATTTGAAGCACGTTTCTAATTTCCATGTTAGCGGCTCATTAAAATCAGGCCCATGGCTTATTGTTGGAATTTGTAGAAAATAATGATGTTTTGAAGTGAAATTAAAAAACTTACTAGTCTTATTTTGCTTAAAGGAAAGAAGTTGAAATTTTTTATAAACCTTAAGTTGCGGTCCAACAATTATTTAATTTTTTGGGACCTTTTGGTTTTGGGCTTGGACCGTAAGTCAACACACATATGAACAAGGAAAGAGCCGTTGGAGGCCACATGCTCTAAATATAGGCATTTTCCCATCATTTTAATTTGTACTAAGTTGAAGACGTTTACCTTTCAACTTCTCTTCCCCCATATTCCGCCAATGTATTTCCGGCAACTTCTCCATATCTCTTTCTGTGGCACTTGAGTTTGACATAGGGAGCCAAAGTGAAAATTTCGAGAACTAACACTGATAGTCAGTATTGTGGAAAAAGAATTGGCACAGGTAGCCATACCGTGGGAATTCGAGAATTGATACTGGTAGTCATACTGTGAGTGTATTCGAGAACGATTCTTACAATGCAGTAAGAAATCGTGTAAAGAGAAGTGAACTGTTTTATCCTGTGGACGGTGTTGTTGATAGTCTGCTTGCACAATTTTAGCAGCACCATGAAACGTCTTAAAGAGAGCGATCTGGTCGCGACTCAGCCAATAACGATTATTTCGTGCCATTCAGAATTGTTGCAAACTATAGTAACAACAAGACGTTTTTATTGCAATAGAATTCGTAGATAATATTATTGGACCGAACAACTATGACATGAACAAGTCATTTCGGTTTGACGGGACAAATTTCAAACGTTGATAACATAAAATGGAATTTTGCCTCACTATGAGAAAGGTTGCACAACTTCTGAAAACCGATATCCCAATGGTGTCGGATGAGGCTGGAAAAGACGGAAGGGATAAACTCTCTAGAATGAAAGTGATTACTTACGTTAGAACTTCATTCTGAATGGGTTGTCTGATGATCTCTATAATTACTACAACCCATACAAGTATGTCAAATTAATTTGGTATACACTTGAAAAGAAATATGATACCGATGAAGCTGACACTAAAAAGTATACATCAATTTCATGATTTTCACTGCATATCAAATTATGAGAGTTTGAATAGTAACAATGTGAAATTGAGTGTGAATTATGAAAGTTTGTTTGTTTATGAGAAAATTATAATGTATTTAGTTTGCTTAGCTTTAAACTTATGGATGAGTGTTACTTTACTTCATAAGTTTTAGGAAAAAATAATGTAAACAGTTTTTGTTATTGGTTTTGTTTTTATGGAGAAAGAGTTCACATTCCAAATCCAGATTTACTATATTTGGATATGCGCAAATAGTAATATTAGGAACTTTTTTTTCCTAAACCAAAATGAATTGTTAAATTCAAAATTGTATGTGATAATTACATCGCTAACAGTCTATCAATATTATACATAACTTTTTGTCGGTGCATATATATTTTTACTATCTTTAAGCATCTAAGGTAGAGTTTGGTATCCAGATTTTTTTTTATATTCATGGGCATCTCATTTGGTAATGTGTCTAGCAGGCAAATGGAATTCCTATATATTGCAATTGAGGAGTAAGTAGAAAATTTGAATTCCTAAATTTTTAGTAAGAATGTTTCTACTGTTTACATTATCTAGCATCACATTCCTGAGAATGTGCTTGACTGCCGGATACCAAACATCACCTAGTTATTTGGAAAGTAAAAATATAGATTCATCAAATATACAATTTGATAAATTCTCATTGAATAATTATTTAACTTCACTTTGAACTCCATGAGTGCATTTCAAGTGGCTCCAAGAACTAAATTTACATGTTCATGTGTATTATATTGCTCATTGAATTAATTAACCATAGAAAACAATGTTAAAATGTTTGATTTGTATTATCACTATAACAATCACATAATTTAGACTCAACTACCTGCATCACGATCTAAGTATAAGTTCTACAAGATTGACGTGGCACAATTTGAGCATAAGTTCGGCAATTTCTGATAACTATTAATGCTTGCAGTTGTGGTGTTTTCTTAACATTGATATTTTCTACATAGGATATAAATGTAGGAGAAACAAATCATATGCATGTTTAAATTATATGTAACTAAAATTAAAAATCAACTCAACAATAAAATAAAGAAACTCATAAATGATAGAGGTACTGAGTAGACTCTAACATGTTTAACGATTTTTATAAATTTAAATGACATTATTCATGATACAACTGTACCATATTCACCTGAAATGAATGGTAAAGCTGAAAGAAAGAATAGAACTTTAACTGAATTAGTTGTAGCTATTATGTTAAGTTCTGGTGCAGCACCCTCTTGGTATGATGAAATTTTATTAATTGTATGCTATGTGTTAAATAAAGTTCCCAAGACTAAAAGCAAAATTTCTCCATATGAATAACAAAATTAACAAGAAATTATTAAGAATAGACAATCAAACTTGTCTTATTTGAGAACTTGGGGTTGTCTGTCCTATATCCGGATACCAGACCCCAAGAGAGTTAAACTCGTAAGTAGAGTCTATGAATGTATATTCATTGGGTATGTTGTAAACAACAAGGTGTACAAGTTTTACGACCTTAACAAGAAAGTTATCATCGAGTCTAACGATGCAGACTTCAATAAAATGAAATTCCTTTTTAAATTGAGGAATAAGGGTGCACAACAACTAGTAACATACATGTGATTAGCAATAATGATAATAACGATGGTTAGAAATAGAACCTAGAAGAAGTAAGAGAACAAGGACTGCTAGAGAGTATGAACCTGATTATATGGTCTATATATTGGAAGATGATCCATCAACTTTCTAAGAAGCTTTGACTTCTTTGGATGCTGATTTGTGGCAAGAGATCATAAATGATGAAATGGATTCTCTAGAGTTTAACAATACCTGACATTTAGCTGACTTGCCTCCTGGTTGCAAGCCTATTGGTTGTAAGTGAATATTGAAAAAGAAACTGAAACATGCTGGCACAGTGGATAATACAAGGCTCGCCTTATAGCTAAGGGTTTTAGGCAATGGGAGAATGTAGATTTTTTCGCCACCTTTTCATATGTTACTATAATAACATCCATTAGGGTACTAATTTCGCTCGCTGTGATACATAATTTATTAGTACATCAAATGGATGTTAAGACTGCTTTCTTAAATGGTGATTTGGAAGAAGAAATCTATATGGAACAATCTGAAGGTTTTGTAATACATGGACAAGAAAATAAGGTTTGCAAGTTAGATAAGTCGTTGTATGGTCTTAAGCAAGTACCTAAGTAGTGGCATGAAAAGTTTAACGACTTAATGATCTCGAATGAGTTTAAGGTGAATGAAAGTGACAAATGCATTTATTACAAATCAGAAAATGACATTTATACTATCATATGTCAATATGTAGACAACCTACTCATATTTGGTTCCAACATTCATGTTGTGAATAATGTAAAATCATTATTGTTTAACAACTATGATATGAAAGACCTTGGAGAGACAAGTGTAATCCTTGGTGTAAAAATTACTTGGTCAAAAGAATGAATTTCTTTGGATCAATCTCACTATGTGGAAAAGATCTTAAAGAAATATACATACTTTGACAATAAATATGCTAACACACCATATGATTCAAGTGTAAAACTTTTTAATAACACTGGTGAAAGTGTAAGGCAAGCTGAGTATGCTAGCATCATTGGCAGCCTTCGGTATGTCACTGATTGCACTAGTTCTGATATTGTCTATGTTGTGGGATTATTATGCACGTTTATCAGTAGACCTAGTATGGAGCATTGACATGCTATAGAAAGAGTAATAAGATATCTTAAGAAAACAATGAACCTTGGATTACATTACCAAAGATTCCCAGTTGTCCTAGAAGGATTCAACGATGTTAATTGGAACACTCTTTCAAATGATTCCAAAGCAACCAATGGCTATATATTTAGCATAACTGGTGGGCTATTTCTTGGAAGTCAAAGAAACACACTATTTTGGCTCAATCATCTGTGGGAGCTGGGATGATAGCACTAGCAACAACTAGTGAATAAGCAAGTTGGCTGAGAAGCTTGCCTGCAGAGATTCCCTTATGAGAAAAACTGATTTCAGTTGTGTTGATCAATTGTGGTAGTATCTCATCTATTGTAAAAATTGAGAACCGCTTTTATAACGGTAAGAAACAACAAATTTGTCGTAAGCACAACACTATTAGAGAGTTACTCTCTACATGAGTTGTTAGAGTGTACGCACTAAGAATAACTTAGCAGATCCTTTGACAAAAGGACTAGCTAGAGAGAAAGTCCATAATACTTCTCATAATATGGGGCTATTGCCCTTAGAACTAGGATCACTCATGATGGTAACCCGACCTACTTGAGTGGAGACCCCAAGAAATAGGTTGAATGAGTAATAACAAGTCGTGAAGTGATATGAGAATGAACATGCTATAAAATTATGAGAAGCATGATTCCTGCAGCTTATGTAAGAATGAGTTAAACTCTTAATGGGATTTATACTCTAATTGGAGTGGAGTACCTAGGCTACAAGAGTACTCTTGATATAGTCACCTATGTGAATGTGAAAGTGGGGTTGCTTCCTATGAAATTTTGGGGCATAAATTTCTAGAGCGTTCACTATATTAGGATAGACGTGTATGGTCGTTAATGCACGAACTTTTATAGAATACACATTTGAAAAGGTTGTGTGTGATTTGATGCTGGAAATAGAGTTCAAGACTACGAGTCACTCTAGTAAAATCTGGATCTTATTCATTATGCAAAGGTTCAAGTCACATGACACCTTTGTTTATGCACAATCTTATTGATAGCACAGAAATTCCCGGAAATCATTTTTTAATTTCAAGTGGGGGATTATTGGAATTTGTAGAAAATAATGATGTTTTCAAGTGAAATAAAAAAATTCACTAGTCCCACTTTGCTTGGAGGAGGGAAGTTGAAAGGTTTTATAAGCCTTAAGTTGCACCCAATATTCTTTTTATAAAATATTTATTTATTTATTAATTAATTAATTTAATTCTTTGGTACCTTTTGGGCTTGGACTGTGTGTTGACTTGTTAAAACACACATGCAACAAGGAAAGATTCGTTAGAAAGTCATTGGAGGAGATCTCAACCATTATAATAGAGTCATTGGTAATAGAGTCGTTGGTAATAGAGTTGTTGATAATATAGTCGTTGGTAATAGAGCTGTTGGTAATAGAGTCATTGGTGAAAGAGCTGTTAGAGAGCCGTTGGAGGCCTCATGCTATATATAGATGCATTATTCCCTCATTATAATTTGCACCAAGTTGAAGGCGTTTACGTCTCAACTTCTCTTTCTCCCCCTTTATATGTCAACGCATTTTTGGCAACCTTCTCCCTCTTTCTTTCCGTAAAACTTGAAACTTGACACAGACAACCAAAGTGAGAATTTCAAGAATTGAAACCAGTAGTCAGTATTGTGGAAAAAGAATTAGCATGGGTAGTCATACTGTGGAAATTTGAGAATTGGCACTAGTAGTCATATTGTGGGTGTATTCGAGAGCGATTCTTACAGTACAGTAAGAAATCATATAACAAAGAACTGAACTATTTTATCCTGGGGAAGGCATAATTGATAGTCCGCTTGCACAATTTTAACAGTACCACAAAACGTTTTAAAGAGAGCAACCTGAGCTATATGGTCGTGACTCAGTCAATAATACTTATTTCATGTCAATCAGAATTGTTGCGAGCTACAGTATCAACATCGAATATGAATTTAAATGTACCACCTAATGTAGCATCTATCTCAAACAATTGGCTTAGGTTATCTTGTGTGTCTGCATGTTGGCTTATGAAGATTTCTAGTATCTATAGGTATCCTATACAAATGTTAAACATGTGAGGGATATACCATTTATAATAATATGGATAACTTCTTTTTTGACCGACTATTGTAACATGATATTATATAACCTATAGTCCATTTTTTTGCTGAAGCATGTTGTGACTGTGAATCTTAATAATGAAGATGTGGTTGTCTTTGATGAGGTGGTGCTAGGTGACCATAAAAACGTTTTGAGAGAGCAAAAGGAAGATCAAACGTAAGGGACTTCATCATATGAAGTTTCCTTCTATGTACCTTTCATCAATTTGTATAGTTTTCTTTTCTCACAAATCACTATGCATGTGATATGCTTCACTCTTCACATTTCTAATGCTTTCTACTTTTCATTACTACCATTGGAAAATTCTGTTCATTACTACCATTGGAAAATTCTGAATATGTATATATATACATATACTTCTTTTCTTTCTTTTCCATTCATTGCCCTAATTAATTAAGTTCGTGACTATTTATTTATATATCTCAATTTGTTGGTAAAATCCAAGGGAGTAAAATGATTTATTCCATGGATATCACTTGTATCCGAAGCTTGTTCTTATGCTAGTGAGGTAAGATAATAATTGATGGAAATCCATATATATACGGCAACCGCCCAAGTTAACTTATGTGGATCCTTATTCTTCTTTTAGGAAGAATGAATAGATCAAAAATGGAAATACAAAAGTGGAGAAAATATATTTGTGATAGTAATATATTTTATTTAGAACTCAAAACTAATGGTTTTCCTGACAAAAGCTCATTGAGGAACTTCGTCATTCAAATTTCGAAAGACTTTTGGTTTTGTACATTTCTCATTTTCTATAACGGCAAAACTTGTTATATAAATGTCAATTTGACAATTTTTTGTTAAATAAATATGGCAAAATTATTATTAAAATTCATACTAAATATATCTTTTTATTTGATGTCCAGCTCTCCATTTTTATTCTTATACCATGATCAAATAAACAACAAGAGTTTCCTTCAAACTGTGTTAATTATTGTTTCAGAATTATACATTTTTCTTATTATTGAGAAACTATATTAACATATTTTTTAATGTTGTAATGAAGATATAAAGGTTTGCATTAACAAAGAATTATATAAAGGTTTTAATGTTTTGTTCTCATACAAACTGCTTATGGCTCTCACTCGCCTCACTACTACTAAGTCACTAACTCATTGGTTTCGTAGTAACATATTTTAACCTTATGATTAGTAAGCAAACTTGTAGTTGATATCTTAAGAAACTTAGACACATAACCTCATTTATACTTTCTATTCTTCTTTAAATTTTCACAAAACTTTCATACTCGAGCGAGGTTTGCGTGAGATTTTTGAACAAGTATTTACAAATTCATGGAGAAAAAATAACACATTTAATTTTTTCATGAAACAAATTAATTAGTGTTATACTCCATTATAAATAAATAGATTTGTACTTAAATCCACGGGTTTGTTGCATCATATACGTATGTACTCAATTATCGAAACATTTGGTTAATTGAAATTGGAAAGCTTGTTTGCATACATGCATAAGGGAAAAGTTGTAGCCTAAATAAGAAAATATATTTGAGCAATTTTGTTCAAATGGAGAAAGGAAGGAAGAGACGCTGAGAAGGAAAAAAGTGAGAATTGGAATACATTGTTCTTAAAAGAAAGCAATTATTTTGGAGCAGAGCATCTGAGAAAAGTAATACTTTTACGTTAGTTTTAAGAATAAAAATATTATTATAAAAGTAAATAGAATGATATAATTGTTATTTCATTTTTTCCTCTTGTTTGGACAATACTTCTCTGTCCATTAGAGAGGAATCTGACTCATTATTTTGAGTGTAACATCATATCATCCCCATAGTTGATTACGTGTTATGTCCAAAGGAGAGAAACAGAGAGAGAACATAATAGCATTGGCTTTGGTAGTTTGCTATTATTAATAAATAAAAGAGGTTGATGATGTAATAGTTGCTTCCAATGGGCTCAAACCTAGAAATGGCTTTTTCTCTTCTTCTTTTAATCAACGGGGTAGACATGTTCAACCATAGTGATTTAATTTCTTTAGGATTGAAAGTTAGATTTAGCCAAAAAGCTGAGTTAGTGGTCTAACTAGGTTTGTCTTGATAAGTGATTATATATTACATAGGCTTAAGAGCATAGAAGAGCAGTGGATTAAATGCTTGAATTGGAGAATTTAACTGAGATCAAACTTTAAGAGAAGTATGTATATGCACACAATTTTGGTCTAACTAGGTCTAATACATTTAACTAGGTCTAACCCATTTATCAAGATATATAAGAGGAATATATATGATTTATGAATCTTCAACAATGATCTAAATTCATCAAATGGTGTCTTCACTAAATCTAGATGAAGATTGAACGATTTACAAAATGCAAAATAGAATCTAAAATTTGATATTTTTTCCTTCATTTGAGAATGAAAGAAGATTCTCAGAAGTTGATCCTGATAATAAAAAGAACAATTGAGACTCCACTCATGGACGAATGAAGCTCAAGTCTTGAAGTGATATTTGCTTGGTGGCCATAATTATTGAATAGAGATTATTTTAGGGCATGAAGAGATAAGTATTTCAACTTTCTTATATAAAAGTCATTTGGATGGGCATGCCATTCAATAAGTTAACCCCACATGTCTCACACCCCATAGTCTCCAACTCCTTTTAATTATATTATGTTTTGCTCTCTTTTTTAATAAGAAAACGTTTTTGTTTTATATTTTAAATGCAAACATATATAATTTTTTATATGATTATTATCAAATATTATTAGATCTAGTTGTTTCATACTATGTTTGATTTATCTTAAACAAACTTTGAGTCTCATATAAAAAAAATATATATGGCAAGAGAGTTAACTATACATGTTATGATGGTCATCTCTCAATTTGGATTGTCTCATCTGGAAGAGACCTATAGTATAAACCAGAAATAAATAAAATTATTGTGTACTTGTATGTAGATTTAAAATAAATATGTTATTTATAAAAATAAATAACAATATTTTTTAATAGTAAATTTTAAGCTTTAAATAACTCTTTCTTTTTTATATTTTTCTTTTTCCTCCCCTGGCCCTTGATATCGTCCACCCATCGATACTATCTTATTATAATCTCTATTTTGTTAAATATAAATGAAGGAGCTATCCACCATTATCTTCTTATTTTATATGAATTGATTATTTTTATACTCTATACTATTTGGATTTCTGTTGTTCATATTATTTATTTGAACTTATATCTCCGCCTCCATACTCACGCTTCAAAAATATTGAAAACCCACAAACTTGAATATATAGGTTACTACTATTTATCCTTAATTTCTTTTCAAATCCAAGTACCTCAAACTTAAATCGTCACATTAAATAAATTATTAAAATAATAAAGTCTAACGCGATTTCAAAATCTAGTTTTTAAGGAAATACTTTGTACAATATTGTAGTAAGCTTTGATATTATATAATAATTGAGTCTTTTTATTTATAGTAATATATATTCAAGGACTGCTAGAGAGTATGAACCTGATTATATGGTCTATATATTGGAAGATGATCCATCAACTTTCTAAGAAGCTTTGACTTCTTTGGATGCTGATTTGTGGCAAGAGATCATAAATGATGAAATGGATTCTCTAGAGTTTAACAATACCTGACATTTAGCTGACTTGCCTCCTGGTTGCAAGCCTATTGGTTGTAAGTGAATATTGAAAAAGAAACTGAAACATGCTGGCACAGTGGATAATACAAGGCTCGCCTTATAGCTAAGGGTTTTAGGCAATGGGAGAATGTAGATTTTTTCGCCACCTTTTCATATGTTACTATAATAACATCCATTAGGGTACTAATTTCGCTCGCTGTGATACATAATTTATTAGTACATCAAATGGATGTTAAGACTGCTTTCTTAAATGGTGATTTGGAAGAAGAAATCTATATGGAACAATCTGAAGGTTTTGTAATACATGGACAAGAAAATAAGGTTTGCAAGTTAGATAAGTCGTTGTATGGTCTTAAGCAAGTACCTAAGTAGTGGCATGAAAAGTTTAACGACTTAATGATCTCGAATGAGTTTAAGGTGAATGAAAGTGACAAATGCATTTATTACAAATCAGAAAATGACATTTATACTATCATATGTCAATATGTAGACAACCTACTCATATTTGGTTCCAACATTCATGTTGTGAATAATGTAAAATCATTATTGTTTAACAACTTTGATATGAAAGACCTTGGAGAGACAAGTGTAATCCTTGGTGTAAAAATTACTAGGTCAAAAGAATGAATTTCTTTGGATCAATCTCACTATGTGGAAAAGATCTTAAAGAAATATACATACTTTGACAATAAATATGCTAACACACCATATGATTCAAGTGTAAAACTTTTTAATAACACTGGTGAAAGTGTAAGGCAAGCTGAGTATGCTAGCATCATTGGCAGCCTTCGGTATGTCACTGATTGCACTAGTTCTGATATTGTCTATGTTGTGGGATTATTATGCACGTTTATCAGTAGACCTAGTATGGAGCATTGACATGCTATAGAAAGAGTAATAAGATATCTTAAGAAAACAATGAACCTTGGATTACATTACCAAAGATTCCCAGTTGTCCTAGAAGGATTCAACGATGTTAATTGGAACACTCTTTCAAATGATTCCAAAGCAACCAATGGCTATATATTTAGCATAACTGGTGGGCTATTTCTTGGAAGTCAAAGAAACACACTATTTTGGCTCAATCATCTGTGGGAGCTGGGATGATAGCACTAGCAACAACTAGTGAATAAGCAAGTTGGCTGAGAAGCTTGCCTGCAGAGATTCCCTTATGAGAAAAACTGATTTCAGTTGTGTTGATCAATTGTGGTAGTATCTCATCTATTGTAAAAATTGAGAACCGCTTTTATAACGGTAAGAAACAACAAATTTGTCGTAAGCACAACACTATTAGAGAGTTACTCTCTACATGAGTTGTTAGAGTGTACGCACTAAGAATAACTTAGCAGATCCTTTGACAAAAGGACTAGCTAGAGAGAAAGTCCATAATACTTCTCATAATATGGGGCTATTGCCCTTAGAACTAGGATCACTCATGATGGTAACCCGACCTACTTGAGTGGAGACCCCAAGAAATAGGTTGAATGAGTAATAACAAGTCGTGAAGTGATATGAGAATGAACATGCTATAAAATTATGAGAAGCATGATTCCTGCAGCATATGTAAGAATGAGTTAAACTCTTAATGAGATTTATACTCTAATTGGAGTGGAGTACCTAGGCTACAAGAGTACTCTTGATATAGTCACCTATGTGAATGTGAAAGTGGGGTTGCTTCCTATGAAATTTTGGGGCATAAATTTCTAGAGCGTTCACTATATTAGGATAGACGTGTATGGTCGTTAATGCACGAACTTTTATAGAATACACATTTGAAAAGGTTGTGTGTGATTTGATGCTGGAAATAGAGTTCAAGACTACGAGTCACTCTAGTAAAATCTGGATCTTATTCATTATGCAAAGGTTCAAGTCACATGACACCTTTGTTTATGCACAATCTTATTGATAGCACAGAAATTCCCGGAAATCATTTTTTAATTTCAAGTGGGGGATTATTGGAATTTGTAGAAAATAATGATGTTTTCAAGTGAAATAAAAAAATTCACTAGTCCCACTTTGCTTGGAGGAGGGAAGTTGAAAGGTTTTATAAGCCTTAAGTTGCACCCAATATTCTTTTTATAAAATATTTATTTATTTATTAATTAATTAATTTAATTCTTTGGTACCTTTTGGGCTTGGACTGTGTGTTGACTTGTTAAAACACACATGCAACAAGGAAAGATTCGTTAGAAAGTCATTGGAGGAGATCTCAACCATTATAATAGAGTCATTGGTAATAGAGTCGTTGGTAATAGAGTTGTTGATAATATAGTCGTTGGTAATAGAGCTGTTGGTAATAGAGTCATTGGTGAAAGAGCTGTTAGAGAGCCGTTGGAGGCCTCATGCTATATATAGATGCATTATTCCCTCATTATAATTTGCACCAAGTTGAAGGCGTTTACGTCTCAACTTCTCTTTCTCCCCCTTTATATGTCAACGCATTTTTGGCAACCTTCTCCCTCTTTCTTTCCGTAAAACTTGAAACTTGACACAGACAACCAAAGTGAGAATTTCAAGAATTGAAACCAGTAGTCAGTATTGTGGAAAAAGAATTAGCATGGGTAGTCATACTGTGGAAATTTGAGAATTGGCACTAGTAGTCATATTGTGGGTGTATTCGAGAGCGATTCTTACAGTACAGTAAGAAATCATATAACAAAGAACTGAACTATTTTATCCTGGGGAAGGCATAATTGATAGTCCGCTTGCACAATTTTAACAGTACCACAAAACGTTTTAAAGAGAGCAACCTGAGCTATATGGTCGTGACTCAGTCAATAATACTTATTTCATGTCAATCAGAATTGTTGCGAGCTACAGTATCAACATCGAATATGAATTTAAATGTACCACCTAATGTAGCATCTATCTCAAACAATTGGCTTAGGTTATCTTGTGTGTCTGCATGTTGGCTTATGAAGATTTCTAGTATCTATAGGTATCCTATACAAATGTTAAACATGTGAGGGATATACCATTTATAATAATATGGATAACTTCTTTTTTGACCGACTATTGTAACATGATATTATATAACCTATAGTCCATTTTTTTGCTGAAGCATGTTGTGACTGTGAATCTTAATAATGAAGATGTGGTTGTCTTTGATGAGGTGGTGCTAGGTGACCATAAAAACGTTTTGAGAGAGCAAAAGGAAGATCAAACGTAAGGGACTTCATCATATGAAGTTTCCTTCTATGTACCTTTCATCAATTTGTATAGTTTTCTTTTCTCACAAATCACTATGCATGTGATATGCTTCACTCTTCACATTTCTAATGCTTTCTACTTTTCATTACTACCATTGGAAAATTCTGTTCATTACTACCATTGGAAAATTCTGAATATGTATATATATACATATACTTCTTTTCTTTCTTTTCCATTCATTGCCCTAATTAATTAAGTTCGTGACTATTTATTTATATATCTCAATTTGTTGGTAAAATCCAAGGGAGTAAAATGATTTATTCCATGGATATCACTTGTATCCGAAGCTTGTTCTTATGCTAGTGAGGTAAGATAATAATTGATGGAAATCCATATATATACGGCAACCGCCCAAGTTAACTTATGTGGATCCTTATTCTTCTTTTAGGAAGAATGAATAGATCAAAAATGGAAATACAAAAGTGGAGAAAATATATTTGTGATAGTAATATATTTTATTTAGAACTCAAAACTAATGGTTTTCCTGACAAAAGCTCATTGAGGAACTTCGTCATTCAAATTTCGAAAGACTTTTGGTTTTGTACATTTCTCATTTTCTATAACGGCAAAACTTGTTATATAAATGTCAATTTGACAATTTTTTGTTAAATAAATATGGCAAAATTATTATTAAAATTCATACTAAATATATCTTTTTATTTGATGTCCAGCTCTCCATTTTTATTCTTATACCATGATCAAATAAACAACAAGAGTTTCCTTCAAACTGTGTTAATTATTGTTTCAGAATTATACATTTTTCTTATTATTGAGAAACTATATTAACATATTTTTTAATGTTGTAATGAAGATATAAAGGTTTGCATTAACAAAGAATTATATAAAGGTTTTAATGTTTTGTTCTCATACAAACTGCTTATGGCTCTCACTCGCCTCACTACTACTAAGTCACTAACTCATTGGTTTCGTAGTAACATATTTTAACCTTATGATTAGTAAGCAAACTTGTAGTTGATATCTTAAGAAACTTAGACACATAACCTCATTTATACTTTCTATTCTTCTTTAAATTTTCACAAAACTTTCATACTCGAGCGAGGTTTGCGTGAGATTTTTGAACAAGTATTTACAAATTCATGGAGAAAAAATAACACATTTAATTTTTTCATGAAACAAATTAATTAGTGTTATACTCCATTATAAATAAATAGATTTGTACTTAAATCCACGGGTTTGTTGCATCATATACGTATGTACTCAATTATCGAAACATTTGGTTAATTGAAATTGGAAAGCTTGTTTGCATACATGCATAAGGGAAAAGTTGTAGCCTAAATAAGAAAATATATTTGAGCAATTTTGTTCAAATGGAGAAAGGAAGGAAGAGACGCTGAGAAGGAAAAAAGTGAGAATTGGAATACATTGTTCTTAAAAGAAAGCAATTATTTTGGAGCAGAGCATCTGAGAAAAGTAATACTTTTACGTTAGTTTTAAGAATAAAAATATTATTATAAAAGTAAATAGAATGATATAATTGTTATTTCATTTTTTCCTCTTGTTTGGACAATACTTCTCTGTCCATTAGAGAGGAATCTGACTCATTATTTTGAGTGTAACATCATATCATCCCCATAGTTGATTACGTGTTATGTCCAAAGGAGAGAAACAGAGAGAGAACATAATAGCATTGGCTTTGGTAGTTTGCTATTATTAATAAATAAAAGAGGTTGATGATGTAATAGTTGCTTCCAATGGGCTCAAACCTAGAAATGGCTTTTTCTCTTCTTCTTTTAATCAACGGGGTAGACATGTTCAACCATAGTGATTTAATTTCTTTAGGATTGAAAGTTAGATTTAGCCAAAAAGCTGAGTTAGTGGTCTAACTAGGTTTGTCTTGATAAGTGATTATATATTACATAGGCTTAAGAGCATAGAAGAGCAGTGGATTAAATGCTTGAATTGGAGAATTTAACTGAGATCAAACTTTAAGAGAAGTATGTATATGCACACAATTTTGGTCTAACTAGGTCTAATACATTTAACTAGGTCTAACCCATTTATCAAGATATATAAGAGGAATATATATGATTTATGAATCTTCAACAATGATCTAAATTCATCAAATGGTGTCTTCACTAAATCTAGATGAAGATTGAACGATTTACAAAATGCAAAATAGAATCTAAAATTTGATATTTTTTCCTTCATTTGAGAATGAAAGAAGATTCTCAGAAGTTGATCCTGATAATAAAAAGAACAATTGAGACTCCACTCATGGACGAATGAAGCTCAAGTCTTGAAGTGATATTTGCTTGGTGGCCATAATTATTGAATAGAGATTATTTTAGGGCATGAAGAGATAAGTATTTCAACTTTCTTATATAAAAGTCATTTGGATGGGCATGCCATTCAATAAGTTAACCCCACATGTCTCACACCCCATAGTCTCCAACTCCTTTTAATTATATTATGTTTTGCTCTCTTTTTTAATAAGAAAACGTTTTTGTTTTATATTTTAAATGCAAACATATATAATTTTTTATATGATTATTATCAAATATTATTAGATCTAGTTGTTTCATACTATGTTTGATTTATCTTAAACAAACTTTGAGTCTCATATAAAAAAAATATATATGGCAAGAGAGTTAACTATACATGTTATGATGGTCATCTCTCAATTTGGATTGTCTCATCTGGAAGAGACCTATAGTATAAACCAGAAATAAATAAAATTATTGTGTACTTGTATGTAGATTTAAAATAAATATGTTATTTATAAAAATAAATAACAATATTTTTTAATAGTAAATTTTAAGCTTTAAATAACTCTTTCTTTTTTATATTTTTCTTTTTCCTCCCCTGGCCCTTGATATCGTCCACCCATCGATACTATCTTATTATAATCTCTATTTTGTTAAATATAAATGAAGGAGCTATCCACCATTATCTTCTTATTTTATATGAATTGATTATTTTTATACTCTATACTATTTGGATTTCTGTTGTTCATATTATTTATTTGAACTTATATCTCCGCCTCCATACTCACGCTTCAAAAATATTGAAAACCCACAAACTTGAATATATAGGTTACTACTATTTATCCTTAATTTCTTTTCAAATCCAAGTACCTCAAACTTAAATCGTCACATTAAATAAATTATTAAAATAATAAAGTCTAACGCGATTTCAAAATCTAGTTTTTAAGGAAATACTTTGTACAATATTGTAGTAAGCTTTGATATTATATAATAATTGAGTCTTTTTATTTATAGTAATATATATTAATTGAGACTAACTTAGGGATGGCAAAAAAACCCGTACCTGCGGGTAGAAGCCGTACGGGCACGGGCACGGGTCACAAACGGGTACCCACAGGTATTATAAACGGGTTTTTAAAAATACCCGTAGTACATACGGGAGGGTACGGGTATTATGGTACCCGTACCCGCAGGTACCCGTTATTTAGATGATTAATATATTATATTTAATTAAAATAAAAAATACATTATTCTAACATTTATTACACTATGTATATTTTTTCCTTTTACTTTGTTTACAAATTTTAATGAGTTTGGTGGTGAAACACCCTACAAATTTTATTACATGTATAGAAAGTATAGAAACACACATGTTTTACAAAGAAAATATATATTTTTTGTTAAAAAATGAGAACAAAAAATCACACAAATGGAAACCACCAATAAATTTAGCATTTTAGCAAAATATTTAATCAAAAGGTACAAAAATAATTAAGTTTCATGTTATTTGAAACACAATAGAAGTAAAAAATTTAAAAATTATTTATAATAGAGGAAACCCGCGGGTACCCGTTCAACCCGTGGGTACCCAGAACTACCCGCAAATACCCACTTACGGGTACCCGTACGAGTACGGGCGGGTATGGGTATTACTTTTCTATTTTAAAACGGGTAGCGGGTAGCTACTACCCGTGCCCGCTCGTACCCGTTGTCATCCCTAGACTAACTTAGCTCTTAAAAATTAAATTGACTAAACTATTATAAATGTTTCATCCTTCTATTATATATCCGGGAAGGCAAGACTTTAACAATGGAAATGAAGGAAAGTGCTTCTATCGGAAATAAACTATGAATGTTTTATTTCAAAGGCCAGAAAATGCATTATCTCTTCCTTGCTCTTAAAGAAAAAACAACACTAAAAAGACTACTCATGTATTATCTGAGCTTAGGGGCAGACGCACATAGGCACAAGTGAGTTCTATGATAATAATTTATCATTTCCACTCTAAGTATTTTCAGTTATATCTTACTTTGGCATTTGGTATCTAAATATTTATAGATATTTACATTATTATTTATGAAGTACTGTGTCAGAGTTACCATTCAATGACATTTATTTTAGATGTATAACAACGTTTTTATGCGCTTTCTGTTTGACTGTAGTAGTATATGGTCACAATTAACAGTGTTTCACAAACGATGTTGTATTGATTATATACCACAACGCAAAAAATATTGTCATATAGTGCATCAATACAACATCGTCTCGTTCACAAAGCGCTGTCATATAATGGATCAATACAACAGCGCATCATCCACAAAGCGTTGTCATGTAGTCTTAAATAAACAGCGCATTTTATAGGTCTTACTAATAGCGCTTGTTGTTGCGTTGTTGAAGTTCATATATTTAACAGCGCAATAACATAAAAACGATGTTGTATTATTTATAAATTTTCTCAAACAACATCTTTAATACAACAACGCATCACACGCATAGCGCAGCTGTATTAATAATGTACAACAACGCTTTCTATAAAAAGTGATGTTGTAGTTATCCTTTACAACGGCGCATGTCAGGGCTTCCCCTAGAATTTGTTGTAGATTTGTATAAATTAATACCTGCATATACATTTATTAGCATAACAGACATTCTCAACAACACATACATTTATACATTCTGAATAATACAGACACATTAATTCAGGCCATAAGTTTGTTTTATTAAACATCAATACAATACAGAATACAAACAATGAATATCATGTCAATTATGTTTTGACAGAGTACATAATTATAAATAAAAAAATTACACAAATTACAAAGAAACAATGAAACAATATTATACAAATTACAAACAATCAAAATTATACAAAGGCTACTTGCATCCATTTTTTTCATTTTCTTTGATTGTTTTTGTCTTTTAGGGTCATCCTTGTCTGGAGGAGCATATTAATTTACTCAAAGCCCTTCATCGTGATCATCTCTTGAATATAAATCATTATCTGCAGTTGGTTCGCTCTCACACGACTGATATGTCACAACAAAAGGATCATCTTCATCAATATCTTCATATTCTTGGTCATCAATATTATTGACGATTATTTTGTTAGTTAAAAGAACAATGGACCATTTCATATGAGCTGAATCACTAACATAGAATACTTGTTGAGCTTGTGATGCTAGAATAAATGGCTCATCTTTATATTCTGGCCTATTCAGATCCACTTGCATGAACCCTAACTCATCAACTCAGAAGTCACTGTTGTTATCAACCCACATACAATAAAAAACCGGCACCTAAACATTGTTAATCCAATTCCCATATGCGTTCAATCACTCCAAAGTATGACATGTTCGCATATATTGGGTTTCTGTCTTTTGCACTTGACATGTGTAAAGTTCGAGCAACAAGAGTCACACCACTATTTTGCATTTTACTTTGATCAACTTGTTTTTCATATAAAATGTGAACCCATTAATCAGGTAACCAGTGTAGGATAAGACATGAAGGCTTGGACCATTGGCTAACCATTTCAATCTTTCAGAAACCGAATGTGTATTTATATTCAACTCCTCATCGATGTGATTTTTTAGCCACTTTATAAAACACCGATTATGCTCTTTGGAAATCCAATTTTCATTCTTACTTGGGTAACACTTCCTTAACATCTCCTTGTGTCTTTCAACATATGGCTCAACCTCGTCGGCATTATTTAAAACATATAAGTGCGCTTACTCCAATTCAGTTCTTGTTATAATCAATATTTCATTCTCAGTAATACTTTCACCAAATGTTTTTTATTTTTGCACATCGAGGCTTTGGAATGCCCATGAAATCACCATCGGTAAGGTATCCGGTACAAAAATCAAGAGCTTCTTCAACAACATATCGCTCCATAATACAATCATCTAGTCTTGATCGGTTCTTGACATACCCTTTTAATATATTTATATAACGCTCAAAGGGGTACATCCATCTCATATAGGAAGGACCACATAGTTGTGTCTCTCGAACAAGATGAATGCTTAGATGAACCATTATGTCAAAAAGAGAATGTGAGAAATACATTTCAAGCTCACACAAAGTTAAAATAATTTGTCTTTACAATGCAGGTAATTTATCAAGGTCAATCACTTTGCTACAAATTGCCTTGAAGAAGAAGCATAACCTAGTTATGGTTCCTCGAACTTTTTTAGGTAGAATTGACCGTATTCCAATAGGCAAGAAATGTTCCATAAGTACATGACAATCATGAGACTTAAAACCTTTTAACTTGAGGTCTTTCATTGATACGAAGTTCTGAATGTTGGAAGAGTACAATTCTAGAACTTTAACACCATGAATAAATTTATAAAATTTCATTTTCTCCTTCCTCGATAAAGTATAAGTTGCTGGAGGTAGAAATGTAGGTTTTCCCTTCATTATCCGCCCTAATTCCTTTCTTATTCCCATACTAACCAAGTTCAACCTTGCATTCAAGCCATCTTTGGTCTTACCAGGGACATTGAGTAAGGTACCAAGGAGAATTTCAAACACATTTTTTCAATATGCATAACATCGAGGAAATGTCTTATATATAATGAACTCCAATATGACAATTCAAAGAAGGTTGACCTTTTCTTCCACCCCTGTGTGGCAATTTATTTTGCAAAAGGTTTACCAAAGTTAATATTCAAACCCTTTAGCTTTTGAAATAATTGGTCATCTGTCAACGATGGTCATTAAATGCTTTAGCTTTCTTGTTTCCATTAAATGCTTTTCTCTATTATCAATAGTGATGATCTAAAGGCAAAAATCTACGATGGTCAAGGAATACATTTTTCTTATAGTGTTCCAACCTCATTTAATGAGTATTGTCTTCACATACAGGACATGTAAAATGTCCTTTTGTACTATATTCAGACAGATTACCATATGCAGAGAAATCACTTATTGTACCGAACAACAAAGCCCTCAAGTTGAAGTTTTCTTCCCTATACGCATCATAACATTTATGCATGTCTCCCACATTTGCTTCAAGTTTTCAACTAACGGAGCCAAATATATGTTTATGCCATTTCCTCTTATGGATATAAAGGCTTGGATGCCCTCTTGTGGTTTTCATTACTTAATTTCTTAAACAATAAACAACATTAATATCAACAATCATATACAAAAACATATATACAAAAGTCAATACAAAGAATATGATTTTACCAAGAAAGACTCATCTTGTGTGCGTAGGGTGACAAAAGTCTTATGATCCTCTTCATCGACGATATTTGCATATTTAGTTGGAGGTTTTAGGTTGACATTGCCATCAACATCTTTGAGTAATTTTCTGGCATCAGTTCGGAATTATCGGAGAGCTTTGCCAGCCGATTTAAGGATATAATCCTTATGCTCCTCACCAACATCAAAAGTTATCTGAAATAAAAACACATATACATTATATATTGCATGCATGTACGTACATTGCATGAAAACGTAACACATATACGTACATTGCATGAAAACACAAAAACTGAAGAAAAAAAATAAACTTACTATTATTTCATTCCAAATACGCTCATTCACGCTATTCTCTACATCACTCAATTTCTTGATTGTTAGCTTCATATTCTGCCTAACAACAACACCAATGTAGCTTACCAATATGTTGCCACCCTTCTTGTTTAATGGTTGGCCTTTAGAGTTTCATTGAACTTTTATCTTCACATCCTTACTTCTTGACTGAATGACATTCTTCATCGAAGTCATTCCACGTGGAGGTCGTTTTTGAGAAACGATTTGCTGGTCTTGTGGAGTCGGTGTAGCTTCGTCACCATTGTGAGATACATGATTGCCACTTTGGGAAGCCATTGATGAAGTTTTTTCAGTTTATGAGAGTACGAGGGTTTATGAGAGTATGAGGGTTTGCTGAGAGTGTGATGATTTCTTTTCGAGTAAGTTTGAGAGCGTAGAGGAAATAATTCATGTTTTAGATATAAACTGTAGTAACCATTTAACAACGCATATTAACGATAACGCTATTGTATTGACCTCTTCAACAACACATATTAACAATAGCGTTGTTGTATCAACATCTTCAACATCGCATATTAAGGATTGTGTTGTTGTTGCGTATCCAGCTGTTAATTAGAATCTAATTGACAACGCTATCTGAATTATGCACTGTTGAATAGAATATAAATGACAGCACAGTCGTAATTATGCGTTGTTAAACTGAACCCATTTCCCAAATTAACAGCGTATTCGTAGTTAAGCGCTATAAAATTAACATTTTACATAACTGGAAAATATTTATACAACATGAATTTACTTAAATTAACATGAAGTAGATTATTACTATTAATTGTGTTTACTATATAATATTCAACAATGCATATTAAGGATTGCGCTGTTGTTGCATATCCAGCTGTTTACTACTTATTTTCATTAACACATCAATAGTGCTACCAGGATGTAGCGTTGTTGATTAGAATCTAATTGACAGTGCTATCTGAATTATGTGTTGTTGAATAGAATCTATTTGACAGCACGGTCGTAATTATGCTTTGCTAAACTAAACTCATTTTCCAAATTAACAGCGTATTCGTAGTTATGCGTTGTTAAATAACATTTTAAATAACTGGAAAATATTTATACAACATGAATTTACTTAAATTAACATGAAGTTGTCATGAAGTAGATTATTACTATATAACTGTGTTTATTAATACAAACTGGATAAAATATTAAACATTATATTTTGTTAATTTGTTTTTGTATTTATTAAGTATTGATAATTTGTTTATTGTGTTTATTAATAAGGCAAAAATGTTAAAGAGAATAATCATTTAAATAATTAACAAAAAACAGAAATTAACATCCAAAATAATTGGTTTATTATTCATTTATAGAGCCAAAATATATTATAATGAACTAAATGATTTGGTATATGCGAATATAATGAACTAAATCATTTGGTAGAAGGGGAAATAATCTTGTCCATAATTTTTTCAACTACTCCTCTACACAAATCTTGTACAACAATTCATTGATTTTCTTTTAAAATCTCGGTCATTTTCCCATGAAAAACAAATGAAGGAAATTAATGAAATTAAGGAATTGATGCAGATGATGAAAATAATAATTGAAAGAGATCAATAAAAATTGAAAGAGCTCAATGAACTAAATAATTCATTTCCCTTTTTCTTTTATTTACTTTCAATTGCAAATCTTCATCTCACGCAAATCTTGTATGACAGTCACATTCATTTTCAAATCTGTGTCCTTTTGTAAAATCAAAACTTGTTAAAGACCTCATTGACATGATTCTGAAATAAAAACACTATTTTTTCTTCGACTCTTCTATACAAATCTGAGTGTTTTTTCTCTTTTTCACTCTTTGAAGTATTGCTTTTTTTTTTTTACTACTTTGTGTTTTTTTCCTCCTATCTTCTTGAACATACTCTTATAGAAACACATACTCTTAGGCTCTTAGCTTAATAATGAATTAGAACATTGAGTGAAACACAATATTTATAGATGAACAACCATTAATATTTCAACAAACGAAGAAACGTATAACCACTCAAGCATTAATATTTCAATAACCAAGAAATGCATAATCACTCAACCATTAATATTTCAACAATCAAGAAATGTATAACCACTCCACCATTAATATTTCAACAACCAAGAAACACATAAACACTCAACCATTAATATTTCAACAAACAAAAAAACGCATTACTAAGAGGCATATCATGTGTTTTTATCGAACATTTTGATTTCGATTTGTTGTGTACACAAAGGTGCCCCCTTACAAAGATTAATCCACCTCCAGACATATAGAAATTATTAAACTCAGTTTTGCTTCTACCAATAAAACCTGAAAATTCACTTGCACCAAAATATGATGAAAAAGATATAAGCACATTAGGTAAAAACATATCAACACAAAAAAGGAACAAGAATTTCTATATTAAACAGTTACTCTATAAAACTAGAAAAAAATTGCATTAAAAAGTAACATTATATTTGTTTAAACAATAAAATATTGCTTATTATGAATATATCAAATATATTACGTTTAGAAATAGTCAAACAATTTACAGATAATTAAATAAAGAGATTAACATCCGTGCATTTCAAGAACAACAAATCTAGCTTATATATTTCTCTAACTTCATTTATTGTAATAAATATTTAATATACTTATGCTTAAAAAACTAGTGTTGGGAATTTAAGTTTCATAATTGTAGATATGTGAAACACAAAACAACTATTTTTTTTTTGTAGTATCATGAGTTTTCCCTTAATTTTTTGAATAAAAAATTAATCAATTTCAAAATTATGACTGTTTCTCCGAGTAAGTATCACTCATGAGAATCCAACCCTATACAATTCTATTTGCTCCATCGTATAAAAAGGTTTTAAGCCATTCACATTATATTTTTCAAACTTCATTTATTACCGGATGTACAGAACTACCGATGTGTTTAATATTAATTAGAGTTGGTATATTTCTAACTTCATTTTTGTGTAGGGATTATTATTGGCAATTGGGGGCCACACCTATGGGCATGTGCCTGCAAGGTATGAAAATTGTATTTATACCCTCTAAAATGTTCATTCAACACGTTCTTTTCGCACACAGGTATTTCAAATGGCAAGATAAAGTGGTCTATGGGCATCAGTGAATATTACAATAAAAAATTTAATAGACTAAGTATGACAAGAGTAATTTTTGTTTTCACCGCTTGAGTATAACGAAGTGATTTTTAAAATATAAAATCTTATGATTAAGTGTTTGTCTAGTTTATGCAAAATAATGTATCATGTTTTGTGCTTTAAATCTCACTGTCATATTATGCATCAATGTATTCTCAAGTATGTTAACATGAATATTACAATTTTTCAGCAGTGAAATAAAAAATAAGAGACAATATATAATATCTTGTAATGTTCCATATACATCATTTTTTTAATTTAGGTCACCCGCAAGTCTGTCCTACCCATGTTTAGGGCAGCAGAGCATGATATTTCATGCTCTATTTCAAAATTGGCATGCCCATGCCCGCCCTAATTTTGGTGGGCATTGTGTAGACATGGACAGGACGACCCTAATTGTCAATATTAGTAGGGATGACAAAAAAATTTAAATCTATCTGTCTAAACCGAACCCATATTTAATGGGGAAACCCAAAGTGACGAGTTCAGATTTTTCATGAGTTCAATTTTCGGGTTTGGTATAGTTGATTCTCTAACCCAATTCGTCCCATTTTATTCATATTTTTGTAGAACTATATATATATTTATATAGTTTCTTGGTCTTTAGTATAAGCATGTAAAAGGTTATTGATTTTTATATGAGAAAAAGGATGGGTATACTCACAATTTAAATTTTTTATACACTCAATATATTAACTACATATAAGTTTATAAATCTTTACAAATATGTAAATATTATACTTATATTTGTATGGAAAGTCATAATTTTGTAATCCCAAAAATATGTGATGGGTCTATGGCTATGTATACTAGTAGTGAGAAGGGTGAATAATATAGAAATAAATAGAGTAGAAATAAGATGAAAGAAACATTGAAGTGAGTGAAGGTTTGTACTTGGCTTCCCCTTTTTCCATTCCCACATTTCTCTTTCTTTCCCTATTTCCTCTCTTTCATTTGCCAATCCATCATTTCTCTTCAAACACACAACACACACATTCACTCTCTCTCTCTCTCTCTCTCTCTAAAACTCTTCATCATCTCTCTCTCTCTCTCTCTCTCGAGTTACGTACAGTGTTATTGTTGTTAATGTGATTTTTCTTCAATGTTCCGTTCTCTCTTCCTCCGCATTCTCCTTCTCCACAAACTCCGGTTCGTCATTTATAATCTCAACCTTCCAAGTCAAATACTCTATTTTTCAATTTCTTTACTCAATCTGAATTCGCCTTCTCCAATATGTTTTTTTTCATTTAGATTCGGATTTTCTCAAATTTCTTGTTTAAGGTTTCCAAATTAGGGTTATAACTTGATGAAAACGTTTCGTTTTTTAGGTTTTCGCCACGAATTCTCACTTTCCGAGCTACCTTTGTTAACATCAGCTTGAAACTACGTTTTAATTATTTTGTTTTCTTTTTTGTGAATTTCAGGAACGCAGTTCACACTGTTTCGTTCAGTTTCTAGCTGAATTGAGCTTGATCCTCTGCGCGTAAAAACTAACGTTTTTGGATTTTAGGTATCGTCTCGTTGTGTGTGTTCGTTGTTTTTTTTCCTTTTGTTTTGGGCGCTGCTATTTTCATTTATTTTTTGTGTGGAAAAGTTAGATCTATTGAGATAGGGATAGCTATTTTTTTATTTAATTTTATATTTGTTTTTTCAAATCTTGAACACTGCAATATTGCTCTTTTCTCAGCTTATTAAATATTGTAATAAATGTGTTCTGTATTGTAGATTTTTAGTGAACGGATTTGGAGTTTTGGTTGGTAGGAAAATGAATTCAATGTTATATGGGTATAATAACTATGTGGTAACTCTTTCTCTATATATTTGATTCAGGTTTAGGCAGGCATAAGTAATTTGATACTATGATGAAATATTATGCTTTGTTTCTTTTTTGGGTGTGCAAAATCCTTGCTTTCCTGGTTCTGAGGAGAGAGCATCATTAATTACTCAGAGTCAGTGATTTTGCTGAAGTAGAAAACTTTCCTATTTTTATTACATTGCTTGAAGCTTCCAGTTATTTTCAATTCCATTTAAGTGCTGTAGTAATTCTGTTTTGTTTCCGAGACATCTCTATAGTGGTTGTTTCTTGTCTTAATCATTTAATATCACTCTGCTTGCATTCCTTGATGTGTGATCTGCACCTCCCCCCCAATGCAAAATAAAAATAGAAAATAAAATGAAATTTAGTGGCTTGGTATAGCAAATTTAGGACCGTTTTCTTGGTTTTATCCTAACTTTCTTTTGTATATTTTAAGGCTTTCCTTTGTGGTCATGAAATATTTGGCAGAAACTGTATAATAGAAGATGAGACGAGTGAAGAATAATGAGATTGAAGATGAGATGCTCCCCAATGATCTGACAGAGTCACAGTTGAATGATGAGGGTGATGGAGGAAGTGCCAGTGGAGTTATTCTGAAGAAAGGTCCATGGACATCTACTGAAGATGCGATTTTGGTTGAATATGTGAAGAAGCACGGGGAGGGGAACTGGAATGCTGTTCAGAAGCATTCAGGCCTGTCACGTTGTGGAAAAAGTTGCCGATTGCGGTGGGCCAATCACCTAAGGCCAAATTTAAAGAAAGGGGCGTTTACTGCACAAGAGGAGCGGTTGATTACTGAACTTCACGCAAAAATGGGAAACAAGTGGGCACGCATGGCGGCACACGTAAGCGTATTGTGTATTTCTCTTTGGCTTATATATTAAGTTATAACTAGAATTATGTTATGATATTGTGGGAGACTATATTTTCTGCGTGGTTACTAATTTATTCCATGATTCCAAATGATTTGTGATTCTAACTTGTGACTTGGACACTGAGACAGATATGGGATAACCTCTCTTGCAAATTAGCTTAGTCATAATTCTACTCAGCAGACAGTGGAAATTGACTGGAAAATGTAGTGAAAACTGTGCATGTCTAAATGTGAGAAGGTTGCCCATGTCAGGTTGTGTTGGGTGTCATGGACTTGTGCTCAGCCATGAAAAACAGACTAGTAGTAACTTGCCAAAATAGGGAAATAACAATTATATTGACTATTAATCGTATTAAAATACCAACATGGTGTTGGGCTAGTGGTGTAAGGCCTCACTAGATTCCCAGGATGACCAAAAGATCAAGGGTTCGATTCCTGTGAGTGATACTTGTTGGGAGGGGCAGCCACGTACCCCGAAAGGGATTAGTTCGTTACCCAAAAGGGTGAGGAGATACCCTTGGTAGTACCAAAAAATATCTTATTAAAATGATAATAGGTATGTAAATATCAATATATATGGTGATCATAATGACACATGAATATATAATTTTAAGAACCTCATTCTTTTGAGATTGAATTAATTGTAAAGAAACTCGGATATTTTTCTTATTTCTATAATTTTGAGAGGTTTAAAATATTCAAGTTGCTGATCTTAATTTATAAGTAAATGTTGCAGTACCTTTGACTCAGAGCATTCTAGATATGGCTTTCACCCAAGAGAATTACTCTAGGCATGACTATCATGTGTTGCACAGAAGATTTTGTGATTGTGCCAATCAGTTTCTTCTACAATCCCCCCCTCCCCCAGTATTATGTGCTTCTTTTTTAATCCATCATAATGGTTGATTTCTTTTGCTTGTAGTTGCCTGGTCGCACTGACAATGAGATAAAGAACTATTGGAACACCCGAATCAAGAGGCGTCAACGGGCTGGCTTGCCACTTTATCCTCCTGAAGTGTGTTTGCAAGCATTCCAAGAGAGTCAACAAAGGCAAAGCACTGGTGGAGGACATAATGCTGGCAATAAAGTGCGTCATGATTTCTTGCACAAAAACAGTTATGAGATACATGATGCAATATTTGACAGTTTGAAGGATAACCAGGGAATCTCACCTTATGTGCCTGAGCTTCCTGATATTTCTGATTATAGCAATATGCTGAAAGATCTTGATTCTTCTCAGTACTTTAATTTTGCGCCGTCAACATCACCTAACCATAAGCGTCTTCGAGAGTCAACAATGCCATTTCTTGGTTCTAGTGATATGCACAGAAATGTGTTTTATCCATTTGATCATATTCAGGATAATGCCTCATTTGGAATGCAATCACCCCTTGATCATGGTCCCTCCTCACACAGCTCAATGTGTTACAGCCATTCATTTTCAAATGGCAATTCCTCTACTTCAAAGTCTACTTATGAGGCTGTGAAGCTGGAGCTCCCTTCACTCCAATATCCGGAAATTGATTTAGGTAGCTGGGGTACATCTCCCCCACCTCCTTTGCTTGATTCGGTTGATGATTTCATTCAGTCTCCTACACCAATTAGTGCAATGGAGTCAGATAGTTCTTCCCCACATAATAGTGGCCTTCTGGATGCTTTAGTTTATCAGTCAAAGACTATGAGCAGCTCCAAGAACCATTATTCTAACAAGAGTTCAAACTCATCTACTGCAACTCCTGGTCACAGAGCAGACAGCTCCACGTTGAACATGTACGAGACAGAACTGGAAGACCATACTGACCCTGTATCTCCATTTGGTGCAACTTCAATATTGAATGAATGCCCTGCTGTTGCCAATGCAAATTCATTTGATGAAACGCTGCCCGATGGGACCTTCAATGGTTAGTGCCTTTCAATGTGTGCCTGTGTGGCATGAAGGATGATAATTAAAAACACTTCCAAACAGTTATACTCACGTTCACATGCAAAGATAGTACTTGATTCATAAATCCATAAATCTTTTTTATCAAATAATACTTGATTCAACTCACTTTTACTTCACAAAGCATAACAAGCCTTCATGCAAAGATAGTACATTTATTTTGTATGATAGTTAGTATCACACAGAAATTCATTAAGCAGTTTTTATGAAAATGCACATGTTAGGTTTCCTCCTTAATTCCTATATTATGTTTTCTCAGTCACCCAGCTGCTGAAGTTCTATTGATATTCTATGAAAATTTGAGAGTTTGTGGATTTCATGCAGGTAACATCGTGAAATTAGAGTCTGCTGACCAGGTTTGGACCCCGAACAGTGAAAATCAAAACATGTCTGAATTGAATATTACTAGGCCAGACTTGTTGCTTGATGCAGATTGGCTCCAACAGGATTTTGGGCATGGCAACAACCAAACCATCACAACCGATGTTATGTCAACCCTTTTTGCAGATGATTTAGCCACTGACTACAAGCATATGACTGTTGGAACTTCTAAGTCGAGTCAGGTATGGGGCTTTGGTTCTTGTGCTCGGAACAACAATGTCTTCTGTCTATCAGGTGTCTGATGTCGGTGAAGAAAAAACTGAGATGTGTGGTTTGAAACTTTTTCAGAATTGTAATCACGTTTTTTTAACATGGTAGCCAGGAGTTAACCTCAGGTGAAAGATTTTATATTGGTGTGAGTTATAGCACCAAATACTTGGTCTGAGACTGGTGTTTTCTTGTAGCTTTATCATTTTTTTCTTTTGGTGTTGCACGTATTGTATACCAGCATGAATCTTGTGTACACAGCTGCTTTTCCAGACTTTTATTTTTTAATTTTTAGAATAACATTACATTTGGAACATTGACTGAACTTAGCTATAGATGGATTAAGAATGTGATACAACTGGATTCCCTTGCCATATTTTAACCTATAACCTTCTGTACAGACAAATCCTCTCAAAACTTTACTCAATCCTAATAGCTTTACTGAATTTCTATGTTGAAAAAATACTGGCATAAACTCATCTGTTTAGTTCATTCCACCTAATAGAATAAAACTTGGTTGTTAAAGAACCAACTACAACAGGATGCTGAAATATTGACTATTTAATAAGAAAGAATTAATAAAATATAATGGCAACATATGAATAAATACATCTGTGGGAGTTTGACTTAAGCTTTATTTATCATCTAATTTATCTTCTAATAGGCTTTCCAGTTTGATTTTGTAAGTTTTGAAAAGTAGTTATTTGCATTTTTTTGTCTAAACCATTGTAGGAGACAATACTATTTGAATTAGGAACATTTGCATGCTATTATCACCAAATACATATTATATTCTTTTTACATTGTTAGTGCATATTCAGAATTCATGTATTAATAGTTCTTGATTCTTAGATGAAAGTAATACATGGTAATAAAATAAAAAACTTTACAAACTTTACACTGATAATGCATAAATATTAAACTTTATCGGAAAATGGATGTCATTATCACTAATTTGAATGTTATTAACAGCAAATTTGATTTGTCTAAATTTGGATGTCATTACCACATGCAATAGCAAGCACCTCACTATGGTTGTTGAGCAATTTTTCAACAAAAGCAAAGATTCTTTTGAATTTAGACAAATGCTCCCTCAGTAGGTTCGAATTTCATTTTTTACCTCTCGACAGTTGTTTATCTTCAACATAAGGCGTAAAGCATAATGCTTAACAATGCTTGGAAGATTTATGATGAATGCTAGGAAGTTATTATTAAATACTTTATGGTAAATACAATAATCGACATTTATAGGACTTGTAGCAATGCCCTAAACTTGAAAATGAGACAAATTCCTTCTCCACCCCAAACCTCTATTTATCTCTGCATCACATAGGGGGGAATAGATAGGCACCAAAATTTTCTCTTGGATATTATTTAACATTTTCTGCATTTAATTATTTGACTAGCATTACTATGCCAATCTTAAGCAGACTCACATGTTCAAAAACATTAGTGCTTAAACAGTAGCACAAGCCTACCCAAGTTCCCAACCCACACCAGAAACTAAGTATTAGAAAAAGACTTGTAATAAAACACATGCAAGTGATAGGAATCAATAAAGAAGATTGAGGACTAAGGGGAAAAATCATTAACCATAAATAAGAAGATGCATTTCATTGGAAAATCATAAACAACCATATCACAGTCATTCCAAGTACTACAGAGAACGAGTAACATCCCCTTTTGTTAAATGAGACATAGAACTACAGAGGAGTAGAGGTAACAAACTGCCTAGGAACACTGAATATGTCCTTCCCAGCAAAAGGAGTTGTCCACTCTCGCAAACCAGCAGAGGTTGAAGATTCCTTAGCCATGCCACCATTTTGTAATCCGGCCATGTATGAAGAACTGCCCATCATTTTACTCCCAGAACTGTTTCTCAACAATGATGAAATCCCTAACAACAATCCGCCTGATTCGGGAGATGGTCGGCAATCTAAAGTATAGAAAGTCCAATCTATATTGGTGTAGTCAAATTCTGGCATCAAGCCACCATTGTTCCAATCCACGTGTAAATGTGGGCTGAATGTTCTGTCTGCTGCATTCTGATGACCAGAAAAAAGTCCAAGGGATGGTGGAAATGTAAGTGCTGGTGAAGATGCTCTTGCACTCCATGAACCCTGATGCTGAGGATGGATTGTAGGTGAAGGCGATGGTGATGATGCATGCATTGGCTTATAGAAACCTCCCACTCCGGATGATAAGGAGTCTACTGGCCCGAAGACATTGGAATATTCATTATAAGGAGATTGACAAAATTTCTCTACACTTTGTGTACCTGCACTTCCTATGTCGCGATTTTGTAGTAACCTCCCATTTGACCTTGTATTTTCAGCAGATAGAATATTATTTGCATGCCAACCTTCTGTCCCTGAAGGTAAGGCATTTATAGAAGACACAGAATTTTGCTTGGCATTTGTGAATTGTGGATTCTGCATCATGACTACTCGCTCCCTTCCAAATCCTTGTTGAATCATTCTCCCTTCATTCCAAAGGGCACTAGGCTGGGCATCTACTTTTGCAAATGGAGACCGTGCTTGCATGGATGGTGGCATCATTAACATAGTAGAAGGGCTTGATCCAGTAACACCCCATCTTTTATCTGTCGGTTCAATTTGATGATTTGAGTGTAAAGACTGTAGATTCTTGCTTTCAGGATCTGGGAGCATAGAAGCACCACCACCTACTTTGGAATGGTAAAAGTCACTGTCATTCCCTCTCTGCTGCATTGAAACTGAAGCTGTTGGTAGCCCTTGTGATCTCACCAAGCTATTATTTCGAGCAGAATCTTCTGACTTTGATTGAATCACAGGAGACTCCTGCTTCTGGGATTTCAAGGTATTTTCTGCTTTCTGAATATCACCTTCACAGGCAACAACTACTTTCTCAACCTCTTGCTTTGAACAATTGTACCTCACCTCCATAGCAGATAACTGCGCAAGCTCTTCACTTATGTCAATTTTCAAATTACCTTCACTTAGAAGATTGGTAGTAGTATCCTTTGTATGTGATTCATCTTCATTTCCTTCGAAGAGCCAGGATACTGATTCCTCCAATTTGCCATCATTTAACATCAATGCCAATGTTGCTCGCTCAGAAGAGAACCCCATCGCTACTAACTGCTTGGAAAGTGCTTCTAGCTTCCTTGACATTAGATAGCCACTGCAACGGTCATGCAACTCCTGGGCTCTCCTTTCCCTTTGCCGTTGGTGCTTTCTCTCATTCTTCAGCCGGATCTTCTCCCTTTTCTCATTATCACAACCAGGTATAGTATCCAGACGCATGTTTGCTACTTTCTCTTTATGGTCTTCTGATTCACCAGAGCAGCTTCCATTGTTAGAAAATGAATCACACTCAGACACCGTTCCTTGAGGACTACTAGAATGATCATCAGTGTCATCTATTTTTAGGAAATGGCTGTTGTCATGAAGTGGAGCCGAAGAAGCAACTAATAATGTTTCTAAGGTATGAAATGTTCCAGAGATGGGATTGTATGTGGTAGTAGGAATGCCACTCCCATGATTAGTAGTCACAGAAGTCTTTGGAGAACACTTCTGTTGTTCCTTCCTGGCCCTTGCAGAGGCCTTCTCCTTGGACTTGGATTTTGATTTCAATGATGGAGACATTGTATTCAAAGTTTTCGAATTAGTTGCTTTATCCGTGCTGCATATATAATTACAAAAAATAATATAGAATCAATCTTCATTTTATATGTACTAAAACACGACAAATATAAATGAATAGCTGAATTTATATACACAGGTTTTACATTAATTCAACAACAGAATGTCAAAGGCAGATAATTCAATAACACAGCTAGACATTGTCGCCACATGATAAAATGGGCTTCCTATAAAACTCCAGTCCGAACATGCCAATTATGAATTAACAATGCATAGGATTGAAAAGTTCATTATTGATACAGTTTTATGATAGACATATATCCAATTTTTTGGCAATATAAGAATCTATGCAGTTATAACCCCACTGCAATTTGCTATCTAAACATAACAAATTTGTTGCATTTAACATTGGTTTCGCCAAGTTAACAGAAATAAATTCCCCAAATTAACAAATTTAAACTCCAAAAGAAATGGAAATTTAGTTTTCTGATGATAATTAAGATATAATAAAATTAACCGTGGATCTATAGTTTCTAAATAAAAAACAAAGAACCTTGGCGAACCAAAAACATCGGAATTTGACACCATGAGGAATATAGAGTATATGATATTACTAATGAGATCTGATCTACAGATAGGACATAAATCACAAGAATCCCCATAATTAAGGTCACGATCCATTTCTATTTGTCCTCTATATTTATAAATGGAATCTTAGCAACAATATTTAAAAACAAATATTCTTGAATAAAAACATGTTCTTCAGGAGATGACAGCAGCTTGAATGGATGCAATGATGATAAAACACAAAATTAACCCAAACATTAATCAAATCCAATAATTTTGAAGAAGAAGAAGAAGAAGAAGAGAGAAAAGGTTAAAATTTCAATGCAAGCTTTTAAAGCAATTCAAAACATCTAAGACAATCATCAAAATTAGGCAGACAAACCCATCCCCCAGTTTCTACCCACCAAAATAACATCCTAAAAATGCAATCTTTACTCTCAAACCATAACACCAAAACAACAAATACTCAGATCAGATCTACAAAATAAAAGAGATAGAACAAAAAAGAAGAACCCCATCGAAAATGGAATTTCCAGAAACAAAGAACAACCCAAATGCATGCATTGATGCATGAAACAGAAAGAAAGGATGAGAGAAAGTTACCTATGGACCAGAACAGAGGCTGTGAAGAATGAATGGCGTTTATGCGTTGTTTGTTCCTGCTTCTTCTTTCTTTCTCTTCCTTATTTTTATGTCATTTTGGTTTCTACATTCTAATAATAGTAATAATATAAAGTAGTTTCCCTTTTTCTTTTCTTCTTTCTTCTTCTATATTCTGTCCACGTGGCACTTTTCCTGGATCTTGGTCCTAGGTTTGGTAAGAAAACATTTATGACAAAGATAGGTTAGAAATGAAAAAATAATCATTTACAAAAAAAATGTTTTGCCACCCTTTAAAAATAATATATTTTCTTATAAAATTATCATACAAATCTTATTATTTTATTATAAAAACGCAATATATGGTTTGGATTACATGACTTATATCTAACGTCAAAGAATGTGTTTATAAAGACCTGGTTTTATTATGTTCCTCTTTTTAATGACACTCTTACCTTAAACTATTTGTTATGTCGGTTATGTTTAAGGACCAGTACATAAATATAATTTTTTTTCCATGTTGATATCTCAGTGATGTTAAAGTTTTTTTATCCATAAAAAAACTCAGGTAACTACCAAAGACATTGGTCCCTTCTTCTAAATGCTGTCAAATGTTTTGCTACAGGGAGATAATTTTTGTCCAACTGAATTCAGAATAAGATATTTAATTTATATCATGCAAACTATTTGATACTTAATATATTAGTTATATAAACACTTTCAATTTTATTAGTATGAGTCTCTAAAACATATGTTAAAATAATAATATCATTTAAATATAAAAATGAATATAATGTTGAATGATTTTACTTTTCTTTAAGTAGCTCTTTTGTTTAGCAATTTTTTATTTAATTTTTTTAAGATCTATTCAATTAAAGGTACACACTTTCAATAAAATTTATGATTTGGATAAATCCACCTTATCATTATGAAGAATTCGATAAGTCAATGGCGAAATTGAGATCCATCAGCAATGAGACTTACAAATTTGAAAGGAGGATAACTTGTGATAGGTAATTGTTCTATTGGATTTAATACAGTGGTGATGGTAGAGAGGATTGAGGTTAGAGTTTCAAAAGAAAGGTATGTAGATTCCGGAACAAGTTAAGTAATGGATTTTTCCCCTTATTTTGTTGTTTATAATTCCTATATAAAGATAGGATTTTTCTTTTATTCTTAATAAATTAAGGTTCTTTAATTTTGTTCAACATATTAACGCTGTTATCATATTTATCACTCAATATTAATTATGAGGATGCAAATTAATAGATGGATCAAATGGATCAAATAATAAATATTCCTTTTTAGGTAGTCTACGAGCGGCTTCTCAATCGATTAATTATAAAATACTATTAACTTTATGTGTTATCAAGATCTCTACGTGTGATTTGTTGATACAGAACCTTTTCGATACTCTTATTATGCTCTTTTCTTTATAGGATGGGTAAAATAAATCGTTGATTCATTTTCATCATTATTATTATTATTCACAATTAAATTAAGAACTAAATAAATTAAAATATATAATGATAAAAGCAGGTAGGCAAATAGATGTAAGGTAATTTTTAAAACAAAATCTCAGATTAAGCGAGCCCATTACATGAGTAATTGATGATTTTTTTTTACTTCATAAATATTAAATAAAAGTCAAACCCAATTATATTATTACACGTCGTGACTTTGACTCTTTCTATAGCTGGGATCCAACTATTGGGTCGTGGCAGAATTTCCGTGACCGAGCTGTCACTTTAACAAAAATCACAGGCAGGCATATTACGTTGTATCTGAGACTTTCTATTGGATCTGAAAATGGGTTTCATTGATTTGATCTTGTTCATGATTGGTTCTGTTTTTTTATTCAAAGCTTTCGATTTTGCTTTCTGGGTCTCCTTCTTATGCTTCGTTTGATTCCCAATTCACGAACCCCACAAATTCAGTTACCATGAGGAAGAAGCTTGATACCCGTTTCCCTGCTGTAAGTTTTTTTCTCTCTCTCTCTCTCTCTCTCTCTCTCTCTCTTCAAATTTGTTGGTAAAGTTTTGATTTTTATGTAATTTGTTGCTTTTTGGATTCCTAGAAACCCATGGAAAGTGATAGTGGATTTTGCTTGTTTTGATTAAAAAGGGCAGCTCATAAGCTCTCACTTGGTGGCGGCTGGGTATGTTAGATATACGCAGCCCTTACCCTGCAAGCGGAGAGGTTGTTTCTACGATTTTGAACCTGTGACCTCGTGTTTACTGAGCAGTAACATTAACATAAGATTTATGGTGTTACATAATAATTGGAAGTTCTGGATATCTTTTTTCTTCATCATGGTGCTTGATGATTGAAGTAGATGGGGTTATGATGATCTGAACTGTTGATTGACTTAGTTTAGGTTTTTGGAATTTCCCCATTTTTTCATTTTAGATCTGTTTGGGTTCTGTGATTAGAATTCATATTGAAATTATTTGAAGTTTGAAGTATCAATATTTAAAATTAGGTGCATATAAGTATTTTTTGATATTGATACTTTTCCTTATGCTATTGTGAGTCTCTGATTCACTTCTTTTTTTCCATGACTTGTTAGTCACTATCTTTCAGATTAGTGTGAGCTCCCTTCGCCTGCTATTAGACTTAATTGTTGTAGACTGGCTTGTTGTCTTTGAGATTGTGTGATTTATACCTGAATGCAATTCTTCCTTTAGGAATTACTTTCAACATCATAAATTGGGAAAAACATACAACATAAACAACCGAGTCTTTTCCGACTAGGTGGGCTTAGTAACATGGATCTAACTTCTAACAAGTAATAAGGCCATAGTGTCCTATCTTAAAACGTGTCTGTAGACAAATCATTCACCGATAAATTGTTTTTGGTCTCCCTCTCCCTCTAACTATTGGGATACTCTTATATGAAAATCCAATTTAGTGTCAAGTTGAAACCATACAATGTTTGCAGGGGTCTTAATTTGTAATTTAGATTCTACTAATTTTTCTACTTACACTAATTACTATAAGGAGTAACATCTTCTAAAAGAACACTTTATTTATGGAAACATTAATTTGCAGGCTAGGATTAAGAAGATAATGCAAGCAGATGAGGATGTTGGAAAGATAGCCCTGGCAGTGCCTGTTTTAGTTTGTGAGTTGCTTCGGCTTGCTATGTTGTTAACTTAAGGCTGCAGTTTCTTTTCTCTTATAACTGTTACTGAAATTACTCTTGGATGCACGACAGCTAAAGCTCTGGAACTATTTTTGCAAGATCTTTGTGATCGTACTTATGAAATAACTCTTCAGAGAGGAGCAAAGACCATGAATTCATTGCATCTGTAAGTCAAAACTACTATGATGTGTATTACTTCTCTCTTATCTCCTATTTTAATGGATTGAAAATAATTCAATAACTTCAAATAATAATGTCTCTAAAATTGACTTTAAACATTGATTTTATTTTATTTTAATTCTCGCTCCTCACTGTTTACAGACAAACATCACACGTGTTACAGGCTTACAGCCTTTCCACATGTTATGGTCTCATTGATGTTATTTAAACATGTCTTTTGTGGATAACATTACCACAATTACCCAAAGAAACGTTCCTATATTTTGTCCTTTCAATTAAGTGTTGAATATTCTTGTTTATATTAAAAAAACTTTCCCAAACAAAAAATAACTTATTGGTTGTATAACTGCTGGAAGAAATCTTTTTGCGAGAAACTTTTTCCCCTTTCATCATATCTTGAGCTCTTGGCTGAACTTGGTGTAGGAAATAGGGATGTGATTTTCTTGTATCTGTAGAGGTTTGTAACTATGCTCTGCCCTATTGGCATCTTCAAGTAATTATTATTTAAAAATACAGAGAATATTTAAATCTCGCCTTTGTTTAACTACGTAGTTCAACGAAATTTCTTATACTTCTACCATCTAAGCAGCATATCAGATTACCTTGTAAATTAAAAAGTTCACTTGTTGAGGTTTCAACTATAAGTTGTTCTTGGCAGGGATAGTTGTGTTCTACATTTTAGAGTGGTATACCTTGTTAACCCAAAAACTTCAAATAATTTGTCACTTTGGAACCACCTTTAACCTCCACCATCATTTTAATTTGTGTTCTCAGGCATATGTTCCTAAGTTGATTAATTTAACCATGTAATATTCAGCTCCTGTTTGATTAGGATATTATACTGTTTCTGTTAACTGCCTTCGAAACTCATATTATCTTTAGTAAGCAGTACAAACTCCAAAGTCTCATCTACCAAATGGTGAATGTTAATTGCAGAAAACATTGTGTACAAAGCTATAATGTCTTTGACTTTCTGAGGGACGTTGTCAGTAGGGTTCCTGACTACAGCCATGGCCATTCTGAGGCTGGTGCTGATGATCGGGCCATTTCAAAACGAAGGTTTGCAGTTCAATATATTTGGTGTTTTTTTTTTAAACTTCTCATTTATGTATGCATATAGTTATTGATGCACTTAAGAATGTTATCCTCTTGCAGGAAAGCTGCTGCCGAAGATGGTAATGACAGTGATGAAGAAGCTAAGAGAGGCAAGATGGTAATTGCACTTCTTATATTTGCATCAAACCCCTTAGTAACACGTTATGTTTCTGTATTGTTGTCTCTATCCAATTTCTGACTTCCTACTTCTCTGATTTTTAGTTTCTTAATTCCTGTCCAGTACCATTGGTTAAACACAAATCAGTTTATTTCCAGAAATCACTTAGTACAAGTACATATATGTCTACTCTGTCTAACTGCTATGGAGACTATAATATATTGTTCCGGAAAAAAATGATTTGGTCTCTGTTCAGTAACTCTAGTTTTTAGTATGGAACACATGACAATCCCCTAAAGTATTGCAGGAATGAAAAACATTTCATGGGCAAAGAAGGCTTCATTTCCTAGCAGCCCCTTAATCTATGAGTTCTATACTTTATTTTGATCAATTTGTTTCTCCTTGGTTCCAGCGTGAGTTAAGCCACAGTGGCAGTACTGGTAGAGGAAGAGGCCGAGGTAGAGGAAGAGGCCGTGGTCGAGGAGCTCGAACTGCAGAAAGAGAGACACATCATCAGGAAGCTGAACCCGAGCCTTGTACTATTGTTCAGCATGGAAGCGAACATAATACTGATACAATCATGACAATGCATGATGGTTCAGAGTCGAAGGAGTTACTGAAGGAGAATATTTCAGTTCCTGTTGAAAACAATGAGTCATTCCAAAACATTGATCTGAATGCCAACATGAACGAAAACGAGGACAAAAATGCTAGCACAGCAGCTAATGCCCCATTGTCTGAACCTGCAACAGAGATCAAACATGAAGAAATTCCAGGGTGGTCCCTTTCTGATGTGAGCAAGATGGCCATCGATACTATGCAGCTTGCACACCTTGGTCGGGGACTAGAAGATGAAGATGAAGATTACGACGAGGAAGGGTAAATACTATGTAGTCTTTGAGCTATTAGATTAGTGAAAAGCTTATTATAACTGTAGAATAAGTACACACTAGTGCTATGATGATGACTATTTGGCAGTTTCATTGTTTTGTTCAACTTAAAAAGGTCATTTGACTATGTTAAAATTAATATAAAAAAATTAAAACAACTTTTTAATGAAAGTTTGATATTACAAATAGTATTAGTTCATTTCCTATCAGCCCCTTAACTCAACCAATCATTTCTATTTATTTAAAACCAATTAGAACTGATACACGTTTCTATATTTACAAATTATTCATATAATTCAACACAAGCATGTAGAACAACAAACCCAAAAATAAATCAACAATAAAACATGGAAAATAATTGACTAACAAATAAAGAAATTTTTTGGACAAGAGCATCACAGTTCTGTTTTGCGTTTTGGAATTGACGAGGTGAATGCTTTTGCTTTGTTTCAATGATAAAATGGCAAGTAAGAATAAAAGAAATGAAGCAATATGCGTGGGTCTTGATTTGATAATGGATGCACAAATAGAAGCTCATGTATCCAACTTCTTTTCAAAGCTACTTTTTTATGTACTTTTCTATGTTAAATTTAAGCTCTTTATTTTTAGTAGAGCTTCTCAATGAAGGTGTTCGGCTAAACTTTAACTGAGAGGAGTTAAAAAAGTCAAACATACAGATAATCTATCCAACCGGTTTTAAAACATGCCCCATGTTGACTGAAGAAAGAACTGAATGTCCCTTTTTAATGTTGTCTTGTAGCTGATATATCTTTCTTTTAACAACTAGTGTCTTCTTGGAGCCCTTTTAGGCCTACGAGGCTACGATGTGTATTCATCACATCAAACTCATGATCTGGGAACAACATATGGAGTTCCACTTTTTTTTACCAATTACAGAGCGTGTCACAAAAAAGTGGGGTTTTTTTTCCAATAACCTGTACCACTACTGTCTTAGAGATATAACCGACAATGTATGAGTTTTATACATTGTTATTGTGTCATTTATTATTCATGTTTTATTGACTCTTCAAAAAATAATACAAATAAATAGTAGTCATGTATTGACTGTATTTAAATCTTTACACTTACAATATAGCAATATTAACTCATAAATATTAAGTGACATTGATGATATATTTTTGTTGAAATGGCGGACTATTTATTTGTAAGGTGAAAGTTACCGGACCTAGCCATCCATTTGTAAACCAAAATTCAAATTATTAGCATTGCCTTATTAAGTCTAATATAGTTGACAAATATGGTGAAGTCATGTTAAGGAGTCGATTATTAATTTTTTATGTTTGAGCGGTGAAACATCAAATAAATTTAAAAATTATTTGGCAGAACTAAGCACAAAATTGAGACCTTGAAAACATAGTCTTAACATTTGGAAGTCTAATTAGAATTGAGATTGCTATTCCATACAATTACATTAACCACTAAAACTATTCTAGCCTAATTTCTAACTAGAGAATAAACTATATCTTTGTACATAAGATAACTTATCTCCTTCCGCCAATAAAAATATGACATGTATACTATTTTGTTTAGTTTATGTAATATTTTTGTAGAAAATGATCAAATATGACACATATCATAATTTTAGTGACTGAATTTATCTCATTATATCAAAAGATACTTTATTCTCTTCTACCTATTACCCTCTAAAATATAATTCCAAGTTTTATAATTGTATCGTGAAAGCTAAAAAATGTTGTTTATCACACGTTTGCAGAGACAAACTCAACTTAACTGATATTGTAACTCCAACTTCTATGCCCAATATTATGCAACACCTCTACTTCAACCTTACCTGCATTCATTCCTTTTCTCTATGTAAGTATGTATCAATTGCCTAACCTGTTATATCATCTAAAACTTGCTCTGTCTTCCTTCCATTTCAGCTCCTTGTTTAGGCAACCAATACATCTCCAAGTTCATTTGTTTCTCTGTTCCTATGACAATTTGAACTCGCTGCAAGATCACCATCATATCGTTAACTATATGGGATGCAGGTATCCCAAATCCAGCATTGAAATCGAACTTGCACCATGAGGGAGACAATACAATAACACACATTATTATTAAGAGCAAAGCTTATTACATACTGAGTTGCTTATAATATGAGCACACCACACAAAACACGAATAAGTTGCCATAGGCATAGAGAAATGTATTGTTAAGACATATCATATGAACAAAATCCGAGGAAGGACTAATTGTGCACCATACATCATAAATAGTGCATATTTAAGGGCCAACAGGGGCAACATTGCTAATGTACCCAAGCTTCACATATGAGGATTAGGAATGATCTTGTTCCAGATGGTTTAGATTGAACCCACCTTCATTATTCTTGTGTACCTCTACCTTGAACTTCTCTTCCTTGTCTCCACGCTTGACCTTCAGGAGCAGATTAAACTTTGCAGAATCATCAATCACCTGCATATTAATTTAGATATCTACTAGTCATGGTACATCAAGGTTAACGCCCCATCAAGGTTTTTAACTGAAATAAAGGCACATAGTGAATTTTATAACATCCTTTCTTCTTGGTAGGAGAATGACATAACTGAACCTCATATATAAATCTATATAAGAAACAATGAATGACATCAGATGAAGGAGCATGTCTTGCACAAGTGTAGGTTTTTAACCTTCAACTTAAAATCCATAAGTTTCTACCTGCCATTTCAATTTACCTTTCTAAATATCATTTCATTCAATATATAGTAAACAAAACAATACATATATCACTTCATATTGATTTGAAGTGTCTGTGTAAAGTGTATTGATGTATATGTAGACACATCTACACTTCTCAATGTAATTGATATAAGAATATATAACCCTTAACTTATACTTAATTACTTATGTAGTACTGGTAACTGAATATATATGAACACCAAGAAAGAGAATTCAATCAATCAGTAAATATTTAAATTACATTACCAAATCAATACAATTGAAATTGTTAACGTTGGGAATTCAGAAAAACAGACACTGGGAAGTCCACATTACATGATAAATATTTTATAGGCAAACAAGCATGCAGATTACAGGCAACATAGAATTTTAAAATATCAAGTCAAAAAAGAACCAACAAAAACTTGATAAAGACGAACACTATACGAAAAATAAGATTCACAGAAACCAAATAACAATTACAAATTGTTGCATAAGATTTTCAGAAACCAAAATATTGTCAAGGGAACAAGTAATATGCAGTATGAATTTTTTTGCAGTACAGGGAATCTAAACATCAAATTGCAATCCACAATTCTCTAAATTAAACCACACCATATTCCTGAACCAGTTGAAAAACAAACTAGACCAAGAAAATTTGAAAGAATACAGAATAAGGCACTGACCTCAGCATTTGCATCAACAATCTCATGAAGCTCATAAGGCACTAGTGAATTAGACCTCTGCTGGATGCTCTTCAGAGCATAATCTGCCGCATCCTGAACTTGAGGGTCCTGTGTTGGCACAGATTGCCATCCTGGTTTGTGAACATCTGACAGCAAAAGTGGCAAGCATAAACTTTATTAACAAACAAACACTTGGATTTTATATACACTACAAGAGATACACAAGAAGGGAAGTAACCATATGCATGGCAAATGTGATCGAATTGCACTTCTAAATGACTGAAACCATAATCCAGCGTCCTAAAAGCACTTCGTCTGTTCTTTTACCTTTCTTTCTCTGCTCTATCTTATACTAGATAGTCAATAGTGCCACTATAGCACGTGGTGAAGGGGGTTCCACTACACTATACCCAGGGGCGCCGCCGATCCAATTAGCGGTTGAGGCGGTTCGCAACAGCGGCTGCTATTGCAGGTTTAGCAGTGCTTTGCATTTGCTAAAGGGACAAAGGCGCAAAAAATCTTAACAAATGCCTCCAAATTTAAAACTAATGCAATTTTTAAGGGTATTTCGGTCTTTTTGCCCAACCCAAACATATTACTCTTAGGGTCTGAAACTGAGGAGAGTAGACAACACAGTTTCCGCTCCTCATGATTGTGAAAGCATAGCCCTAACATATCATTCTATCTCTCTCTTTGTCCTCGTTAGCCGGCATTTTTCAGGCAACATGACTTAGCAGTGACATCCTAGTCTATTTGCACTCTTCCTCTGGTTCTCTATTTTTCAGTTTGCACTTTAGCACACTCTGTTTCTCTGTTCTTATCCTCTGTTTCACAGCCTTAGAAGTTAAGCTTGGTTGACTTACATTGGAGACTTGGAGTTATATTGGATTTGAGGACTGAGGTATATTATTATTAGAATTGTACTGACGTGTATTTCTATATTATAATTTTGATTACTTGAGTTGTATACTAGATTTGAGTATTTTATGTGTATAGTATAAATTAGCTATCTCGCTTTGGGGGTTCTACTGCTCTGCTACTTGGGATTGACTACTTAGATCTTATCTCCCTCATCACACTCATCAATCCGGAAATTCCTAAGTTTAGGGTCAGTAATGATATGTTTGGGAGCATTAGAGGGTATGGGATGGAACATGATTGATAAGGCTCAAACCAGGCCAAGGGTTACAAATGTATATAAAAGGGGAAAAGGGGAGTTTGGTTGAAGTAAAATAACCAAACTTACCTATTATACCCTTGGGTAGTTAGGTAGTTAACTTTCTATAAATAGGAAGTTGTTAAGGGGAAGTTAGTTAGTTTTTGAGAGAGAATAGTCACTGATTGTGGAATCAGTAACCTTGGGAGGATCGTGGGATCCTTTGTAACTCTGCTATCTCCAATTCTTCCTTCTTTCTTCAATAAATTCTTGGTTAGAACCCTAGCAGAATCAAATTGATTCTGGTTAGGGGTATTTCCTTTACATTTCTATCTTCTTCTTCATTCTAGATACCAGTGTTTATCACTGGTATCAGAGCACCATTTCTGGTGCCTGAGGGGAGTGAGAACCACCGTTGTTCTGCCGCAACTGCTAATGGTCTCTACACGAAGCATGTGGAGCTCAACTGAGAGGATTGGGAAGGGATGAAAAAAGACAGAGAGGAGCTTCGAATGCGTGTGGAGCTCAACGAGGCACGCATGAAGAAAACTGACGATTTGTTAGAAGCTATAGCTTCGAAATTAGGGATTGCAAGTGAGAATCAACTTCCAGAAAGGAGTAGCGAAAACAACGAAGAGGTAGAAAGCCACAAACTACCTTTGAGCCACGATAAATGGAGGAAACTTGAGATCTCAATCTTCAGTGGTGATGATGCGCATGGTTGGGTCCAGAAATTGGAGAGATACTTTGCAATGTGAGCCATCACAGAGGAAGAAAGGATGCAGGCAACAATGGTTGCCCTAGACAGGAGGGCTCTTAGTTGGTTCCAGTGGTGGGAACGATGTAACCCCTCACCTACATGGAGTAGCTTTACGATTGTCGTGGTAAGGCGCTTTCAACCTTCCGTGATACAAAATCCCTTCGAACTTTTGTTATCTTTAAAACAAGAAAGTAGTGTAGAAGCATATGTAGATGAATTCGAGAAGTATGCAGAGGCTTTACAAGATATCAATCAAGATTTTGTAAGAGAGATTTTCTTAAATGGGTTGAGGGATGAGGTTAGAGTAGAGATAAAATTGTATGAATTGGGAACTCTAACCGAGATGATACAAAAAACTATACTCATTGAACAAAAAAATACCATGGTGAATAAGAGGCCTAGTGGAGGCTATGCTAGGTCTGGAACTCCATACAAGAACCCTACTTATAACAGGGTGGTATCAGTGGATCCCTCAACTATGAGTAGTACCAAGAGAGAAGGGTCATCATCAGCTAGTAGTGGGGTTGATAGTTCTAGGAGTGTTCAGGAAGTGGATCAGTCCAGAAGCAGAGGGGAGTATAGGAGGCTCACCAATGTTGAGATGAGAGAGAAGAGGGAAATGGGTCTTTGCTTCAGATGTGATGAACCCTTTTCTAGGGATCACATGCCAGAAGAAACAACTCAAGATGCTCATCTTGGGTGAGGGAGAGGAATCAGAGGGTATTAGAGAATAACAATTAGTTATTCTTATATTTCCTATGCTGAGTAAATTGGGTTATTAGTCACATGCTCAATAACCCAATTTATCACATGCCTAATTAGTTGTTAGGTTGTTATTTCAGTAACTAACTTATGTTAGTTACTGATTTCCTCTTTCTGTTTTTGCTATCTCTTATTTAAAGAGATAAACCTTCTCTTTGTAATTCAATCAAGTATTCATCAATAAAGTTTTGAAGCATATTCATCTTTTTATCTTTTTACAGAGGGGGAAATAGAAAGGGGTCAGGAGCATGATGTCTTTAACTCCTTACAATTGTCTCTTTATTCAATAGGAGGGTTCACCTCTACAAAATCTTGGAAGGGACCCTGGGTAGTAGATCAGTGGTGGTAATGATTGATTGTGGAGCCTCACATAACTTCATAACCAAGGAAGTGGTAGAGAGTATGAAGCTAAAGGTGCAAGAGACTAAGGTTTACATGGTGGAAGTGGGGGATGGACACAGGGTGAGATGTTAGGGGAGGTGCTCACAACTCAAATTGAGTTTACAGGGGTTAGAGGTGATCCAGGATTTTTACCTATTTGGGTTGAAGGGGGTGGATCTGGTGCTAGGCATTGAATGGCTAGCAGGGCTGGGAAGGGTCAGTGCTGACTTTGGGAAGATGGTGTTGAATATCAACAGAGCAGGGACTACCTTCACCTTGATAGGGGATCCTATATTGACCAGGACAGAATTATCCCTAGGGGCCTTCATGCAAGTCCTTATAGACGAAGGGGAAGGTCTAATGATTCAATGTGACACTCACCAACAGACTCAGGTTAAAGAGATGGTGCCAACAGAGTTGCAGCAGGTGCTCCTCCAGTTTCAGGATGTCTTCAAGGACCCTCAAGGGCTTCCCCTTTCAAAAGGCATGACCATACAATTCACTTACAAGAAGGAACTAAGGTGCTTAATATTTGACCTTACATGTGTCCACACTGTCAAAAGGCTGAAATTGAAAGGTTAGTGGCTGAAATGATGACTGCAAGGGTAATTAGACCCAATATTAGCCCTTATTCTAGCTCTGTTATCCTAGTAAAGAAGAAGGATGAGGGTTGGAGGTTTTGTGTTGACTATAGGGCACTTAACAAAATTACTGTGCCAAATAAATTCCCAATTCCCTTGATTGAAGAGTTGCTTGATGAATTAGGGGGTGCAAGGGTGTTCTCCAAGCTAGACCTTAAGGTAGGCTACCACCAGATAAGAATGAAGGAAGCAGATGTTGAGAAGACTGCCTTTAGGACTCATGAGGGGCACTATGAGTTCTTGGTCATGCCCTTTGGGCTGACCAATGCTCCCTCTACTTTTTAGTCCATGATGAATGGGATTTTGAGGCCTTATTTGAGGAAGTTTGCTCTCGTGTTCTTTGATGATATTCTGGTATACAGTCCAGACTTGAAGGCCCATAGCCATCACCTACAACTGGTATTGACACTACTAGCAGAGCATACTCTGAAAGCCAATTAGAAGAAGTGCAGCTTTGGACAAAATAACATTGAGTACCTAGGCCATATCATTTCTGAGCAAGGGGTGTCTGCTGACTTATCTAAGGTGGAAGATATGGTGACTTGGCCTCAAGCTACAAACCTCAAGAGCTTAAGAGGATTCCCAGGACTCACTGGCTACTATAGGAAATTTGTCCAAAACTATGGTAAGATTGCTAAACCACTGACTGAGTTGCTTAAAAAAGACTCATTCAAGTGGACTCCTGAAGCTACTACTGCCTTTGAAGAATTGAAGAAGGCTATGACCATCCTACCCTTGCTAGTTGTTCCTGACTTTGATAAGGAGTTTGTCATAGAAACAGATGCATCCAGCAAGGGGTTAGGGGCAGTCTTGATTCAAGAGGGAAGACCCCTAGCTTTTTGAATTCATGGTCTATCCTTAAGGGCTCAACAAAAATCTGTGTATGAAAGGGAGTTGATGGCATTGGTACAAGCAATTTAGAAATGGAGGCATTATATAGTAGGGAGACATTTCATTATTAAAACAGATCAAAAGAGCCTCAAGTTCCTGATTGAACAGAGGTTATTCTCTGATGAGCAATTCAAATGGGCAGCTAAATTGGTGGGATTAGATTTTGAGATCCAATATAAACCAGGGAGTGAAAATTCTGTGGCTGATGCCCTTTCTAGGAAGCTTATGTACTCTGCCATCTCCATTATCAGTAGTGAAGAGGTGGATATCTGAAACACAGAGTTGCAGTAGGATTCTAAGTGGAAGAAGGTTATCCAAGAGTTGGTCATAACCCCTACTACACACCCTGACTTTGAATTAAGGAAGGGGATTCTCTACTATAAGGGGAGGTTGGTTCTGTCTAAAACCTCCAACAGAAATCCTATCATAATGGTTGAATGCCATGATACTCTCATAGGTGGTCACTCTGGCCATTTCAGAACATATAAGAGGATCTCCAATTTCTTGTTCTGGGAGGGAATGAAGGCAGACATTAAAAGATTTGTAGAGGATTGTGAGGTTTATCAAAGGAGCAAGTACTCTACATTGGCCCCTGTAGGGCTCCTACAACCTCTTCCTATACCTCAAGAAGTATGGATGGACATCTCTATGGACTTCATAGGAGGACTACCTAAAGTCAAGGGCAAGGATACTATTTTTGTGGTGGTTGACAGGTTGTCCAAGTATGCTCATATGTTTGCTTTGGGTCACCCCTACTCAGCCAAGGATGTTGCTACTGTATTTCTGAAGGAGGTGGTTAAGCTCCATGGTTTCCCTACTACTATCATTTTTGACAGAGATTCTGTGTTTCTCAGCCAATTCTGGAAGGAGATATTTAGGGTGGCTGGTACTCAAATCAAGTTTAGTACCTCCTATCACCCCCAAACTGATGGGCAGACTGAAGTGGTTAATAGGTGCTTGGAGACCTACCTCAAATGTTTTGTGGGCCCAAGACCTAAACAGTGGTTGGAATGACTCTCATGAGCAGAATTCTGGTTTAACTCTAACTATAATGGCTCAGCTGGGATGACACCCTTTAGGGCACTGTATGGTAGGGAGGCACCCACTCTATTGAAGACAGGGGTTATCCCCTCTAAGGTTGAAGAAGTAAACAGATTAGATGCTCAGAGGGATGGGGTATTGGAAGAATTGAAGGATAATTTGTTGAAGGCCCAAAACTTGATGAAACAGCAGGCAGATAAACACAGAAGAGATGTGACATTTGAGTTAGGGGATTGGGTATATCTCAAGTTACAACCCTACAAGCTCAAGTCATTGGCCAAACATCCTTATGCTAAGCTAGCCCCAAAATACTATGGTCCCTACCAAGTGATTGAAAAGGTGGGAGCAGTTGCCTATAAGTTGGCTTTACCCCCACATGCCAGAATACATCCAGTCTTCCATATATCCTTACTGAAGCAGGCCCTAAAACCTCAGCAACAACCCCAATCCTTACCTCCAATGTTGAATGAAGAGTGGGAATTAGAGGTGGTGCCAGAAAACCATCTGGATCAGAGAACAAATGCTCAAGGGAAGATGGAGGTACTAGTCAAGTGGAAGGACCTTCCTGACCATGACTGCTCTTGGGAAGACACAACTACCCTTCAAGCAAGATTTCCAAATTTTCAACTTGAGGACAAGTTGATTCTTTTAGGTGAGGGTATTGATAAGGCTCAAACTAGGCCAAGGGTTACAAATGTATATAAAAGGGGAAAAAAAGGAGTTTGGTTGAAGTAAAATAACCAAACTTACCTATTATACCCTTGGGTAGTTAGGTAGTTAACTTTCTATAAATAAGAAGTTGTTAAGGGGAAGTTAGTTAGTTTTTGAGAGGGAATAGTCACTGATTGTGGAATCAGTAACCTTGGGAGGATCGTGGGATCCTTTGTAACCCTGCTATCTCCAATTCTTCCTTCTTTCTTCAATAAATTCTTGGTTAGAACCCTAGCAGAATCAAATTAATTCTGGTTAGGGGCATTTCCTTTACATTTCTATCTTCTTCTTCATTCTAGATACCAGTGTTTATCAATGATCCACCCGAATTTGGGGGTAACCAATGGAATGGTTCCCTTTCAATTGCATAATTTCTCTTCATTAAAAAAACTACAAAACAATGGAACATTATTTGACCCCTTCCATTCCATTCCCCTCTCTCCGATCCATTTAAACCCTAAATCATAATCAATCACGCTTGCGAGGTCCCAATTGTGGGACACAAGGTACGTTAACAATCCATGTAAACTGGTATTGGCATTATGATCCTTGCTTGATGCATGCCACTTATGAATATTGTAAGAACATAAGAGACACACTTAATATCTTCGTTACCTTTCACTTTCACATAGAATAACAAAGCAACCATAGCATGACAATTAGAATATGATTAACCTTTTTTGACACCAAGATCTGCAGAGGTAAACGACGATGCAGCAGCAGCAGGCTCAAACTCAGTGAGTTCTTTAAAGTTAAGCCATGGTTTAACCCACACTTTGGCATCATAGATCTTCTTCTGACCAGCATCAATGGCCTCAATAGTAAGATAATGCAGTGTGCCAGCAACAAGTTGTTCCTGTGCCTTCACCACCCTTGTAAATTCTAGGAGTGCATTCTTCAACACCATCATCCAACATGAGTCAATATTCATCATATTTTGCATATAAGACAAAACGACAGAAGAAAAAACATTCTCCATATTATACAAGTATACCATATATTTTTTTGTCTTTTTTATTTAGTATGATTAATGAAAAGAGTCTTCTAGAGTGAGAAAGTAAAGGCAGTAACAATTGATTGAACTTAAAGTGGTTAATTAGTAAATTACTTAAGAGTTGATGATGAATCTTTCTTAATTCCGGTACTCGTCTAAAACCAGAAAGTATAGGGAATAAGAACCTGTTTTTTGTTGTGTTCGTTGACAGCGAAGTGACCAAGGTCTTGGATTTCGAGGCTGTTTTGAAATCCTTCAGAATTGACAATACCTCCCACCATTGGTTCGTCACAGAATTCGGAGCAATTTCCCAAAGATCCACGGAATGAGAACAACGCAACGAAGAAGAAGAAGAAGAAGAAGCTTAGCAATGGAAGCAGACAAGTACCTGATCTCATTTCTTTCTCTCTTTCTCAATGGAACCACTTTTATAGCGAAAGATACTTTTTGCTTCTATTGCTTCAATTCGAGGACACGTGTATTCCCAGTTTTAAATGCTTCCACCGCCCCCGACTTAAAAAATAAACATAATTATAAATGTCTATAGTTAATCAAATTAAAATAAGTAATATAAAGATGTTGATTTATATTTTATAATAACTTCTTAATTATAAATTCGTTTCGCCCTTGGGTACCGTGAAAGAGTCTTGTATTGTACTGGAGTATCTCAATTGGTTCTTGGGATGGTTGACCTTGTAAATTCTATCTTCCAAAGATGCTTTTTCCATTATTTTATTTTACTTATTCATTAAGTTTTTATCTGTTTTTTTTTGTTCTTGGGATGGTTGACCTTTTTGATTTAACGTATCTTTTCTCATCATTTAATTTAATTAATTAATGTCGAACTTGCTGTTATAAAAATATAGTTACACATGGCCACTGCCACACGACCCAATTTATAGAAAGGCCTGAAGGATGTAATAAAAAAAACTGAAGCTTAAAAAAGTAAACGAATCCTTCAAAAAATATCCTAATATTCATTCATTAAAAGAAGAATAAAGTGAATGAAATCCCATAACAATAAGCATAATAAAGATTGAGAGATAAAGAAACTACGAATTCTAAATTGATTAGTTGGAATTTGTTACATAATTATATATTGCTTAGATCCAACAAACAAGGCCTCTCTCATCAAAACTTAAAAAAAAATGCTAAAAAAGGATATATGGGAATGATGGGAGATTGTTTAATTGTTTCCCTCTTGGTTATGTTTCATTTTTTATTACAACAGATGATGAGAGCTTTTTTATGGTTTCTCCTTCCTCACTAGACCTTGATTCAATTAAATAATTTGTGGAATCAGTTATTAAGGTTGCATTTCCAGCATCTTTTACATGCAATGGTATTTCATCTACTTTGCTTTCTACACTGTCTTTGTGCTTTCCCCATAACACAGAGTATAAGCCCACAACAATCAACACCGAACCAATCACACTGCACCCACAAGTTGGTAAACAAAAAAAAACTGTTATTATCTTCTAATCAAATTAATCAATCAATATTCATGCCATCATAACCCACTTTTCTTACTATGATTGTGATTCACAAGTGATACACCAATGTATTAGGAGTACCTTCTGAATTTTACCAAAAAGTAATTTTCATGAAAATATATATTATCTTAAAATAGGATTTCAGATGGTAATAAAGTAATAAATTGTTTTAAAACGTAATGTATAATAATATGTTTGCAAGGAGAGGAGGCAATAGAAATTTACCCTCCGAGATAAATTTGCTCTGCAAGGATAAAGGAACCCATGATGGCTACAATAATCATCATTAGAGGGCTAAAAGCAGTTGCAAAGACAGGCCCTTTTGTCTTTATCACAAGCCCTTGTACATAATATGCCATGCTTGATGTCACAATTCCCTGATAATAAAAATATTAAAATAATATAATAAAAGACCACAAATGAACATCAAAATAGGAACATCATGCAATTTATTTTATTTTAAAAAAATAGTATATATAGGAAGAAAATAAAAAAGTAGTTGAGACATATCAAATAAGAAAGTAGTCTAAACTTAAATGAATCTTTAACCTTTAGTACATCCTAAATAAAATTGTCTATTGTGTGCATAAGAAACTGAAAACTTATATGAAAGATTCTTACAGCATAGGCAGCAGCAAGTAAGTTCATATCCCAGCCAATTCTCCAGACAGAAGGATTGTGTTCCACAACAAAAGTAACAGCAATAGCTTGAATAGTGCCTATGAAGCATACCAGTGATGTAAGACTAAACTGATGATTTTTGTATGTCTCTATAGCTTTTGCCTGTCCAAATGGATCAAAACATCAATAATCTTAATCATAACATCAATAAAAAGGCACACACTTCCTCATACAAAGTACAATAAGACTATCACATTTTTTCTTTGGTTCTGTAGTTTAAAAGTTTAGTTCTCAGTTCTTATATTTTCAGAATCCATAAAAACTAAAACCTATTTAAACCAAAACGAGTTATGACTAATAATCAAAACTAAACTTTGAATTATAGGAATCAGAAATCAAAATAGTGAAAATTTGTAAACACCAAAATTGTATTTAAACCTATTTCCTTTATGATATGATATCTTACTTGTAAAACAAAGAGGGAGGCCCATGCAAGGGTAGCAATGATAAGGAAGGTGCAGCCTAAAAACCAGTCTTTGTCTGAGGGTCCTGTGTTGTTTGTTGCATTAGATTTATCATGAGAATGACTATGTTTGGCCCATAACATCTCCACAATAGGTCCTTTATATAAGGTCATCAACATGGCCCCAGCCACTGTAACTATTGTTCCCACTACCTTTGCTTGGCATCTCACCTTCTTCATGTCTATCTTCTCCATCCTTAATTACAATCCACACAAGATTAATTTAAAACTAGTAATTCTTAGAGAGAACAAACAACCTTAAAAAAAATATGGTTTTTATGTTTTATATAAATGAACATAGGTTAAAAAAAAAACCATAAGAAAAAAGAACAATTGTTTATCCTAAAGAAATGATCTGAATCAAACACCCTCTCCGTTTCCCCACAAACCTTTTTTTATTCCAAAACCAGTATCCACACACAATAGCAAAATCGAAAAAGTAATGAAGATTTTGCTTAATTTACCTGCATAAAGCTGCTAACACAAAAGTCATGGCTGGAAGCATGTTACTCATTGCACATGAGAAGGTTGGGGATGTGAGTTTCAACCCAGCATAGTAGAAATTTTGATCAATCACAGGCCTGTTAAGTTAGTAATTAATCCATCACAATAATCATTTTAGTGCATGCAACTTTCTATTCACATCCTATAAAATAGAACTTGTTAGTTAGTGCATTAAACTATAAGGATAAGGGACTAACCCAAGCAGAGCTAGGATGAAAATTTGCATGAAAATTTTGAATGTGATCTTTGGTTGACCTTTCCTGGAAAATTAAAACCATGACTTAGCATTCATATAATTAACTTAAAGGTCCATGTTAGTAAAAATAATATAATATAATTAAGCTAGGTTGCATTTTATCATTATTAACCTTTCAAAAATGAAAGCAAATGGAGCTATGACAGCGGTTGCAATGGCATGGCGATAAACTACTAGGACATAGTGGCTCATGCCTTGGTTGAGAGAAACCTTAGTGATTATGTTCATGCCAGCATAACCAAACTGTAAAGAGATCATGGCAAAGTAGTGTTTAGAAGTCTCTAGGAATTTTACACAAGAACTAAGCTTTTCAGTGGCCATAATTTCTCTTATACTTTAGAGAAATTGAGAGTGTTTATTTTGTGTATAGAGGAAGAACACTTGAGGATGGCTTGTGTGTCTTCCTGAGAAAATGCATGGGAATGGTCCAACTATTTATACCAGCATGGACTAAATTGTCTACGTCATATACATGTACACTCAAAAATATTATTCAGCATTTTTTTTGTGGTACAACACTTATATGAGAGCGTCTTAATAAATAGTGACTATAAAATATATTAGTCTCTAATAATTAGAGATGTAAGAATATTCTTAATGTTTGAAAAGAGTGATTAAATAATATATACAAAGTTTAATAATTATGGACACACACTAACTGATTATTATAGTATTATCTCATCATTCATTATTTATTTATATTATTAATTTAAGAGTCATCAATAAGATATAAATTGATGTTGCATTATAGTGCATTAATATTAAACATGTATATATAGTTAGAATTAAAGATAGACATGAATGGGTTGGTGAAAATCATTTCCATTACTTATAGAGAGAAGTATGTTAAAAATAAACCTGAGAAATAACATCATGATATTTTTATCACTTAGATAGAATAAGATTATATTTTTATCTTTAGTTATAAAAATAAAAACAGTAATTTATCTCTTAATTAATAGAGAACATTCTTTTCTGGATCACCACCACTTATGCAATCAATGGCTCTTCATCTTAATACTCTCTTTTGGTGGTGGAGTAACTCTTTTTAATTCACTCTTTTAGGTAAATTGAAATGGAGATTGCTAAAGGAGAAAGATGTATTTTGGGTTAAACTTTTACAATCTAGATATGAGGTTGATTTATTTCGGGATGGTAGAGCTAGTGAGTTCGGGTGTTTTAGGAGGGGGTTGTCTTGGTGGAAAGATTTTGATAATCTTAGTGATATAAAAGAAGGAGTTGTGAGTTGGTGGTTTGTTGAAGGAGCTCGAAGGAGTTTAGGTTGCAGAAGAGAAGTTCGGTTTTGAGGTTCCTAAATTGTTTCAGGTGACTCTTGATAAAGATGCTTCTGTTAACGTCTCAAGGTAATGGAATAATGGAGTATGGTCCTAGAAAATCACATAGAGGCAAAGTTTATTCATTTGGGAGCAAGAGGAGTATGATGAGCTAATAAAAATTATTGGAAATTTCGTACTATTTCAAGAGACCACAGATGGATGGTGTTGGATTCATGACAAGGGATGAGAATACTCAGTTCAAAATGCATATTTTGTGCTATCTAACAAGATTAGAAGAGATGCTAATGTGGATTTAAAAAATGTTTGGAAATGCAACGTACCACAAAAGATGGAACGTATGGTGTGGAAAATCTTTTTGGGTGGACTTCCAACAAGGTTATGTCTTGCTCAAATAGGTGTATAAATCTTTTTGTGCTCTTTGTGGGGAGGAGGAAGAAGACATAAATTACCTCTTTTTCACTTGCTCAAGGTTCTTACGATGTTTGACAATGTCTCTATTCTCAGTTTGGCCTTAGCTCAATGGATGAAGATCTTCTATCTCCCATTGGTGTCTCATTTGTGTCTCAAACCAATCAAAATGTCTCACTTTATTAGGAAAATAAAAATAAAAACAAAAATTTATTTTTTTATATTATTTGATATTACTCCATTGGATAGGGATATGGAGACAGAGGATCCCGCCCTTAGCTCAATTCTAGCTAATGAAGCTAAAGTAAATTTTTCTTCTCATATGAATATGTTGAGGTTGACAATGAGAGTAAAACTAGGTGGTTGTTCTTTTGGTTCATCACTATATGGACTATTTGACATGTGAGGATTGAGATTATTTTTTTAAATTCACAATTCCATCTTAATGAAGTGATGAAACTTATCTTCTTACATTCTTGGAACATCCTAAGAGCTTGTTGTATTAAATTCAATTTCTCTTTTTTTGGAATGGATGTTGAATCTATCTAAATGGTTTTTTATTTATTAATTTTGTATATGTAGAAAGGAGTATTACTTGTTATCCTAATTCTTCCTTTTCATTTTTAATAAAATTGATTGCTGATAAAAAAAAAGGTTCTTCATCTTATGACTTTGCTTTGCTCATTGGTGAATAATCGATCCTTAGTTTTTGCTCCTGTTTACACAAAGAGGATTTTATTGTTCGTGCATGACATTTAAACATCATATTTGACCTCATATATTTATTTTCATCGAACACTTAAATTAATTTTTAAATTTTTATTATATACACATATTTAAAAAAATGCATAAAAATAATTGAGAAAAACATTAAATAATGTCTCTTAACATTATCCAGCGCAAATGATATTCCGTTGGTCTTCTTCCACGCTTGCTTTCTCTCTAGTGCGGTGGGCATAGAGATCTCTTTCAAAAGTGGAGCTTGACAATGCATATAGTAATGTTTAAATAGGAACACACGAAACAAAACAAACAACTAAATACGATAATGAAATGAAAAGTTGATGAACATAATTTAAGGCTCTTGTTATATAATGATATATTAAAGTACAATTAATACATTAATAAAGGCTTGATTGAGCTGTCTAAAACATCATTAGATAATTATGTATAGTACAAAATTCAATGTTAAAGTTGGATTCTTTTAAGTAATATTTGTTGAGAATAATAACCATATTCCAAAAAATATTAGTTTTTATTCCTAACATAAGGTGGTACATTTCCTTAATATAAACATAAAAAATATTCGTCATTGGCAATAATCTTTCTTCTGTATAAGAGTAATTGATTTCCACAACATTTCAAATGGGATCAGAACATTTACTATAGCTTTAGAGCTCAATATATGTGTCATTCTATCAGTTATTTAATTAAAAGAGGTCCACTCAGTATTGGCCGAGCAATTCTAGTGAGATTACCCAATATAATATATAAAAGTTAGCAAATAAGAGACATAATTTTATAACACAAGTTGATTATAGCTCTACTAAATTTGTAAACTTATATAGAAATATAAGATACTAATGATTTAATGGGGTAAAAACAATAAATTGTTTCTGTTTGAGATATCAACTATGTTGTCATACTCATGTATAAGAGAGATATAAAATTGAGTACTAAATAAAATAATGGTAAAAATTTGCAATTATCCATTTTCTGAAATATATATGTCCATGTGATGAGAGAGACATTGAGAGAAAAAAAAGACTAATGGGTTACACGTGGCCCTGTAGTAACTATTGAGGCATCTGAGTCACCCCAATGCCAGTGGTGGGAAAGTGGAAAACTCCAACTCCAGCATTATAAAAAAACAACTCAAATGAAAGCAAAAAAACATTTTTTTTACAAAAAGGTTGCCATAGAAATTGGGATAAAGATCTGTTGTCCCAAATTATGTCTTAAATCTGTCTCAGATCAATTAAAAATTTTAAATATTCATAATTTTATCAGTTTTACTTCATTGTAATTGGTCGAGGATGTGATTGAAGACATGGTTGAGGACAGCAGATCTCCAAGAAAGTGGACAAGAGATGTTTTCTTAAAAGCTTTAACAAAGAAAAGGAAATATTCACAAAATAAAATTAAAATCTTGGATGCCTTTAGTTACTTTCAGATTATAAGTATTTATTTTTTCTAAAGCAAAAAATTAAGTTCGAGCTTTACGGATGACAAAAATTCCGCCAAAAGAATTTGACAAATTGTATTATTTAGTAGTGTCATATAATACAACCTCATTTAAACAACTAGAAATTTTATAAATCAATTTTTAGTAATGAAGTTTTCTTAGTTATAAAAAATTGCTAACAAATTTAACTGATGTTATCTCTAATGTGTAGTTGTATAATGTGGGACAAAAGTTAGTGTAAGATTTAATAATTGGCGAATTCTTTGTCCAACTAACAGTTATTTTGAAAATGTGAACTAAAAAATAATGCTAATCAATCTGTTTTTTATAATAAATTTTACAAGAATATAGAATAGATACAACTAACTGATTATAAAATAAATTAAAATACAACTTTTTCCTTATACTACCAAGAATATTCCTTACCTTGTTTAGTAAGAATTAATCTTTTTCGGAATTCGTGATTGTCTCTCCTAATAAGTATCACTTCTTGAAATTGAACCATCAACTTTGTGACTCCAATAGTGTCTTATACCACTAGATCAACACCGTAATTAAAATACAACTAAGTAGGTCATTCTAAAATAAATTAAAATACAGCTAATTAGTTAGGAAACACTTGACATTATGGAATAGAGTTTAAAATTTGTGCATTAAGAGTGTAATTTTTTACCGTATTAGTATATTATTTATCGTTAATTTATAATATTTTTGTTTAAAAGTCAATAATAATTAATATATAAATGGTGAAAATTCACTGACAATATAAAAACATTTATACTGTCACTATATACATACTAAAGCCTATTAAATATATCTCATAAGATAACTAGTTAGATGTTTGAGTAAGCAGTAAAATGGAGAGAAATATTTGGGGTCTAAGACAACTTCAAGTGGAACACAACAATAAATGGACATCTAATTATTTTTAGTGAGACTGCTTTTGCACAAAAAAGTGATGCCAAAAAACAAAGAAAATATCAATGTTGTGAAACATGAGTCAGATATCAAATTAACAGAGATTCCGTATTAAATTTAACCTGTTTAAACAGTTAAACCGTCCAGTCTGACAGGATGATTCATATATAATTAATATTTTTTATTTATATTTATACAATTAATAATAATGTATAATGATATTGAAGTAATAACATCTTCATCTTTTTTAGATGGTAGTAAAATAAAATATTAGAGCAATGTTTCGTTTTTATTTTATTTTTAAGTGAACCGTCCGGTTAACTTCCGAGGTTAATTCGGTTTAACCAGGTTTAACACGGCCGGATTGGAATTTTCCCGATTCAAAGCGGTTCAACTCTCATTCATTTAAGATTGCAATACATAGTCATTTTCATGTCCAGTTTGTGATCAGACCAGTCAGACTGTCGGTTCAGTCCGCTTCTCAATACACAGAAAAATATAATATATAATTACATTTGTATCTTTATATTTATTATTACAAAATAAATATATCCTTAAAATTAAAAGAATAACCTGACTCATCTCAATATTAATGGAGGGAGAGAAGTTGACTCAATCATCTCGTATCATTATTTAGCACTCTGTCCCTAAAAAAAGTTTTAACATATATGATAAAATTAAATGAGTGTGAATTCATTTAATTCAAAAGTAAGTTTTTTAACTTATTCCATAGTTATTAATTTTAGGGATATCTAATAATTTAGATTTATTTATTAATTTAAACCATTGAATTTTTCTATAATTAATGTCTAATGATGAAGAATGAGTTTTAAAAACTTACTATTATAGTAATTGAAGTTCTCCTCAAATTAAACATATTGTTTAGAGTAAATTACACTGACACCCCCTGAGTTTTAGTGAAATTATACAAACCACCTCTCACTTTTTTACACCTACACAAACCCCTAGTTTTTATACTTTCATTACACTGGTCACCCCTGCATGAGAAATATGTGTAATCTTTTAAACAAAAAATATGATAAATGCAATTAAGTTAAACAAAACATGATATATTATTGAGACAAGTCCAAATAATATACAAATCAATGTATTTTTGTTATTTTTTGTTACAAAATGCATCAACAGTTCTAAAGAAATATTGTTTAAATCGCTTTTATACTTTATCGTAACGAACCAAAAATAATAAAGATGTATTGACTTATATATTATTTGGACTTGTCTCCACAATATGTCATGTTTTGATTGACTTAATTACGTTTATCACATTTTTTGTTTAAAAGATTACACTTATTTATCATGCAGGGGTGGTATGTGTAATGAAAGTATAAAAAGCAGGGGGTTTTGTGTAGGTGTAAAAAAATGAGGGATGGTTTGTGTAATTTCACTAAAACTCGGGGGTGTCAGTGTAATTTACTCTATTGTTTAATATGTCACTATCAAAGATTTACTTATAATTGGTCAAAAATAAACATCTCTCTTAATAAAGCTACTCTTCTATTCTTTTACTACTTTTGTTAGTGAGGAGAATATAACAAATCATTTCTCGTTATAAAATATCATATTTAATATTCTATATTCTTATCTTATTTATGTTTATTGAATATATTATTAAAGGCTTAATAGCCATTTGAAATTATTAAATAGGGGTATATTAAAAATTGTTAACTAAAATTAACCTTTGTAGACTATGTTATAGTGGTACGCAAATTAAAATAAGTCATTATGGATCATATTTCTAATTTAGTAACATGGTGATTAAATTGTCTCAAGAGACAATTCTTGAAAACTATACATATGAGACTCTCGATGAGAGTGGCACTATTATGGATATTGGAGATAAGAAATTTATCCACAGGTAAATTCAGAATAACAAAACCTTTACAATAACATAGTTTTTGACCTATGAATTGGGATACATATGTCAGTGTAATATATATATTTATTTATTTTTAGTTTTTCAGCTTTGATATAGTACCACTTTTGGTCGATAAAAACTAGGAATATTCTCAAAATTATGCATAAGTTTATTTCCAAATTTGCACGGAACCTCCAACTGAAAATATTACAGAGATAAATATGTGACATACTGCCACTAAAACCATGCACCGATATCCTACAGCTAGCTCTCATAACATGATATTGGTGCATAGTATAGTACCGATTGAGTCCATAACAAAGTAAAAGCAAATTGAGAATTGATGATGACGACAAGAACCGTAAATTAAATCAAGAAGGAAAAAATGCATTACCCTATATTATTGTTCCAATATTCTTCCGACATATGTCTAATTAATATATACACTTGAAGGAAATTATGCTTTCCATTAGTCATGCATATCTATAACTCAATTATTCATGCATGATCAGTAAATTGTTGCCTTCCACGGCTCCAATCAGAATAATAAAGCACCTTTATGTATACATACGTATATTCCATTATATTCCAACTTTACTTTAAACTTTAAAAGGGAAGATTATATTATTTGCCATTGGTATTGAGTGCCCATTAATCATAAGCGTTTATTATTAATTTAACTTGATGTGGAAAACCTATTTTGATAGGATAAAGATATGTTTTTACCGAACACATCTTAAAGTTTGTCTTGAACCAATCAAAATTTATCATATTAGTTTTAAATAATTAAATATTGATGGCTTATTTTTGCTTTATTTGATTAATTCAAAACACACTTAGGACAACATATTCTTATCTTTATCTATAAAAGTCCCTCCATTACTTAGACTATACACGTTTAAACAAAATTGAAAAGTTGTGGTCAAAGATTCATTTCTCCACGTCTATGACTTAAACCTACTACTTATATCAAGAGGCCACCCAATGCATGCTTTTACATCTTTCTTCATCTTCATATCATTTTGGATTTGTAAAGTTTATTCCCTCCATTATTATTTATATGTTCCATTACAAAAACTAATTTAAATATATTCTTTTAAAAATTACTAATTATGTTCATTTGCATTAATTTCATTTTATATTTTTCTCAATATATCATTTACCCCTCCATAATCATTACCTTTTTTCCACTACTCATGCACATCAAAAGAGTATTAAAAAGAAAAAAACTTATATACACGATCTTGTCATGGTTAAGTTGGGCACATGAAGATAATTCACATAGAAAAAAATCCGAGTAAAAATGTAATAAAACTAATGATAGATTATTTATAGTTAGAGGTGGTATTGTGCAAAGTGAGATATTCTATATATAGTTTTAAGTATAACTCCTCAATGATCTTGTATTATATTTTTTTGGTCAGTTTGTTTTGCTTGAGTCGCTTGTTTGTGTCTGGTTGAACATCCTCGTCATATTTTTTTAATGAATTTCTTCTGTATATTCTTTTTATCAGCAAATAATTTTTTTAAGAGATACTTCTATTAACTTAATTTATAAAAGAGGAGGGATCCACTTAAGAGTAAATTTTTTAAATTAATTTTTTATCATAACCATCAATTCTAGGGAGATCCAATGATTTGAATTAGTAAATAGATCTAAACCATTAGATATCCATAGAATCGATAACTAGGATGATGAGTAAGTTTATTGGAGTAACTAGATCTCCACTCTTTAAAAAATTAATAAAGAAAGAAACAATTTAATGAATATCACACTCATTCAACATAAGAGTAGAAGAAATTATGAAGCGAATATTTAGAAGATGGCAAGAATTAAAAAATATAAATTTCTTCTGCATATTAGAAGACAAAAACTCCAATACCTCAACTTTCTACAACTTATCAGCCTTAACCGTGCCAGTGTCGTTACCTTCATCCTGCCATTGCATTACTCGTCCAACCCTAATTCCTACCTCATTTCTTGCTAAACTCCTATTTGATGATGATTATGTTAAACTTATTTCTATATATGTTATAAATTTGGTCATCTCATGCTATCTCTCATTTAATATAATTAAACGAGTTCACTCATGCTTTTACCACACACTGAATTAATTTATGTTGTTTGAGTATTATTGGTAATCATTGGATATCAATTTAATTTCGTCTTAGGGGTATAATTGATGATTTGTTAATTATTAAAAAATTAGGGTGATAAAATCAAAAACTTGTTAGATATTTTTATAACGGCAAGTGTACCATATCGCACAAGTAATAAAGTCCGGTAAAGTACCAGGTTATCGTCCTCCGGGAGCGGAGTGAATTTATACTAATTCCTACAAGAATCAATTGAGCACTTATGTACAAAATTTGGTTGATAAATTTGCATTGGTTTTGAATAATAATAACTTGATTAAACGATTTTTGACAACAAAACAATATGGTCGGGATCGAAACTTCATCATTCTTTCCCTTTATACATCCATGGATTCAATTCTTAATAACTTGTGAAGTTACTGAATTTTGCCGTACATTTTCATAAATCAATTACATCAGTCCCCTGAATGTAACATTCTTGAATTATCACCCAACTTCCAATTCCTTAGATAATTGGAGGACTAACTAAAATTAAACTCAAATGTAAAAGCAGTTCCTACATCATTGTCCATCCCTAGATCAATTATGTAGGAAGAAAGACAATTCAGATCCAGTGTCAAGTTTAACTTCCCAGTTTAACTTCCCAGATAAAC
>NC_032015.1:6084094-6104055 GCF_001865875.1 Lupinus angustifolius | reverse complement strand
CTTTCCAAAATCAAATAACATTAATATAGAATTGAATCCAGGAGTACAAAAGTTTAAGAAGATTACATTTCGATTCCCAACTATGAAGAACTAGCCACTCATTCTCGCCATTATAATGCCTAAATCATGAACTAATACAAATAAAGTGAGTAATAGAATCGTTTCCACGATTTCTATCTTCTTTTCCCTCTATTTTCGTGCCAGATTTCTTTTCTTTAAAAATGAGTGAATGTCTTTTCCATTATGAAACTGCTACTTCTATCTCCAACTTCCATACTCTCGCCCAAGCTAGAGATTCTCGCTTGGGCGAGGATCCAAGAGATTCCCAGGCTTGAGCACCTCACAACAGAAGCAATTGGTGAATTATCGCCCACTACCTCGCTTGAGCCAAGACACCTCGCTTGGGCGAGGATCCTTCGCTTGAGCGAGAAGCATCAGGTATTTTGTTGCTTTTTCTCTTATTTATTTTCTAAAGTATGAGTGAGTGCCTTTTCCATTCTGAAACTGCTACTTCTATCTCCAATTTCCATACTCTCGCCCAAGCTAGAGATTCTCGCTTGGGCGAGGATCCAAGAGATTCCCAGGCTTGAGCACCTCGCTTGGGCGAGGTGTTCTTCGCTTGAGCGAAGAACAACAGAAGCAATTGGTGAATTATCGCCCACTACCTCGCTTGAGTGAAGATCCTTCGCTTGAGTGAGAAGCATCAGGTATTTTGCTGCCTTTTTCTCTTATTTGTCGCTTGAGCGACTCTTTCCTCGCTTAGGCGAGACATGCACTATTCAGAATCTTCATCCTTCTTCTTTTCTTCTCCTCTTTTCTTTATTTATTAACCTGAAACAACAAAAACGCAATAAATTCCTAAATAGAGCAAAATTAACTAAGTTATCAGGAATTGTATACAATTATAACATAAATGCATACTAAGTGCCCCACAAATCATGTACAATTTTACTAAAATTTGGCACTTAACATATATCTAGATATTATATTGTAAGTATGCCATTGATAAATCTTTTCTGAACCTATGCTTAACCGCTAGATTGATGTTAATAAGTAATTTAATTTGATAGCATAATTGTCATAAATGATGTTAGATGTTGGTAGATTTTGAACCTTAATCAGATTTTGTCCAATTCTAATTGAATTCACATGTTTGTTTTCATTTACTTTATTGTTTATATTTCTTTATAATATTTTCTCATTAATTTGTAACTAGTTTAATATATATTTAGTAATATCTAAAATTTATATTAATGTGTGCTTGATCAATCATATACTCATTCAATTGTCTTTTGGTATAACTTGTGCATCGAGAGTATTTTAAGATTTTGAAATAACAACAATTGTACAACAAGATGAATTATAATGAGGAACTACTTAAAGCATGTTCAAATTCAACATATATGCAATGTTATTATTATTTTTATAAATTGTGTGATCATTTATTTTACTACAAGTGTTTGTATTCAATGTGACAAAAATATTCAATTACTAACGTAGATTTGTATTTAGAGATTCTATCTCAATTATAAGTGGGAATGATTAGGATTTAGTCTCACACATAGAGACTATACTAGCTATAAATTCAACTAAACATTTTCATCACATTGAGGTGGAAGTACAATACTCATTTTCCAATAACATGGTTCGAGTTAAGATTGAAAAGAGTAATGGTTGTCAGATTATTTTTTTTTCTTCTACAAATTAATATATTAGTATTTGTTATGGGCGAGACTCGAACCCTTATCATTCTTCATTCCATTCCTTCTTCCCAACCATCAAAACTCTCTTTATTTATTTTTTAAATTTGTTATAGATGAGACTTAAACACACAACTTCATTCGTTCTATTATTTAAATCATTCAATTTAAACATCCGATACACTTAGATTAACTTCACTAAAAGATATTCACCGATGATATACATAGGATGAAATCAATACCCTATCTATATTCCTGACAACATAATCTCAAACAAAATACTTCTCTAAAAATCTCTTACTAAAAGCTATGCCACTTATTATTATAAAAATATCACAATATCATCATACTTTGACAATATTATCGTTTCTCAACTTGAAATTGATGGGTTTGTATACCTTTAGATTTTTCATTTAAATTTTGAAACAATAAATTAAGAACCAAGTTTGTCATTTCATATAATATTTTTTTAAGATTTTGATTTTTTAGAATTAATTTTAAAATAAATTACATTTTATACTTGGTCATATTTTTTCATAAATTGAAGAAAGAAAAAACTTTTGCTCCCGAGTTATGTTATAGGTATTATTTAAAAATAACGATAATATTTCATACATTTTACGAGTAAAAATACTAGTAATTTTTAACAAAAAAAAGTGCAAGTAGTGTATATAGGCTGATTTCATTATGAAATAAAAAAGCATACCTTACTAACTTACTTCCTCACACACAAAACATACATGCAGATTATTGAGCTGTATGTATTATGCAGAGAGCACAAAAGAAATGCATCACAAACAATTGGTCTACCACTCTACTATCATTCAATAAAATTCTTCTCGGATTCAATTATCTTAGCATTGATAGTTAGATTATTTATCATTTATTTCTATCAATTTTTTATTTTTATAAATAGTTAATAATGATTGAAAATAAATAATAGATATATTAATAATGTACGAAATTATTATACTATCAGTCAATATATTTATTTTCTAAGAATAATTGAATTATTTTTATTTTCTTAAAGTGATATCATGATTTTGAGTACACATTACCCAACCAATATATCACCTTGCTTAGTTGCTCCCCTATTTACAAGCATTGTATAAAGTAGTCATTATGGTAGGCATGATAAATTAATCATAGTTGTCATCAACTAACCTTTTTATTTTATTTTATGTGATCAACCTCAAACTTTCTTTTTCTTAATATAATGCAGAGCTTTTGTGATTCCTAATTGATGCTGACATAACGGGTTTAATTACACTCAGAGCACTAACTGACTAAGTGCAATGTTGCTGTCTCTTTGATAGGGAATTTTGGAACAGTTCCATGCAAATGATAGTTAGTTTAAAATATATTTTGTTGGACCCGACAGTGATGAGTCGAACCACTTTTGAATCTAAAATATTAAGACTGTGGAATCATTGAGCCTTGATACTAGTTGTTGGACCTGATCGTAATTGGGAAACTTCCAACTATCCGACAGTTCCATTGTTACAAAGATATATGAAGAGTGAAGAGGTATAAATGAGATAATACGTGTTGAACCAAAAGCTTAAGATAATATCTGGGTGAATCTTTCGAACTTGTAACATAAAGCGTGTTTGGAAAACCGGTGAGAAACCAAGGTTGGCTTTGTAGCTTATGTGCTGCAACTTCTAAATGACAATCCAAACATGCAACTAACCGAATCCAGCAGCTATATATTAATTCAAACAATAAACAATCATTTTACTGACATCTGTGTTGTCCTTGATAGTTGTTTTGTTTTGACTATTTGAATGAATTCAACGTGATTGATTCACCATATGGAATGTTGGTAATATAACAATGTATAAAACACTAGAAAGAATAAAAATTCAATTTTGGTATCTTCTAATTTTAGATAACAAATTTCAAAGCAAGATTATGAGTTGGTGTTCCTTCTCCACCCTACTTTTGGCATTTTTTTGTTGGGTGATGGAACCAAAACCCATATATAATCTCTTTCATTTCCTTCAAACCCTTTCAAAAACAATAAAGCCACACACAAAGGATCTTTCTGCTCATCTTTTTTTCTCTCTCGCCGGTCACCGTCACCGATTGCTGGCCACCAACCACAGGCTGTTCCTTTTTGAGGTTTGTGTCTTTGGATTCTTTGCTGAAGAGTTTAACTTTGACATGCAATGGCTTGTTTCAATTGTTGTGGGAAAATGAGACTGATGCATCAAAATTGTGAAGTTTTTCATATTTGTGTTTGGTTAAATTCTTTTCTTGCTCCTTATGGTAGGATATTCGAACAAGTAAATAATGAGGTATTTTTAGTTTCAAATTTTTTAATTGGGGTTTTGAGTTTGAGAGTTTTCTAATTGGATTTCTTCTACCTTAACAGCATTATTATAGTGCTATAATTATAAGCTGGATGTAGGAACTTAGATTGCATTTAATAGACATGTTAGAACGATGAAATGGAACAAAAAAATGTGTTTGTTATTCTATATTTTCTAAATACCATTTTGGTTTTAAAGGGTAGAATCAAAGATAACAGAATATATAGTAAATGGGTTTCCAAATTTCTTAATTAATATGATTGTTGCAGTTCAAGACAAATTTAATTTGGGTCCTACATTTAGCTTACCGTTAGAGTTTCATATAGTGCTCTATCAGTTTGATCCATATAGAAATTCTTAAAATTATAGGATTCCATATTACAAACTTTACAATATATAGAACCTATGTGAATATTTTCAACATGTATAGAGATCTATCTATAGATTATAAGGAAAATAACTGGTTTGGTTGTATACATTGGAAAAGAAAATGATGAAATAGAGCTAAGAGAAAGTGCAAGTAATGTTCAATAGAAGATTACTTGGATGCGAAGAAATTGGTTGGAGAGAAATGGTTTTGGTTCCAGTATGTTTATCCTTATCAATTTTCAATCTGGTTATAGTTTAGGCCTCACCATTATAGTTTAAATATGTATTTTACCAGCTAGAGTTGACTCAAATGAATGGATGAGAAACTTGGGTTGGACTTGGATTCTTATTCAGGATCCCTTATTTGTGGAACACCCTGCCCTGTGAAGCAATCTATCAACTTTTACCGAACAGAAAATGAATGAGAGACTTGCTTGTGTTTAGCGTTCACCAATTTCAACACTGAATAATCTTTGATTTATCTTATTTTCATGACTTGAATGGCTTGTACATACAATTAATCATTTTTGCTTGGGGGTATTATCCATTGCATTTATAGGTTTGGAAGCTTTAAATAAAAGGAACTTGATATTTTCAATAAACCCTTTCCGCCTCTATTTGGAGTATTGGAGAGTTTTTAATGGCTGCAGCTAAAGATTCTGTAAACAACATATCAGGTGGGTCACAAAATCCAGCATATGACAAAGTTGACAGTGCAGAAAAACCTAGTAATGTTAAAGCTAGTGTTGCAGAAAATCCGGTAAATGATAAAGATGTTGTAGAGAATCCTGTAAAAAATAATATAGATTCTGTGGAGAACTTTGTAGACAAAAAAGTAGATTGTCTTCCTATAGAAGCAGAGGAAGGGTTGAAATCATTGGCTGGTAAATGGGAGAATGTACTGGATGTAAATGCATTGCAGATTATTCCTCTCAAGGGTGCTATGACAAATGAGGTATTCCAGATAAAATGGCAAACAATAGCAGGGGAAAGCTCAAGGAAGGTTCTAGCTAGAATCTATGGTAAGGGTACTGACATTTTCTTTGATAGGGATGTTGAGTTCCGAACATTTGAATGCATATCAAAGAATGGGCAGGGACCTCGTTTGCTAGGAAGGTTTGCAAATGGCCGCATTGAAGAATTCATCAATGCACGGGTAATATGACCTTTATGTTTTACTCATCTTGATACTTTATATCCTTAACTAACTTCAGGAAAATTATTTGGACGAAACTTACGTGTTGTTCTTTAGCTTCTTTTTGTGGTGTTGTTCTCTAGTACGTGTTATATACTTATTAGAAAACAACAGCACAAGCACTATAAGAATGGAAACTGTTGAATGAATGTAATATACTACTTAAAACTACCTTCAGTTTTGATTATTCATCACCATTGTACATTATTTATAAAATGTAGTTATTGCTCTTATTCTTTTTGTACTGTGGCATCTATGAACCTGAAATGCTCATACATTGTTGCGGATTTATCAGACCTTATCAGCATCTGATCTGCGCGATCCATCTATTTCCGCTCTTATAGCGGCCAAAATGAAGGAGTTCCACGATCTTGACATGCCTGGTCCAAAAAGCGTGTACCTTTGGGATAGATTGCGGTATGTTCTTATCTCTGTGACAAATAAGAAAGCAGTTATTAGTACAGTTTTGATCATTTGTTAAAGAAGTTTATTTTTAATGTTTCAGAAATTGGCTTAGTGAGGCAAAGCGTTTGTCTTCCCCCGAAGAAGTTGAAACATTTCATTTGGACACAATGGACAAGGAAATCTCTATTTTGGAAAAGGAACTATCAGGCACTCACCTTAAGATAGGGTTTTGCCACAATGATTTACAATATGGTAACATAATGCTTCAGGAAAAGACCAATTCTGTGACCATAATAGTGAGTTTCTCCTTATGCCAGTTAGTGAAATTATGGTTTGTTGCAGACACCTCCGTGGGTGAAATAAGCTACTATTTGATTTTCTTGTAGGACCTACTCTGAAGAAATAATTAGTTCTACTTCCATCATAATAGTCTAGCCAAGTCATATTTCATTAAGACTTTAGAGCTTGTTTCTTATATATAGTCACTTTCCATTTAGCATAAAAACCTCTTTGCACTATTGAATGTTTGTGGACACTCTATACACTTTAATTGAATTGTACCCAAATTACAAAATCAGGTATAGAAGGGTCAAATAATTTTTTAGAAGGAGCAAACTTTGGGAGATAAGGAAATCTATTTGATGACAAATGATTTTTAAATTATATAATTTCAAAAAGATTGTGAATGATAATTGCATGCGAAAACAGAATTGTTTCCTGCAACAAGGGTGATCACTTTTTAATGGTTGATCTTTCTTTAATCATTAGCACAATCCTTAACAAGAGTCAAAGTCGTAAGGATTATAGGCCTTAGCTACGAATTATGATATTCATGATGCACTTTTGTAACAGGATTATGAATATGCAAGTTATAATCCTGTGGCATATGATATAGCAAACCACTTCTCTGAGATGGCTGCCAATTATCATACAGAAACCCCACATATTCTTGACTTCAGCAAATATCCTGGTATGAGGCTTGTTGAATTTCTTCTCATTCATTATGTCCAGCCAAAAACTGGTTTTCAATTGATTGTTTCTCTCGACAGATTTGAAGGAGCGTCGAAGATTCGTGTCTACATATTTGAGTTCTTCAGGTGACTTCTCGGTTTTTCTATGTTTTAAAGATTCTATTGCAGCATTGTTCTTTTGGTTTTATTAAACATACCATGATCATTTGCTGAAATTATTGGACTTGAACACAGGAAAACAACCTAGTGAGAGTGAAGTGGAGCAACTACTTAATGATGTTGAGAAGTATACACTTGCCACTCATCTATTATGGGGCGTGTGGGGAATAATTTCGGTATCTTCACTTTCTCATATGATGTTTAAGTTTAAGCTTCTTATATTCTTTAGGGTGGAGGTGGCAGAGTCCTTGGAAGCAGATGAGTTATAAAATACACCTGATGTATGTGCATACATCCATAAATAGAAACCATGGACTAATAGAAAAAGAGTCATTATTATAACTACAAATCCTATGCTTCTGTTTATGCAAATGATGTACATACACAGAGTGCACTGCATAATTTCTTTGGAAGGTACCCTCTGAAGCCAATAAGAGGCTTGTTTTCATTCACCAATGTTTTCCCACATTTTAAACACATTATACCCTCTGAAGCCAATAAGGACCCCCTCTAAATAATACATTTTTGTGGATCCTGAAGCATAATTCAACCTTATTTTTTTAATGAGAAAAGCATTATTTTGCCATAGAAAAGCTTATCCCAATGGATATACACATTTTAATCACTAATACTACCTTATCTTTTGAATGCCTTGTAGGAGCATGTGAACAAAATTGACTTTGACTACAAGGAGTACGCGAAACAGAGGTTTCAAGAGTACTGGTCAAGGAAACCATATCTTCTAAAATCTGATGATGGATCTTCTAAACATAATGTTACTCATGGTAATGCTACTTAACTAAATTTGTGTTGTTTTGTAATACTGCACTAGGAATATGCTGTCACTAATAATAACAAGTAACAGCAACAGGTAAGGTTTTATGATGTTAATTAACTGTGGTACATGATTTTAAAACATATGTTGAGGCTGCTAGTTTTAACAAAGCAAATTGATATGTTTCTGAAAGTACTTTGACAATATTCATAATCTTCAATACAAAAAAGTTAAAAAAAAGAAACAACTTGGAGAAACAAGCAGAGTTGCATCACTTGCATGGTCACCCCCATCCACCGAGTGGTGGATCTTGACCTAAAATTTAGGAGGGGCAATAATATTTAATTGTAACATATTAATTGAATAACAAAAACTAAAAAAGATATAGATAATTGTTTCAAAATAACATATTAATCCTAAATAATGATAATAATTAAAAATTAAAAACATTAAAGAAAATGTACATTCATTTAAAGTGACACTCTTAGTTAAAGACTTCAATTCATTGATGATTGAAGTAAGAGTAAAAATTTCAGCTATTTATATTCTAATATAAATCATCATATTATCTACAAGAAATTTATCTTCTATTTTACTACATAAGTTTGTTTGGTTATCTTCATTGTGGAAAATAATATTCTTATAGTAGTTAAACCAGAATAATTAAGAAAAGATGGATAACTTGATAAAGTAAATTATATGCATTCACTTTTACCATATCATCAAAGTTGCACTTAATTCAGAGATGATTGATAGTTTTTCAAATATGAATTACTAACAACATCAATAATAAAAGGTTGCTATTGACATCTCAAATAAACATTTTTTTACTCGCATTGAAGTCCACAGTATAATTTTTGCACAAAAATACATATGTCATAAATATTAAATAATTTATAAAAATACATAGAATATTAGGATTTTTGTTACAAAAGTTTGATAAATACAATTTGTGATCTTATAATATATTCTTAAGTGTAAAATCATTATGAATTCAAATAAAGTAAAAATATTATAAGCAATATCTACATTTACACATGTAAAAAACTTTATCTATTATCTATAATTTTTAGAAGGAATATACAATTTATATAAAATAAAAATATATATTTAATATAAGATAAATAAAAATATTTAAAAAAAATCGAGGGGGCGTCCTCATGAAGCTTCGCCACTGCATATAGCCTACATATCATGTATCGGGTTCGATATACAAAGTATTGAGTAATAATGTAAAAAATATTGAACCGTATAGAATTGATTACAACACACTCGAACCGGGACCATGAAACGTGTAAATAGGAAGACAACGCCTAGGTTCGAGACATGCATTAGTGCCCTACATGCTACATGAAAATCTAACGTTTAGCACCAGTTTGTATCAATTGAGCTATAAGGTGGTTAGCAAGATGCATAATGTTGAGGGAGCATTTAGAAGAATTTATTTGGGTTTATCTTATCTTATTATATATATATATATATAAATAAATAAAAGTAGGTATTAGAAAAGTTTATAAAAATAAATTATGAGTTTCTAGGAATAATGAGATTTGATATTGATTCAATACACATCATATTAATATTGAAATGCAGGTGAGAAAGTATTGACATACCCTACCAAAGGAAAATCAGAGAAGAAACCAGTTATCTTCAGGAAGTTGAAGAAGCTTTTTGGTCAGAGTTTGTTAAGATCTAAACACTAGAGCAACCCTTGGAGGAAATTCATTGGTTTATATGTCTGTAAAAGTGTAAATGGAGAGAGAGGAAAATCATAAGAAAATTGGTTTTATTTCTCTTCTCTTTATCATCTCTTCTCCAAGGAAAAAAATCATAAGAAAATAGGGTACATTGTAACTAACATATCTTTCAAGAACACAAAAATAAATCATAAAAATAGAGTTGTGTGTATTAATTCTCTCTAAAAAGAAATATAACCTTTATAACTAAGTTCTTCATATAGATTAAATTATAAAAAAAAAATGTATGCGAAAATTTTATATAATCAATATATCATTTATTTTAAATAAATATATTAATACAAATGAATATATACTACGTCATAAATCTTTTCACTAAACAACATTGGATGAAGATACACCACCACCAGAAATCCGTCGTGAAAAACCAACCAATCAAGCCATCAAATCCCAATGAAAATCCTAACTTTCTTTAACCTCCTATGGACCAGGATCACCTGTACCCATTGGTATCCACATGATGTACCAATCCAATTAAAAGAGGTTATTTTGTTAGAATTTGTTTTAATAAAAAACTTAAATTAATATTTTATATTATTTTTGGAAATATGATTGATCAGGGACAAGGGGAATAGTCTTTTTGGGACAGAGGATCCTTGTCCAACCTCCTATATGAGTGTTCCTTCATACTCCAACCCTCATATAGTAACATCTTCCTCACATAACTCATTCATACACTCAAGCTTGTTTTACACCTTTTGGGATTGTATATAGGAATAAGTTTTAGCATAATTTATTACTGTCAAGAAAGGCATGCATTGTTTGCAGCTTAGACTTAAACGCAACATACTCAACATAGATTCAAATGTTGTTAGATATATGCCAGCAAACATCATTCACATTGCCTATTTTGGGTTTTGCTTCTTTCGTATAAACATATGCATGTTTTTAAATGGCTAACATCTGCAGCCAAATATCATTCACATTACCTGTGTGGACCCCTCTCATAATTTTGTCCTACCATCTTTACTCATGGAATTCCACTCCATCACGTGAACACATATTTAGGCATGTTGTCCATTCTTTTTCTTATATTTATGGCCATGTCTTCTCCAATCTTCACCAAACGTTTTTAGAAAGCATAGTCTCTATTTCTTCTCCAATCTTCACCAAGCAACTCTCTCTTCTCTATTTCTTCACACAGTCTCAGGTATCATCTCTCTCTTCTCTATTTCTTATCCAATCTTTGCTCTCTCTGCTTATGTTTCCCTTGAAATTTTAATCATATTGGATTGAAAGTTCAAAACAATTGAAATTAAATCATAATGTTCTATAATAATTTTTCAAGCGTTTATTTGTTATTAGGTTTTGTTAATTTTTTGTTTCCGTTGTCAAGTATTGCAGTCACTTGATCTATGTTTTGTGTTTCCATAAATAGTAATTTTGTGTTTCCGTTGTCAAGTTCAGACAATTTCTTGCTAGTATATGCTACAATAATGGTGTTTGAAATTAATGTGGGTGGTAGTGTGAGAAACTTAAAGCCAAATATCCAATATCTAATAATGTTGAATTCAATGTCACCCTGTATATATAGTGATGATATATCTATTCTAATTTTTGTTTACATGAATGTCACAGAGTGAAAATGTTTCTACTTTCTAGTACACTACTGAAGTAGAGATATCTATCTTTTATTTCTTTATATGATAGTTCAAAGCTGGGAAGTATAGATCCTCAATAACTTTCCCTAATTTTTTATTTGGTTTCTTCCTTTAACATGGTTTATCTGAATGTATATCTCACTTTCTTTATCCATAATTTTAAACTTCTTTTGAGAATGCTCAGTAGGCTTACACAAATATGTTACATTATCTTAGTAAATTATGTAAACCAATAAATCAAGGAGTTTATAGTTTAATACTTTGATGCTTGATTGTTCACTGTTTCAGTCCTCTAGTGTATACCATATTTGTCAAAAAATTGTCCATTATTTATGTCTAGAGAATAATCATATGTATGTATCAAAGTTGAGTATTTGTGAGTTATAGAATGTAACTAATGTGCTCAATGAAGTTTAACAATAGAAATTGCTTCCTATATTTGTCTACCAATCTTATATTGTGAGCATGAGTAAAAACAAAATTATCAACTTATTTGAAACCATTTTGTTCATGTTCTCTTTTGGTTTTTATTAAAATGAGGTCCCCTCGATCACATGTATTAGTGTACTTTGTCCATGCTTCCAGCTGTAGTTACTAGATGAAGAAGGTATTCCTATTTATGTTTAGTATACACATTATGATCAATATGGCCTAAAAATCATTTCTCCTCTTTAATTAGGAAGGTTAATTGGGACCATTCTTTAGTTGTACCCTATTAGATTTCTTTCTCCACTTCATTTGTCCTTGGTTGTATTTGATCGAGAGATTTGTGGTTTAATCTTTGTATTCTACTCCAACTAACTTTAGGCATTTACCATCACAATCATTGAACTTTAGGTATTTTATTTGAGTCACATGTCTTGCTAATTAGTGTTCTAATGTTAACAAATCAAAAAATATACTGAGGTAAGTTAAAAAAATCCAGTGAAATATATTATTCGGGCTTATATGTAAAATATAACCAAAGAAAATATAACCAACTTTATTATATACAGTATCATAGAATATTTTAATTATTTACAGTATCATAGAATATTTTAATTATATACAGTATACGAATATAGTGAGTAATGCATTTGAAATATTAACATGCAAATATGAAATGTCTCAGCATTCATCAATATCAATTTTACTAATAAATTTTTTGTAAATAATAGGCAAGGGACCAACCTAGAATCTAACTTGAATCATAGACAGGGAGTCTATATATGAAGGTCAAATCACAACCTTTTACTCACCTTAATTCAATTAGATATAAATGAACCATAACTATATAATCCTACTCTGAATACATTGATCCCAAAATAAAATAACATCCAAATTTTAAAAATCCCTATTGAGGCCACCTTTGAAGAATTTCCACCTTCCAAGTAATAACCTAATTGTCTCAGTTTTGTCTTATCAGAAACTAATAGCATTTATCCCTAAGAGAAAGAAAGATCAAAGAAATCAAAACACAAATTTGATTTATATATTAAGTGTCATAAATAGAAATGTCAATTAAAACATATTATACCTTAAGTTTCTCAAAGTGTTACACCATAAATTTTAAGTGCTCAATTTCTCTTGCTTTCACATGTTCAAAGAGAAAGAAGTGGTTGTGGTCATATACCCCTACCAATTTTATATCCATTTCAAAAAAAAATTAATGTATTTCACGGAACCTCAAAAGTCTCATGTTCATATAGCATGTGAATCGATAAAAAAGACCCAAACTATTGGATAACTTACTAAAGAGAAATTATGGTGCGAGAAATAAGAGGATCCACATCACTTCTTGTTTGGCATAGTCATGGACATTCCAAAGACTAATATTGCCCTTATTATCCACACAATCAAAATATGAGTATATATATATATATAATAGTTCAATGGACAAACAAAGTATTTTTGGTTTGTAAACCAATAAGAGAGACATAGATAGGTTACCAAACTAAAATAAGCTTCCACTGCAGGTCTATAAGTTGTACTTGAGTTGAGAACAAACTATTTGTACTAATCATAGGAATTGAACAATAATTCATGTAGCAAAATATTTGATTGCATTTGTGCAAGAAAAATCTATTAAAAATGAACTAAAAATTTGTAGCATCTTACACCTGAGTCTACAACTATTATTCTTAGTTCTTATTATGTGCTCTATTGAATGTACTTATTAATGACATATGTTATTATATATAAATGTAAACTTTATAAAACACTTTTAAATAGATTCATCTTAACTCCATTTCTACATGTTTACATATAACTACATTAAAAAGACTCATTAAAATTAAACTCTTAAACAAAGTTAAAGATAAAACATAATTATTTTATAGACAAAACTCAATATAAAAACAATATAAAGGTAGCATGTATATAGAATTGAAAGAAGAATTTTTTCCAGATTAAAGCATGGAACCTGCATCCTATTATGAGTTATGAGAGATGATTTTTGGCTTACCTTAGTAATGCTAAGCAAACTTCCACTCCAGTGCTTCCTTATTAAAATAACAATCTAAATAAAAATTATGTATGCAATTGACATTATAGTGTCAACAATGAGAAACAACAGCAGGGAAATTAATAACAAAAACATACCTAAAAAATTATAAAACATATATATGCATATATTGGCTTAAAAATATGTATATATATGTTGATATTTTTTAGTTTTTAAGCATACTGTTAATTGTTGTTGTTATTTTTGCATCCAGATGTATTGATTATCATGACATTCACTTTAATATATATTTGGATGCTAGACATCCAAACATATGGCACTTTAGGCATCCACTCCAATTATATTTGTTGTCCAAGATGCATTCCTATTTGCATTCTTTTCTCTTACAAAAATTGTACTTTAATATATACATTTTTGTTATTGAAGTATCACATTAGATGTCTATTAGTGGCAATGTATATATTAACACGTTATAAACAATATGCATTCCTTTCTCTTACAAAAATTATTCATCCAATTATTAAGCAACACTTCCTATTAATATCATCAATTTTCTACCAACAGTTTATGAAAAATCCAATTCCCAAATGTAAGAGTAAAACTGAAATCTGAATATATATGCCTTTTACATGGCAGTTACAAAATGAGATTAATGTAAATTTAAGACCCGATAAATGTGATCTAAATTTGTGAAAGGACATAATAGAAAATAATAAATTATACCCTATGTTGGTAATTACAACATGTATTTGCTTTATATATTAGTATAGATATAGATGTTTATTTGTTTTATCACTTCTCATATTATTTACTCTGGTACACTATAGTAAAGTGTGTGCTAATTAGTATGTCCTTTAAAGTGTGTGCTAATTAGTATGTCCTCTTTTTAGTATGAGGCATGATCCTAATTACTAAAATGGGATAATGACGTTGAAAAAGAATCATCCAGATTTGGCTAGTGAGCGAAGAGTATTTTGGAATAATAGGGATACATATCTGCCGTTCTACACTTTATATCATTCTATGTCCTATAGATATGTGAAAAAAAAATATTTAAGTTAAAATTTTTAATTATTAAATATTTTTCTGACTAATCAAAAATTCATTGTACATAGAGTAACACAAAATGTAAAATAATAGATGTGCTCCCTGACAGGGAGGTTACCCATTTTCCACTCTGAAAATTTTATATATAACACATACATCGACAAAAGGAAGGGGCAGAAAAAAAAAAGGTAACGAAGGAGCATATAGTTTGGCAATAGGAGTCAGAGCATATAATAGGAAAGCTAAAAAAAGGTTGGTGATTATTTACTTTTTAATACTTTAACATGATATATATTTGTTACATTGTGTAATAACTTGATCAAATGAAATGAAATATATAGATATCATCTATAAAAGTATATTTGTTATTTCAATACAATAAATTGTTACTCTGTGAGGGTCAAATTGGCTTTGATGCATGTTCAACACACTTACATATTAATTGTAGTTCATAAGACAAATATATAATATTCATAGTGTAAAACATTTGATTATATAACCAACTAATCATTAAAGATAATGTTAACAATTTAATATTGTGTAAAGTATATGACACAAATAGTTAATATGTAAATCCTTTCATGAATGTGAGATAAGGAGAGACTTATAACCATGGTTATTAGGACCGGACCGGACGGTCCAACCGGTTGAACCGTCGACCGGTTGTGTGTGCGGTTCGTGTTATCCACTTAGCCGGAATCCCTCTCAGACCAGTTCTGGCCGTCTTTAATCCGGTCTAACCTGGTTAGACCGAGAAAATCCGGAATAACCCGGATGGTTAGACCGGTCGGTCCAACTATTTAAAGAAAACAGAATTTGAAATCACAAAACAAAATGGTAAAACTAAGAGAAGGTCACGAACATAACTAGGAAAGAAGAAATAGAGAAATTAGAAAATCTAGCCATCACCATCCTTCGTCTTTGTCGTTCGAGTAGCCTTCGCCGTTTGCATCGTTGTCCTTCGTTGTTCGCTGTCGCCATTGAACTTTTTGTGCTTTGTGGTGGGTTGAAACGATTTCATGGTTTATGTTATTAGTTAAGACAGTGTTTGTTATATTGTTTCTGGGTATATGTTTTGCCATTCACTGTGTCTGTGTTATATTTGGATTAGTTTTAATTAAATATTGGACCCACCTACTCCCACTAACTCTCTCTATCTCACCAAAATCTTTATCAAATATGACTATCTTACAACATATACACGTGCCAACTGCAAAGTGTTGCCACAACCCATAGTGTTATTTAGTATTTTAATCTTGTTAATGCTAAGTGTAAAATTTTAATATTAGTTCTTGTTTTTTAATGTTAGTATAATTTTAGTATTTAAGTTTTAATGTAAAATTGTTATAATTTGATATATTGTTTCTGAATAATTAAGTGGAGTTCTTAATTTAGAGTGTTTTCTTTAAGTAATAAGATAATTACATTTTAATTAGTAATGTCAATTTATGATCTAATGAAGACAATATAATTGGATGAATTAGAATGTTTAATCTCTATATGAAATAGTTATGTTTTGATTTACAATTATAATTATATAACTTAACTTGTTTGATACATTTTATATTGATTTATATGTTATGCATTATGCAAACATATGATATTGGTAAATGTGTTATTCACTTATTTTAATTAATTATGTAATATATATAATATTATGATATCAACTGGTCCGACCGAACGGTCTAACCGGTTAAACCGGTTAAACCGGTTGGAACCTATACGGGACCTCTTCCGGGTTAATGTCCGGTCCGGGTTTCATAACACTGCTTATAACTCATAAGAGACTCATTTTTCCCATAAAAACCAATGAATGGTAAGTATAAATGAAGGTGAAGGAAGAGTAAGAGAAATGAAGGGACAAAAGGAGAGAGACATGAGAGATCACAAAACACAAGCCCTTTTGAGTGTGGTAGGGAGATGAAATTCAAATGACTATTAAATGGACTTTAATGTGGCATTTTATGTTATTATTATTATTATTTTATTATCATAATCAGTAGGATATATTATCATGTGTGTGACAGTATATACTAGAACATGGAGGGTTTTAAGCGGGAAAAAAATCACTGAGCTTGTGACACGTGGCATGGAGGGACCTTCTTTTCTTATATAGTATAGATAAAGTCAAAACTTGAAATAACTTCCCTCATGGTGTAATTTTCATTTCCTATATTGCCCTAAACATTATTTAATTTTTACAAAAAAACTATATAATCATACGCAACTACCACCAATACATTAATTAACCACATATCTCACCTTAAATTAAACATTATCATAAACAAAAAAGAATATAATATAAAGTACACCGAACACAATAAATACATTTTAATTCACAAAAATGAAATATATAAAAATTGAATATGTAGTATCACACAATATTCGTCGGCAGTCACGAAGTGTCTGTACACACTAATAAGTAGATAATTGCGATTTGATCTAATCTAATCTTCTAATTAATTAATTATAATTAGTTATTAAATCAATAATTAATTAAATGGAATAATAATATATAAGAATCAATGTGGTTATTCCCGGTTACACACAAACCCTCACATCTTCTTCCTCTTTCTCTCATTTTGAGTTTCTTCTTCTTCTTCTCTATAAATCTTATTCCCTTTTCCAATCTTCAAACCCTAAACTCTCTTCTTCCTTTCTCTCATTCTTATTCCCCGCAATTCCGTCACATTCCGTTCCTTCTTCCGTTACATTTCTTTTACAGCAACCCATCTCCATCCTTCATTTTCATACATATTCATTCCGATAATTAAACAAAGATATTATAGGAATTTAGCCAATACATAAAACCAGTAATTAGATTCCTCACTTTAACTTATCAACTAAAACCACAATCTATTATATATCAATGTTCCATTCGGTAAACCAATAATGGCTTAGCACTTTCAATAGCATGAGTTTTGAGTTTTTTACTATTCAAATGGTGAGACATGATTTTTTTCTCATTCCAAAGCCTTATATTCTTTTTCTATTTGAGACTACTATACGACCCATTATACATTCTGTAAAAAAATAAATAATAGATCAATAATTTATAGAAGTTTAAAGCTCAAAGAAAATGATTTAAGTCAACTTGGTATGCGTTAGAAAGTAATGGTTCTGGTTCAGTTCTCGTCTTTAACAAAATAAAGCTTGTTATTTTTTAATATACAAATAATAATAAAATTCAGATGTGAACACTTAGTTTTAAACCTGGGCCCTCAAGGATGAAAGCTTGGAACATTACCACTAGCTCCAGAAAACGGTTTAACATACAAACAAACATATTTCTTTTACAAAGTTATTATTATTATAATATATTAACCTGGCTTACTTAAACAGAGGGTACCTCACATTTTACATCTTTATTTAAAATATAAATGTTACTTACCAATGTTGGATTGTTGTTCCGTTCAGGAGGGGGATTGAATTCAATGTTCATTCCCCAAGGTGTTGATGACATTGTGACCAAATCATTGGCCTTCAAGGTCAAGGTCGAGTCTGCATACAAGTGTTGTTCTCTTATTCAAATCTAAGAGGACTCACAACTCATTGCATCATTATTGGGCAGAATTGTACTAGATATGATATTTTTCTCTCTCTAATGTCTAAATTTATATTAGTCATGTGTAAATGTATATAAAGTGGCTATTTTTTATCGGTGTTTAGGTCACAAGGACTGTTGAGAGAGGGATTGTTGTTGCTGGAGTGCTCAAGGAAGATGACAGTTTTGAATGTGTAAGTATAGACCTCATCATTTCCTACTTTGTCTGTTCGCACACCCTCATAAAGGACTCTGCATAGAGGAATCACTACAAAATAAAACGCATATTGCCACCACATTTCAGCCACAATTGCTAAAAGCGAAGCAAAATTAATATTGGGCCCCAAATTTGCTACTACATGCAGGCCCATGGCAAAAGAAGTGGAAATGACACAAATTTTCTTAGTTTTATCTTATTTTTGCATTGAATCACTTCACTAACTTCAGCATTGAATCACTTCACTAACTTCAGCATTGAATCACTTCACTAACTTCAGCATTGAATCACTTCACTAACTTCAGCATTGAATCACTTCACTAACTTCAGCATTGAATCACTTCACTAACTTCAGCATTGAATCACTTCCTTCTTGGCACTCTCTTCCCCACAACGCCATTCAAATCTCTTTATTCAACCTCAATATTGAATCAACGATGTTTTCGTCACCATCTTCCTTGTTTGCTTCTTCAATTCACCTTTTTTCAGCTTCTTAATCAATGATGTACATGCAAATCTCATTTTGCAGCTTCTTTAATTGAACTTTTTCTTTTTAAATTTTATAATTTTGTTTCATATTTCTAAAAATAAGATTTTGCCAATCTCAACCCCTAATTTTTTAGTTATAAATTTGGATGTTTCAAATCTTCTAATGTTATGCATGCAAGTAAGATAGATAACTTTATTTCTGCTCCCTTTAATCTTATAAGCGTTTCATTTTGTACCAATAGTGCATATGTTATGAGGGAAATGCTGCTCCGTGAAATTTGAAGTAATTTAATTATATTGGATTGTTTTTCAATTCAATCTTTGATTTTTTTGGTACTGACTCCTTTAAATAATTCAATTTGATGCTTGATTTTGAAGTCTTTTGATGAAGTTACTTGATTATTGAATTGTTAGGAACTCACTGCAAACTTCTTGTCATTGTTAGAAACAGATTTAGAAAAAAATAGTACAATCAAAGGGGAATGGAGGGAGCGGAGAATGAGTGAGTGGTTAAAGATCTATTGTTAAGCTTAGTTTACATATTCTTTTGAATTTTAGGTCTTCTAATTTTTCGATCTATTCATTTTTCGTTTTCTAACATACAGATAGAGGAAACTTAGGAATCTAGGATTTTGTTCTTGAAACCCCAATTTTCACTTCAATTTGTTAGGCATAATTTTTTTATAATTGATTGCATTGTGAACTGTCTCGTTTTTGCAGACTAAGAGAATAAAGAAGGCTAGCATTGTTGCAAAATATGGTATGTCTTTTTAATTTATATGATTTCAGTTTAGTTTATATGATTTATGTGCTCTGTTGTAGCTTTATGCAGTCATGGTTTAAAATTAGCTCACTGGCTTTGGAAATTATACACTGTTGTAAGCTTGTAAGTATATAAGTAAGCTTCATAATAAATATTAATCAAATTACACTATTATAAGTAGTTACATCAATGTTGTTTCTTAAGTCGTGAG
>NC_032015.1:6063418-6083994 GCF_001865875.1 Lupinus angustifolius | reverse complement strand
CCAGTAATTGCTAGGGTAGAGGAAACCGTGGCTGCTGTATTTTGCCACGGTTTTGTGGTACAATAGCGACAGTTTTAACCGTGGCTAATCGGATATTTTTTTGTAGTGAATATGTGGAGGTAGTAGACCTCTCATCGGACTCAGAGCTTGAGGAGGATCCGAGTAAGGGCTATAGTACCCTCGCTAGTCTTGGAGCTAACCGCTAGGAGCTGCTTCTCTTCTTTTTCTTTTTGGAATAGGGATACCTGTCTAGGGTAATGATAAGTGACAAACATACCTAAAATTCATACACTTTTATGACACTTATCTTAAGCATAATTGAGAAAAACCAACTTAAAACAATACTTTTTGTATAAAATATCACAATCTTGTATATTTGTGTTTGTATTTTTTTAATGTATTTTGTAGGATTTAGAAACAAGAAAAGAAGAGAAACAAAATATTCATGGTAAAAAAGAAAAGTCAAAAACCAAGGTGCCCAACCAGGCAGCTAAGTGTGGACTAAGCCACGCTAAGTTGACTTGAACACCAGCCTGACCTGGACCAAGCAGCTGAAGCAAGCAGCTGAGTGGACCTACTTGATCGCTCATCCTAGCACCAGACTAGTCATAACACAGTCAGAACTCAAGCTTGACACAGTTAGACATGAGCTTGGCACATGCCCAAGCTTCTGAACAAGCAGCTTAGCGGTCCAATCAAGCAGCTTAGCAGAGAACCAGAATCCTGCCCAGATCAGCAAGCACCAGGCCACGTCCCAGTCAGCCCGACCAAAGCTGCTGAACAAGCATCTTAGCGGTGCAACATGTGTACTAAGCGGTGTGCACCCAGACTTGACTTAGTCAACAAGAAAACCATGAAGTCACCAATGACCTCACCTCAAGTAGCCCACCATAGGCTTTCTAGAGTAGCACACAATAGCTAGTGTTATAGCCCACAACTAGCTTTGATGAGTCAAGCATAAGGAGGTGACAAAGCTGCTTGATCAAGGGACCAAACCCATGCTGAAGGGTTTGGTCAGCTACTTAGCGGGGCTGACAAGCATCTCAACGGCCCATAAGAATTTCTATAAATAGGGCACATTCCATTCGAGAAAAAGGAATCTTAAAACACAATTTTACACATATCTCTCACTCACATTTTGCCTAGAAATTCTCTGAAGTTCTATCTTCTTGTTCTTAGTGTTTAGGAACTCTATTTCAAGTAAGTTCGTAATTTTAGTTTATATTTCAAGAAAGGAGAAGGCAAATGAGATGCAAAAATCAATTTTGTATTCTTATTTGGAACTCAAAAGCATCCAATCCTTGGATGGGTGGCTCATGCTCCTAACAGTTTCTTTTGAATATGGTTATGTACTTCTACTTCTTCTTTCATTTTAAAGTTTGAATTTTAATCATTCAAGTTAGTGCTTTGATTAATTTTACTTGTTTGAGAAATTATTAATGCTCTTTTTAGATTGATCACCTAAAAATTGATTTCAAGTCATAAAATTATTTGTCTCAAACACTTAACAAAGTTGTACTACTTAGTTTATTTGCCAAGTTAAGCATGCTTTTCTTAAGATCTTATATTCATTACTACTTCAATATTAGAGTAGCCAAGATTAGGGTGTGACAACCTAGTCTCTTTGTGGACGTAATATTGTTTAGTAATAAATATAAGTGATCATCATTCTACCATTTTAGGATATACACTAAAAGGATGATTTTAGAACTTGGTGTTTGGAGTTAATCAAAGTAAAACATAAGAACTTGTCTAAGTAGTTCAAATTCATAAGAAGTTGAGAAATATTTTCCTTATTCAAAATGATTTTGTCTCCTCCAGAATTTGTTAATATTTAGTTTATTTTTCTTAATTGTTTATATGAATGTTTTTGTGCATATCAAATCAAAACAACCAAAATATGTTTACTCATTATTTGTGCATTGACATATTCATATAATTCATTCTATTAGGCAATTCCTTGTGGTTTGACATAACCCTATACTATACTACAATTGAATCTTGAAAGAGGTGTAAATTGTAAAATAGTAAAGTGTTATCAATAAATTTATTTGGTGAAAACACATTTTAATATACAAAAGTGATGAAGCTAACTTACTAACTTTTATATATTTGTTATTCCACCATTTATTTATTCTTTAATACCAACCTTCCTTAAGGAAGAAGTTTGGTTTGATAATAAAAGGTATCCGAAAGGGAGTAAATAAATAAATATCACTTAAATTTATTATTCTTTTGTTCTTTATTTATTTATTTGTTTATAACAACTAACTATTCCTCACTTTTGTACATTAGAATACCATTAAACCGGTGTTGGAATTTATTTCACAAAACCGAGATGATATTCAAATGTACTTAATAATTATAATAGGGGATTGATTCGATACCATTGTACCGGCGTTAGAATTTATTCTAACAAAACCGAGATGAGGCAAAGAAGGAATAACTTATTCACATGATTATTAAGATGTAAGTTGTAACTGGAATATTCTTGAAACCATTATACCGGCGTTGGAATTTATTTCAACAAAGCCAAAATGACAAACGAAGAATAAAACCAAGTTCACTTACTTGACAAAACAAGAGAGAACACCAAAGACGAATTCCGCTTTCAAAAAATTGGCGCCGCTGCCAGGGACGATTTGTTGAGAGTGGAAAACCTCGAAATAAAATCTTTCAACAAGTATTAGGTGATGATTAGATTCCGCATTGTATTTTGTGACCACATTGAACTGGACCAAGCAACACCTTGCTTTGTATATTGCGGGGTCAAGTCTTTTATAATGAAAAGCATTCAGAAAAGTGTTCTACCATTTTCAATTACAATTAGATATCAATTACTTACTTCCCGTAGTTTATAAAAATGTTATGTCTTGAAAAAGGACTGTATATAAGGAAATTCATTCGTGATTTATATATTACACAAAAGATAAATTTTTTTTACCCATTTTCTAAGAGATTAATTACATTATTTATGAAGTGATTTCCGGGGCGTTACATCAAATACATCCCTATGTCTAGTAACATGCTATTCAGTTTGAGATTAATAAAATTGCAATATTAGTTATATGTCTAGATACCAAAAAGTGAGTTGCATGCAATGCCAAATAATACAAGTCTATGTTTAGAAAATGCACTATTTGTTGAGTTACTTAAGTTCAGAATAATGCATAAATAACTTAAGCAAATATTCTAAAATCATGCAAAGAGTTGATGAAACTAAAAGTAAGCAGTAAGTAAAGACAAAACTCAAATGGAATCAAACTTCATGGAATAATTTGAATCAAAGTGTTTACATTAAGATTATGCTACATTCAACCCGAACTATGAAGTGCTTAACTATTCATATTCATATAGTATAAGTATACATGGATAATACACTCATGAGGCGGTAGAACCATACACAATTGAGTACTGATTATCACATATGATGCTTACACTTAATTACAATGAACTAAGTGAGCTAAACTCTCTAAAATTTAGCAAAAAACAATATTACAATTTGAAGAAGTAACAAGTGTCTTTAATAAAGTGGTCTTGAAGCCTTTAAATAGTATTCTGATGTTGGCTTTTGTGCTCAATGCATCGTCTATGAGCTGAGGGTGGGATCTAGTTGAATGGGCGCGACTATTGGACACACCAGGTTGTGTTGGACGTGGCTTCTTACGTTGAGCGGCACCACCCACTGAACTTAGCGATGTTAGTTGTTTTGTAGAGAGATAAATTTTATTATGAAGATGTATGGTGGTTTGGACGAAGGAGACATTCATCGATTGACTTTGATATTTTATTGACTTGTGGAGAGAGTAATTGAAAAATATATTCTGCTCATTCTACAACTCTTGATGTTTATGATTATGCATAAACTTTAAAAATCATCAAGAGATATAAAAATCCAAATACTATTTGACTAAAATAGACATATTTGACGCACATTCAAAACTATATTAAAAACTAAATGAAGAAAGATGTTGTGAAAAGAGAAATAATAAATAAGGGTATAATTGGAAACTGAAATATAAATGCATGTTGAGTTTCTAAAACATCAAAAGATTTGGAATAACATTGAAAAATTAAAACATCAAAAGATATGGAATGAATGAAGTAACAAAAGTTTTAACATTTTCAATAATATGCATTACCTTAGTAAAAATGTTGGAAATGACATTTTCAAAATTTTCGAAAATGAAGCTCATGTTTTTTGAAATATGAAATAAAAAATATCGATGTAAACATGTTTTCATCATTCTTTTCTCATTTCATTGAAAATGAAAACAAAAAATAACTAAAGTAAACACACCATGACATTCTCATTTTTTGACATTATAATCGTGAGATACTACACATTCTTGAGTTATATGAGGAATGACACATAGAATTGCAAAGCCAAATGATATAATATAGATATGAGGTTGGGCTTGAAGACAAATATGAAAATAATTGTCGTTTTATTTAGTTTTAGAATATGAAAATAAAACATTATTCACCACAGTCTCCACCAGGTCCCCCAAACAACATAGAATATCTTTGGATGTCGTCATTATACCCCTGATATTGTACACCAAAGCAATTAGGGCTGTCTGTAGAAGCTACAACATATTCATAATTTATGGGGCCAAGATTTTTCCTAGTGTCATTTCGGAAGTGCATTTGTCTAATATAACATGACTGTAAGAGATTGTTATCTGGTAAGTGCCCAGATCCCATTGGAGGACTAGGAATGCCGGCAGAAGTCGATGTCATCCTAGTCCAACCACCCAAATTTGCAAAGGCTAAGTTAGAAAACGAAATTCCAGGATAATACCCAAGATTTCTATTTTCAGGCATCTTGAAAATACAAAAGCAAAAATGAATTAAATAATTTTGGTTATCACTAATTTTTAGAAAAATGGGTGATGTTAATTTATTACTAATTTTTGTACATAATAGAGAAATTAAATAGATCATAAAGTTTACATGGGAAATTTGGACACCCATTTCAAATTGATCTCCATTATAAGTACATGTTTGAGTCACTACTAGTTTGTCAAGAGAAAAGCTTGTGTCAATCTGTATGAAGTCTAGACATAACAAGTTGGTGCATTCTTTATTTTGCGACTTATATGCCTACATTCATGCATAAAATAAATAAAATATATATATATATATATATATATAAAAGAAATTGATGTTATCTTACCCATCTAGTAAAGAAATAAGTTTGATCATCTCCAAATACTTGCAGATGTATCTGAAGAAAAGTAAAGGCGTTAAAGCTTATATGTTTAAATTATTATTAGAATGAGATTTATATGATGTTACCTGAAAGGTTTTTGAAAAGAGAGAAACGTAAGAAAACACTTACATGAATATCTATTATTTCATTTGTTAAATTCTTTAAAATTACTTTATAAATGCTTAAACACATTAGAGGAAGTCACAGTGTCACTTTTATATCAAATGAGTGAACAGAATATTATACAAATCTAATTTTGTTAAAATATTAATCGTATTACAATTCAAATTCCTATATCTCTCGATCTGATTATCGGATAATAACCGCCGATAGACTTAATTAATATTATCAAAATAAATATATTTCTAACCAATATGTTGACATGTATTAATTAAAATTTTAAAAAGAAAAAAAAAATGGAATACTGTGTTTTTCCGAGCATGTTTTTTTAATGGAAGTGCTATTGCACAAATATATTTAAGTAGAAAGTCAATACACAAGAGGAAACCATTACAAGTTTTTAAACCTATAATTAGGGAGGTTATCCCTATTTCGTTGGAAGTCATTTCTGATGAAATCAGGCATGACATTCCACTAGTGATTCGATCTAGTTCTAATCCCAAAGTTAGCTAACTTATCTACACAAGAATTACCCTCTCTACAGATATGCGATATGATTAAGTTCATTAAGGCCATCTTAATTTTACAACGGTGCCATATGTTTTGGAGCTTCCAAGGAAATGAGGCATTCCCCTTGAAGATATCCACTACCATTGTGGAGTCACACTCAAGCCAAAGAGTATTCCAACCTTTGTGATAAGCTAACTCCACTGCTGCAATGGCAGAGTGTAGCTCAGCATACAGAGAGCTTTGAATCGACAAATAGGAGAAGAAGCAGGCTACAAAATGACCCCTATTATCTCTAAAAATGCCACCGCCCCCTGCTAGACCTGGGAAACCATGAGCCACACCATTTGTGTTTGCCTTCATCCAACCCATGGAAGGAGTTTTCCATAAGACTTCCACTATATTAGGAGCCTTACTCATGTTTGGATTAATGTTCAGAGACTTGAGCAGTAAGAAATCCCTGATTGAAGAAGAGGAAACAACTTTAGATCTTTTGCCCGATAGAGTAGTTTGCCATTTGATCCCACATATAACTTGAGCTAAAGAAATTTTTTTGTCATTGAATCTCAGCTGGTTTCTAGAGAACCAGATTGAGTTAATGGTGTGAATAATTGAGGCAGTTAGCACCTCCTTCAATTGAGAGTTTCCATGCTTGATGTAGGACATGAAGATCCTTAAAATTGAGGACAAATCTAAGCTTATTGAGTAAAGACTACTCAACTAGCACCAATGATAAGTAGCAAATGGGCAAGAGAGGAATAAGTGTTCAAAGCTTTCAATGCTAGATCTACACAGAGAGCACATTGAGGCCAGGCTACAACCTTTCTGCTGCAGATTATCATCAGAAGGAACCTTATTATGAAAAAGTCTCCAAACAAGAAAGTATTGTGAAGGAGGAATGAAGTTTGCCCATATCAACTTGCACCAGGAGGGCCCTGGGGGATTAGAATCAACTTTGATGTAGGCATTTCTTAGATCAAGGATACCATTCTCAGAATTCAACCAAATGAGCTTATCCATGTTGCTAGATATACCAGTAGAAGCAATTCTTCTACTCACCTCAGGGAAGAGATTTGAAATGAAGGTAGGAATCATCCATCTACTGTCAAGAATAAAATCAGAGCATAGAGTAGACAAAGCAGACAGTAAATCATCAGAAATTCCCAAACAATCCACCAAGGGCTCACCTAGCCAATTATCCTTCCAGAACTGAATTCTAGAACCTTCACCAACTAACCATAAGTAATTCTCACAAGCTAGGTTCCAATTTTCTTTAATTCCAGGTCAAGTTGAAGACAAGAAGTACTTGTTAGGGGGGTCCTTATTGCAACCAAATATCCTCCTATAAAAGATAGCCCATTTATCATTGGAGGACATCATATCCCAAGCTAACTTCAGAAGAGCAATCTTGTTCATTTTTCTGATTGATCTGATACCTAAGCCACCATCAGAGTATCTAATGTAGACTTTGCTCCAAGCCACTGTGACCAATTTTTTGACTTGCATGAGATGCTAAATATGTTAGTTGACTATCAAAATCAGATTGACTCTAGACAGAACCAAGGATCTGTCTTGGTAGTTGGAAAGTCCAACAAGAAAAAGGGCAAATGGAATAGTAAGTCCAAAAAGAAGCCTTTCGTCCCTAAAGGTAGTGTGACCAAACCTAAGGACAAGAAAGATGGTGTTGACCAAAGCAATGCTGAATGCTTCTTCTGTAAGGAGAAGGGACACTGGAAGAGAAATTGCCGCAAATATCTTGATTCTTTGAAAGAAAAGAAACAAGGTGAGACATTAATGAAAAATGTTTTCATGATTTCCTTAACTGTTACAGATTATTCAATATGGGTATTAGATACTGGTAATAGTTTTAATATTTGTAATTCGTTGCAGGGACTACAAATAACTAGATGGTTGAAGAAGGGAGAAATCAATCTCCAAGTAGGGAATGGAGCAAATGTTGCAACCAACGCTATAGGATTAGTCTCATTAATAATGCCAACTGGCAATGTACTAGTCTTGGAAAATTGCTATTATGTTCCTAATTTTGTTTCGAACATTATTTCAATTTCGATGTTGGATACTCATGGTTATCGTATTAGTTTTAATAAAAGTGTTTGTTCAATTTATAATAATGACATCTTTTATGCGAATGAGTATGTCCAACATGACATTTATGTCTTATCTCAAGTGCGTTTTAATTCGATTATGCATGTTTCTAGTCTTAAAGGAGAAAGAGATAATCAAGTAAACAAAACATATCTTTGGTATTGTAGACTCGATCATATTGGTGAGAAAAGAATTAGCAAGTTGCACAAGGAAGGTTACCTTGACAATTATGATTATGAATCATACATGACTTGTGAATCTTGTCTCAAAGGTAAAATGACCAAATCTCCATTTATTGGAAATGGAGAAAGAGCCTCTGAATTGTTGGGACTAATTCATACTGATGTTTGTGGACCCTTTAGAATTCAAGCTAGAGGAGGATATTCTTATTTTATTACTTTCACTGATGATGTTTCGCGATATGGTTTTTTATATCTTATGAAACATAAATCTGAATCATATGAAATGTTCAAAAGATTTCAAAGTGAAGTGGAAAAGCAAACTAGTAAAAGTATCAAAGTGCTTAGATCCGATAGAGGAGGAGAATATCTGAATGCTGATTTTCTTGATTATTTGAAAGAGAATGGAATTCTCTCACAATGGACACCTCCAGGTACACCGCAACATAATGGTGTATCTGAAAGAAGGAATCGAACCTTATTAGATATGGTAAGATCCATGATGGGGTTCACTGATCTTCCGATAAGCTTATGGGGATATGCTTTGGAAGCGGCAAATTATTTGTTAAATAAAGTTCCCACAAAATCTGTCTCTACAACACCATATGAGATATGGAAAGGGCACAAACCAAGCCTTAAACACATTAAAAGTTTGGGGATTCCCATCATATGTTAAGAGATTACAAATGGATAAACTTGAAGCAATGTCTGACAAGTGTAGATTCATTGGGTATCCTAAGGAAACAATGGGATATTATTTCTACCACCCTTCTGACCATAAAGTGTTTATGGCTAGAGGGGGAACTTTTTTAGAAAGGGAATTTCTTGCAGAAGGAATTCATGGTAAAGAAATAATGTTTGATGAGGATCAACAAACCAATGAAATATCTACTGCTCAAGAACATAATATGGAACTTGAGCAACGTTGCTTAGATGTCTTAAGTTCAACACAAAGGTTACAACCTTCAACTAGTGCGGTTCAAAACCCAGTTGTAGTTCAAGAATAGGTTACTGAACCAGTTCAAGAACAGGTTACCGAACCAGTTCAGGAACAAATGGAACAACCAATGAATCCAGAACAAAGGAATTCAGATGCACAAGTGCCTCTTAGAAGATCTTCGAGATCACATCATGCACCAGAAATAAACTTAATGGTTCTAGATGCAATAGCAAATGAGGATTATCATATTGATGATGACCCCAAATGCTATGAAGAGGCTATGCGAAGCTTGGATCATGAGAAGTGGCAGGAAGCCATGGAATCTGAAATGGAATCCATGAAGATCAACAAAGTATGGACTTTAGTTGATGCTTCAAAGGATATAAAACCAATTGGTTGTAAATGGGTTTACAAGAAAAAGATTGGAGCAGATGGAAAGGTTGAGACTTATAAAGCTCACCTTGTTGCCAAGGGATATTGTCAAAAGGAAGGAATAGATTATGATGAAACTTATTCTCCTGTGGCAATGCTCAAATCGATTCGGATTCTACTTGCTATAGCAGCATACAATGATTATGAAATTTGGCAGATGGATGTGAAAACAGCTTTTCTCAATGGAGAGTTGAAAGAGGATGTGTACATGACACAACCTAATTTGACTCGCGGAATAACACTTTTATATACTTGTCCACGTTTTGTGTATGATTATAGGTAAAATGTATATGAAATTAGTGTTTAGGCCCAACTGATGTTTATTTTTGGTTTATGAATTTTTATGGTTTTGTGTTGGATAAAAGAAAGTTGAAAATGATGAAGATGGAGGCGCCACAAGTAACGTTTCTTGATAAGCCAAGGACGTTCGTCACAAGAAAGGATCCTTGATAGAAACAAGGTTAAGGCGCCACACTAATGGTGATAAGCCTTATGAACGCCACAAGAACTAATCTTCATAAGTTCTAAATTAGGAGCAAAGCTCAAGTAAAGAGGAGTTAATCCGACCAAAATTCAACTCTATTCATTCATGATGAAAAACATATATAACTAGGGAAAATTTGAATTGACTAAGACAATGCCTAATTTGAATTTCTAATTAAAATATGTAATTAAAAGAGTTTAATGGTTGAATTATTTTTGAGCTTGACCAAATTCCTTGAAATTTTAAGCCATGGGTTTATTTGTTTTGGGCAAATTCAATGTGTATCGCTAGGCTGAGTTGTTGTGGACGAATTCCTCAAGGAAAATGCTTGAAAAAGAAAGTTCATACCTGCTTGGATCTTCATGTTTTTGAATTCAAATTGGAGTAGTTGATTTCCTTTGGATACTTGCAAATCTGAATGGATGGCTAAGGATTCACACGCCTTTTTTGAATGAAAAGGCTTTATTACTTGTCTGTCTTGGATGAGCCTTGAATGCTTTGAATGAGACTTGGTTAGTTTCCTTTCTTGAATACCTTGAACTACACGTCCAACACATGTTTAAAACAAACAAGGAAGGTATTTACTCCTTTAATTCCCTTCCAATCTGAATTGATCCCATAAGGCAAGATTTTGAATATTGCCTCTTATTTTAATTCATACGCCATTCCAATAAGGAATGTATCTATGGACATTAATTCTCTTAAAGCCTCTTGATCCCAATAAGGTAAGAATTTGAAATGGTCAATCATTCAAATATTCATTTATTTCTAGGCTGATTGGATGATAGAAACTTGCCTTATTTGGTCTTCTTCCCTACCAATTAGACTTGGATTTCTATTGCTAGCTCATTGCTCAATTACTATGATGTTTCCATGTGCCATTGTAGTACCTAATTCCTTGGCCACTATTAGACCATGTTATAAGGAAATAAAATAAATTTTCAACTCTCATATAACATGATTTTAATGAGACTAAATAATACTTAGATAATAATTAAAATAAATCCTAAATTAAAATAAATCCTAAGACTACCCATGAGAACAAAATATAAATTTATTGAAAATAATAACTAAAAAATATCATAATTTCCTTCCAAAAAGGCGGACTCCAAGTGGCTCTTCTACTTATAAGATTGACATCCACAAATCATAAGTTGTCCCCTTGGTTCACATCAGAAAAAATTTGTTCCAAAGAAAGGTAATATGTGGTTTATATCAAAAATAAACTTTTACCAAATAAAGAGTCGTCAAACTTAGCAAATACAAACTCAAAAATCAAAATACAATTTTATTCACAAATGTTTCACCTTATGCTTTAGCTCATGCAATGTGTATTATAATTTTTCAATAATTAAACGTGAGATATAGTCAATTTCGAGAATACTTTTATTTAACATAACCTAAGAAAAAGGATGGATAAATAAAAATCCTTTCATTCATTCATTTATATATATATATATATATATATATATATGGAAGTGATATATAGAGGAAATATAATATATTTATTTGAAAACTTATTTTATTCTTTCTGTGCTAATAAACTAAAATAATCATATATGCATTGAAATGAATAAGAATCAATATAAAAAAGGAATACTTAATTATCATTATTACAATCAATACCTTATTAATTAAAAATAATTGTGATCTTCCACAAAGACAATAACTTTCACACAAAAGAAATCACTAAAAAAAAAGCTTTACATGTAAGAGAGAGAAAATTTTTCTAGTAAGTAAAATATTGCATTCTTACTTGTGTTTTGATCGCGTGCGGTTGATTCCATCCGAGCAACGTGATCTCGCGCCTCTCACTGTTGAATCAATCATCATTTCTAGCATCGGCTTTGACCCTTGCTTCAGCCAATAAGATGACATCAAAGTTACAAAAAGGAAAAAATTATTCCTTTCTCCAACTAAAATAACATTTTTTATTTTTATTTGTGCAGATAATCAAAGTTTTGGATGTAGGTTGACAGTGAGGTTGGATTTGGCTACCAAAGTCATCTAAATCATCTCTTTTTTATACGAGTGGGAAATATGATATTATATACTCTTTCATGTTATTTCAAAACAAAATCTCTCATTTATTATTATGTTTTGATCAAATCTGACTAAAACATTTGTATCATATTGATTTTCTTTTATTATATATTTTATTTTTCATCATGTTATAAAAAATGTTCATTTCAAATATTATACTTGTTGGATTTTTTAAGTTGGACAAATTTAGATTTTCACAATTATTCATGTTTTCTTATTTCTTATCAAATATTAAGTAAAATGAGCTTCAAAATTTGGTTAAAAGAAATCATCGATATATTGAAGCATATCGAGAATTTGAAAGGGTGGACAATTAATTTTATGAAACAGTTTAAGATTCTGCTGTGAGTGTCCCATCAATTTGGTAAAACTAACATTTTTAATATAATTACTAGAGAGAAAGCTTGCATTCTCATATTTTTTACATTATAATTCATAGATATTACACATTCTTGGGTTTAATAAGGAATGACACGTAGAATTGTAAAGCCAAATAATATAGTGTAGATGAGGTTGGGCTCAAAAAACACGAATGAAAATAATTAATTTTTATTTATTTTTAAAATATCAAGATTAAATATTATCCACCACAATTTCCACCAGGTCCCCAAACAGCATAACATATCCTTGCATGTCCTCATTCCACCCCTCATATTGTACACCAAAGCATTTAGGGCTGTCTGAAGAAGCTACTGCATATTTATGATTTTTAGGGCCAATATTTGTCCTAGTGTCAGTTTGGAAATTCATTGTTCTAAAAAAGCAGGAACGATAAATATTGTTATCTGGGAAATGCCCAGACCCCATTGGAGGACTAGGAATGCCTGCAGGAGTGGATGTCATCCCAGTCCAACCACCCAAATTTGCAAATGCCAAGTTAGAAAACAAAATTCCTGGGTAATATCCAAGATTTTTATTATTAAGCCTCACCCACCAATTATTTGTTTTTGGATCCTGAAATACAAAATCAACAAATTAATTAAATATTCTTGGTTGTCACTAATATATAGAAAAATGGATTATGTTTATTTATTACTAGTTTATGCACATAAAAGGAAATTAAATAGATCTCCAAGCTTACATGAGAAATATCGACCATCATTTCAAATTGTTTTCCATTATAAGTAGATGTATCAACCACTGGTGTGCCAATATGAAAGCTTGGCTCAACCTGAACGAAACCTGGACAAAAGAAGTTGGTGCATCCTTTATTTCGTGACTTATCTGCCTGCATTTATGCATGAAAAAAATAAATTTGATGTAAGAGATTGAGGTTGTGAATATATGCATATGTGCGTGTTAATGTTATCTTACCCATCTAGTGAAGAAATAAGTTTTACCATCTCCAAATACTTTTGGATGTACCTAAAGAAATGTAAGAAAGAAAAGTAAGGCAAGAAAGCTTACATGTTTAAATTATTATCTGAAGGAGATTTATATGTATATATACTGTTTCATTTGTTAAATTAAAGTTAGCTTATAAATCGTTAAACACATTAGAGGAAGTGGCAGTGTCACTTTTATATCAAATCCCTGAAGAAAGCATTATAATAATTTAATTTTATAAAGAATGCATGCATCACTATTTTAAATGTTAATAGAACATCGGTAAAGTATTAAAGTTAGTTAAATCTAAATTGTATATGTCTCAATCCGATTATCGGTTAATATCGGCCAATAGACTTAATAAATTTTAACAAAATCAATATATTGATGTGTATTAAAAGTAAAAAGGGAGGATAATGAATAAAAAAGAAAATGAAAAAACCTCCCATCCAGCCATGATAACATTCTTATCATGGACTGATCCACCATTTGACAAATATATATAAGCACTGGTGATTTGGTCCGGGTGTCGAACAGGTAGGTTATAAGTATTAATTATTCCGCTAATTGCAAAATAACGACGCTTATCATCTATATTCAGATTCAATCCTGCATACTGCAAAAAGAAAATAAATTTATAAGTCATTATACTTCAAAATTTATTGTACAAGTATATCAGGGTCATTCTTTATTGATTATGTCAAATATCAATACAAAAATAAAAAATAAATTATTGTCGATTTAATTAGTTACATTTAATTTTGAAAGATTAAGAAAATGAATCTCACATGTCTTCCAGGAATATCCTTATTTAATATGCCAACATTTATATATGATAACTGTTTAGCACGGATTAGATCATCTTTTGTTGTCCTTCGAATAGGAATAGTTCCTTTTGGGCACAAGTCCTCTTCAAAACCAATACTTGATAATCTAGTTGAGTTTGTGTTTGTGACTTCAAAGCTAGGTTTAAGCTGTAAAATAAACCAATTTATATTATAAAAAAATGATAGTATTAGTAACTCATATATAGTTAGTCAAAATAATTGTGCAGGCGAGAAATATATAGTCTAAAAAATTAAGCTTAGACGCTAAAGAGGAGTTCACCAGTGGATTGCAATTTGTATACCTGGATCTTATGATTCTTGAGTAAAGGATTATCAAAAGCTGGTTGTTTATTAATATCAATACAATCAACAATATAACCATCTTCCTGTAGGAATCATAAGAAAAGGTTGAGAATGGTACAAATCAAATTTAATTGAATTAAATTTAGGAAAAGTTTCAAGATTTATAAATAAGAATACTAATACCTGAATAGTTTTGAGTGGAGGCTTGTTGATAAGTTTCAATTGTCTCTCTAATTCCAAATCTTCGTGATCTCGTGATATACTTGTGATCCTACCGTCAACTGTACTGTAGTTGTTTGTCGCCAAATATACCCAGAGAAATACAAGAATTATCATATTTTTAAACATCTCAAGTGAAAATATCATTGTGGTGAATCCGGTAATTCTTATCTCCTTTAACAATAATACCATTAGCTAAGGTGACTTATATAGCTATTATTATAAGATTCATGTACATGAACAGTGATGAAAGGATATATTTCTTTTTTTTAAGGAGAATTTTTTAAGGAAATATTCCATTCTACATAAACAATTTTGGTAGAATTTTTTAAGAATTTTTTTTCTTTTTTATGTACCAAAGAAACAATTCTAAACAAATTTCGTAGGTAATAAATTGGGTTAAATACGTGATGAATGAGTATTTTTTTTGTTACAAGGGAGATGGAAACTGATGCGAACTTCTAGGGGTGTTTGCTTTCTTTGTCGACCGTTCTTGCATGAAACTTAATTTAACTCGCAGAATAACACTTTTATAAACTTGTCCATGTTTTGTGTATGATTATAGGTAAAATGTATATGAAATTAGTGTTTAGGCCCAGCTGATGTTTATTTTTGGTTTATGAATTTTTATGGTTTTGTGTTGGATAAAAGAAAGTGGAAAATGATGAAGATGGAGGTGCCACAAGCAAAGTTGCTTGATAAGCCAAGGAGGTTCGTCACAAGAAAGGTTAAGGCGTCACACTAATGGCGATAAGCCTATGAACGCCACAAGAATTAATCTTGATAAGTTCTAAATTAGGAGCAAAACTCAAGTAAAGGGAGTTAATCCGACCAAAATTTAACTCTATTCATTCATGATGAAAAACATACATAACTAGGGAAAATTTGAATTGACTAAGACAATGCCTAATTTGAAATTTTAATTAAAAATATGTAATTAAAAGAATTTAATGGCTGAATTATTTTTGAGCTGACCAAATTCCTTGAAATTTTTAGCCATGGGTTTATTTGTTTTGGGCAAAATTGAATGTGTATTGCTAGGATGAGTTGTTGTGGACGAATTCCTCAAGGAAAATGCTTGAAAAATAAAGTTCATAGCTGCTTGGATCTTCATGTTTTTGAATTCAAATTTTAGTTGTTGATTGCCTTTGATTACTTGCAAATATGAATGGATGGCTAAGGATTCACACGCCCATTTTGAATGAAAAGGCTTTATTACTTGTCTTTCTTGGATGAGCATTGGATGCTTTGAATGAGACTTGGTTAGTTTCCTTTCTTGAATGCCTTGAATTACACGTCCAACACATGTTTAAATCAAACAAGGAAGGTATTTACTCATTTAATTCCCTTCCAATCTAAATTGATCCCATAAGGCAAGATTTTGAAATTGCCTCTTATTTTAATTCATACGCCATTCCAATAAGGAATGTATCTATGGACATTAATTCTCTTAAAGCCTCTTGATCCCAATAAGGTAAGAATTTGAAATGGTCAATCATTCAAATATTCATTTATTTCTAGGCTGATTGGATGATAGAAACTTGCCTTATTTCGTCTTCTTCCATACCAATTACACTTGGATTTCTATTGCTAGCTCATTGCTCAATTACTATGATGTTTCCATGTGCCCTTCTAGTACCTAATTCCTTGGCCACTATTGGACCATGTTAAAAGGAAATAAAATAAATTTTCAACTCTCATATTACATGATTTTAATGAGACTAAATAATACTTAGATAATAATTAAAATAAATCCTAAGACTACCCATGAAAACAAAATATCAATTTATTGAAAATAATAACTAAAAAATATCATAATTTCCTTCCAAAAAGGTGGACTCCAAGTAACTCTTCTACTTGTAAGATTGTCATCCACAAATCATAAGTTGCCCCCTTGGTTCACATTAGAAAAAGTTTGTTCCAAAGAAAGATAATATGTGGTTTATATCAAAAATAAACTTTTACCAAATAAAGAGTCGTCAAACTTACCAAATGCAAACTCAAAAATCAAAATACAATTTTTATTCACAAATGTTTCACCTTATGCTTTAGCTCATGCAATGTGTATTATAATTTTTCAATAATTAAACGTGAGATATAGTCAATTTTGAGAATACTTTTATTTAACATAACCTAAGAAAAAGGATGGATAAATAGAAAATCCTTTCATTGCTATTAATTTAACTTTAATTTTTCATAAAAAAACAAGTTCTAACGGTTTATTGCTATTAATTGTGTTTTTTTTGTTATGATGCATGATATTTTGTGGTTGAGGGTATGTTTCTTTTACAGAGGTTTTGCCACATGAATAGTGATGAAAGGAGATATTTCTTTTTTCTAAGGAGAATTGTTTAAGGAAATAATCCATTCTACAAAAACAATTTTGGTAAAAAATTTTAAGAATTTTTCTTTTTCTTTTTTACGTACCAAAGAAACAAATCTAAACAAATTTGGTAGGTAATAAATTAGGTTAAATACATGTTGAATGAGAATTTTTTTGTTACATGGGAGATGGAAACAATTAGTTCCAAAGAAAGGTAATATTTGGTTTATATCAAAAATAAACTTTTACCATATAAAGAGTCATCAAACTTAGCGAATGTAAAGTCAAAAATCAAAATACAATTTTATTCACAAATGTTTCACCTTAGGTTTTAGCTCGTGCAATGTGTATTATAATTTTTTCAATAATTAAACGTGAGATAAAGTCAAATTTAAGAATACTTTTATTTAAGATAACCTAAAAAAGGATGGATAAATAGAAAATCCTTTCATTTATATTTATATATATAGAGAAGCGATATACAGAGGAAGATAACTCAAGTACCAATCTGGATAACACCTTCTCTACTCACTCTCTTCCTCCAAAGGTAACTCAAGTACCGGGGAAGAAGTCTTTGGCTCAGGCTCTAAAAAAACTTGTGATATAGCTTTATCTCAACTTTCCCAACCTTGCATCAAATGAGATTCCAAAACCATAAAGATTCCTGAAGAGGAATATCAAGCTGGCCTCATAAGGTGTCAATCCCATCTTCATGGGACAGTCATTTTGTCAAAGTTTTTCTCCTTGTGGAGCATGATAGGTAAATGGAGTATGATATCTCTAGGAAGAGCTTTTTATGATTTCACATTCTCTTCAATTGAGGATATGCTTATTGTGTGTGCGGTGGGTTCTTGGAATCTTTGTTGTGCAATGACTCATATCTCTAGATAACAGCAATACAAGTTATGGGCTTGGGCTGATGTAAAGGGGTTGGGGTAGAGGGCTATATATATTGATGTTATGTACACCTATTGTAACAAGGAGAAGAATAGTAAAACACTAATCCTTATTCTCTAATAATATATAGTGGTAGCCGCTCAACGCTCCCGGGGACGTAGGCACAATTTGTCAAACCTCGTTACCAAATCTCTTGTGTTATTCTCTTGTCTCTATACTCTTTACTATTTGATTGTTTGCTTGTTCCCAACAATTGGTATAGTAACAAGGAGAAGAATAGTAAAACACTAATCCTTATTCTCTAATAATATATAGTGGTAGCCGCTCAACGCTCCCGGGGACGTAGGCACAATTGGCCGAACCTCGTTACCAAATCTCTTGTGTTATTCTCTTGTCTCTATACTCTTTACTATTTGATTGTTCGCTTGTTCCCAACAATTGGTATCAGATGGCTCTTAACCCAGGTGTCAAATTCGAGGTGGGGAAGTTCGATGGAACTGGTAATTTCGGATTGTGGCAAAGGAGGGTTAAGGATGTGTTGGCTCAACAAGGTCTATCAAAGGCGCTGCGTGAGAATAAACCAGAGGGTATGGATCAACTGGATTGGGAAGAGTTGAAGGAGAAGGCTGCGGGAACCATACGGCTCTGTCTATCAGATGAGGTGATGTATCATGTTATGGATCTGACATCACCAACAGAGGTGTGGGAGACATTAGAGAAGCGGTTCATGTCCAAGTCTCTAACAAATAAGCTGTATTTGAAACAGAGACTCTATGGCCTGAAGATGCAGGAAGGTGCTGATTTGCAACAACATCTCAACAGTTTTAATCAAGTATTCAATGACTTGCAGAAACTTGATGTGAAGGTTGATGATGAGGACAAAGCAATAATATTACTGTGTTCTTTGCCAAATTCCTATGAACACTTGGTGACAACATTGACGTACGGGAAAGACTCAATCAAACTGGATGAGATCACATCTGCACTTCTGTCCCACACTCAAAGAAGACAGAATGTAGGTGAAGGGTCTCAGGGTGATGGTCTGTATGTGAAAGGGAGCCAAGTGCGTGGGAGGAGACAAGGCAGAGGAGGTCATGCCAAAGGGAAAAGACCAACTTCCAGGGGCAGAACACCAGTAGAGTGCTACAAGTGCAAACAGACTGGGCATTATAAAAAGGATTGTCCCAATGAATGGAGTCCTAGCAAGCCGGTGGGGAAAGATGGGGTATCTACATCTGCAAATGTTGCACAGAAAGATGATTCTGGTTACAATAGTGAAGTTGATCTACTATCTGTATCATCAAATCATAATACAGATGAGTGGATACTTGACACTGGTTGTTCCCACCACATGACGCCTAACAGGGAATGGTTCACCACATACAGGGCAGGCAATTTTGGTTTCGTGTATCTCGGAAATAATAAAGCATGTGAAATTATTGGTATGAGAGAACTCATAATTGTGATGGATGATGGTGTAGTGAAGACGTTATGTGAGGTTAGGCACATACCAGATTTGAAGAAGAATTTGGTTTCTTTGGGGACATTGCAGGCCAAAGGATTTAGCTATAGAGCTGATGATGACAGTGATATTCTTCGAGTATGCAAAGGTGCTCTTACTGCGATGAAGGGTAAAAGGACTACAAGGAACACGTACAAGTTGTTAGGGAGAACATTTGTAGGTGGAGTTGCTGGAGTGGCTGAAGAGATCTCAATAGATTCAGACCATGGTGCTACAAAATTATGGCACATGCGTTTGGGACACATGAGTGTGCGTGGTATGACAGAACTATGCAAAAGAGGACTGTTGAGGGGAGTCAGCAAATGTAAGCTAGATTTGTGCAAGTATTGTGTGCTTGGGAAACAGACACGAGTTAGTTTCAAGGCTGGCTAACACAGGACTCGAGACATTCTAGATTATATCCACACTGATGTATGGGGACCCACTGGAACCATCCCTAGGAGGTTCTAGGTATTTTGTTACCTTCGTTGATGACTTTTCTCGCAACGTCTGGGTATATTTTCTGAAGTTACAAAAACTCACAGTTTCAGAAATTCTGTGAGGAACATGGCATTCAGAGACACTTTTCAGTGAAGTAGACTCCTCAGCAGAATGGTGTTGTAGAGAGAATGAATAGAACTCTTACAGAGAGGGCCAAATGTATGAGACTGAATGCTGGACTTTCCAAAGGATTTTGGGCAGAGACACTTAGTTTGGCATGTTATGTCATCAATAGATCACCACGGGCTTCATTGGATGGTAAAGTTGCAGAAGAAGAAGTATGGACAAGTAACCTAGTTAATTATAATATGTTACACATATTTGGTTGTCCTGCTCTTATGTACATGTATCCAGTGATGAACGATCTAAACTTGATCCTAAGTCAAAGAGGTGTATCTTCATTGGATATACCAAAGGTGTGAAGGGGTTCAAGTTCTGGGATCCAGTTTCCAGAAAGGTGGGGTTGAGTAGAGATGCAATGTTTGATGAAGATTTCATGATGAAACAATTAGTTTTGACATAGGTGCCCATGCCAAATGGAGAGAATTTGAGATCAAATATGATTCTAGTGAGCAATGAAATGGTTCAGGTGAATAAAGGCAAGGAACCATGCACTAGTTCAAGTCAAGAACATGATGATTCTCAGGCAGAGA
>NC_032015.1:6061910-6063318 GCF_001865875.1 Lupinus angustifolius | reverse complement strand
ATCAAACCTCCAGAGAGATATGGCTTTGAGGATATGGCTTCAGTTGCTCTCCATATCAGTTCAGGAGATCCATGTAGCTTTCAAGAGGCTATAAACAGCCAGGAGAAAGAACAATGGATGGGTGGCATGATGGAGGAGATTGAGTCTTTACAGAAGAACCAAACTTGGGAGCTTGTTCCATTGCCCCCAAACAAGCTTGCAGTTGGGTGCAAGTGGGTGTGCAAGAGGAAGCCAGCAGTATCAGAAAAAGAATGGGAAAAGTTCAAGGCTTGTCTTATAGCAAAAGGGTATTCACAGCAGAAGGGGATCGACTACAATGAGATTTTCTCCCCAGTGGTGAGACACACTTCTATCAGGGCAGTGCTTGCCTTGGTAGCCAGCCGGGATATGCACTTAGAACAGATGGATGTGAAGACTGCCTTTCTCCATGGTGAATTAGAGGAGAAAATTTACATGACACAACCAGAGGGGTTCAGTGCAGCTGGACAGAGTCACTTGGTTTGCAAGTTGAAGAAGTCTCTATATGGGTTGAAGCAGTCTCCCAGACAGTGGTACAAGCGGTTTGACACTTATATGTTGAAGCTTGGTTATAAGCGTTGTGAGTATGATTGATGTGTTTATGTGAGAAGCCTTGACGATGGTTCGTTTATTTTTCTGTTACTTTATGTTGATGATATGTTGATTGCTGCTAATCATTTGAGTGATATCAATGAGCTGAAAGTCATGCTAGGTAAGGAGTTTGACATGAAAGATTTAGGGGCTGCTAGGAAGATTCTTGGGATGGAGATTCACAGGGATAGGGGAGCTAGAAAACTATGGCTCTCCCAGCAAAGCTATGTTGAAAAGATCTTAGAGAGATTTGATATGAGCAATGCTAAAGTAGTGAGCACTCCATTGGCAAATCACTTCAAGCTTTCCCTAGATCAGTGTCCAAAGACAGATGAAGAGAAGAAATACATGTCAAAGGTTCCATATGCCAGTGCAGTGAGTTGCTTGATGTATGCTATGGTTTGTACTAGACCAGACTTGGCACAAGCAGTTAGTCAAGTATGCAAGTACATGTCGAAACCAGGGAAGCAACATTGGGAAGCAATCAAATGGATTTTCAGATATTTGAAGGGGACTGCAGGTCTCGGTATCATGTTTGGCAGCGAACAGAGTAAGTCTTCAGTTATTGGGTATGTTGATTCGGACCATGCAAGAGACTTGGATGATAGAAGGTCCACAACAAGGTTTATCTTCACCCTTGCAGGTGGACCAATTATGTGGAGATCATCAGTTCACTCTGTTATTGCTATGTCCAGAATTGAAGCAGAGTACATGGCAGCTGATGAAGCTTCTAAGGAAGCCTTGTGGCTTATGGGACTAGTAAATGAGTTAGGCATTGAGCAAGGTGGAGTTCCGCTGC
>NC_032015.1:6055574-6061810 GCF_001865875.1 Lupinus angustifolius | reverse complement strand
ATATTGATGTTATGTAAACCTATTAAAACAAGGAGAAGAATAGTAAAACACTAATCCTTATTCTCTAATAATATATAGTGGTAGCCGCTCAACGCTCCCGGGGACGTAGGCACAATTGGCTGAACCTCGTTACCAAATCTCTTGTGTTATTCTCTTGTCTATATACTCTTTACTATTTGATTGTTCGCTTGTTCCCAACAATCTTAAGCCTAGAGTGTTGAGGCTTTCTCTTTGGACACCAGACTTTAATCCTAACCTTCAAAAGCTCTCACATTCTCAATGTTGGGTGAAGATTCTGGGTCTGCCTTAGAAATTTTGGAGTGCAAAGATCCTCTTTTCTATTGCTGGAGGATTAGGAACTCTAATTTCGTTGGATGATGCAACATCCAATCGACCATTTGGCCATTTTTCTAGAATCTTGGTTGATATAGACTTGAAAAGCTCTCTACCAAACCAAATTCTTGTTGAAAGAGAATGATTTGCTTTCTTTGTGTCCATAGAGTTTGAGAATTATCCAGATTTCTGCATAGGGTGCAACTCCATACGGTATCTAGCCTCAAGGTGTAGAAAAAACAAAATAGAGGTGGAGGATAGACTTTGAAACCAACAATTAGGAAAAAAAATAGCTAGGGGAAAATCCCTAGGGAGAAGCCTACTGCTGACCTAGTTATCAATCTTAAAATTGATCATATGGAGGGCTCTAATCTAGACAATATAGAACGGATTACTGAGTGCACTGGACTTGATCCTGAAATAGAGGAGGAGGTGATAGGGTTGCATGTTGAGGAGAATGTCATAGTGCACAGAGATGGAGAGATTGACATCATTAATGAGCAAGCAATGGTTGTTAATTTGCAAAATGAAAAGTTTGTACTTAATCCCTCAGAGGGCATAGCCACTCCAATTACTGCCAAGGATTCCAAGATTTTGGGAAGACTTTGGGCAGATGATTCAGAAATTGAAACTGATACGGTGGAAAATAGTAATTATACCAAAGTGTTAACCATATCTCAGAAGAAGAAGTTGAGGCAAAAACAAAGCCTTGACAGAGTTAACTTTACTCGTAGGAATGGGTACCTAAATGTCTCTCAATAAAAGTCCTCTTTTGGAATTGAACAGGCTTAGGTAACTTGGGAACCAAGTTATTGCTAAAGGACTTTTGTTCTAGCCATAATCCTGGTAATGTTTACATTTCTGAACCAATGATCCATGCTAATAAAATTAGGCCTCTGTTTTGGTCTAGAATGGGTATGAAGCTCTTCATAACTAATGATAAAGGCTCTTTGCTTCCTTCCATATGGGGTATTTGTAAGGTGGACCTTCAACCCACTGTTATAACTAATTTCAGACAGCAAATATCCATTATTATGGAGGTGGATAATAAAAAGTTTTTTCTTTGTGCAGTTTATGCTCACACTTAGCTCTTGCATAGAAGAGAGTTCTGGAAGGAAATTCACTCTCTCTTAGCCAAGTTTCTTGGCCCCTGGTGTTGTATTGGGGACTTCAATGTAGTCTTGGGAGCTAATGAGTGTAGATGAGCTCATTTACCCCATATAACTTCTTGTGACGAGTTTAGAGATTTTTATGATTTTGCCAACTTAGCCGATATTGTAACTAGAGGTGTTAATTTCACCTGGTCCAATAAAAGAAGAGGATCTTCCCATATTGAGAAGAGGCTAGATAGAGAAATTTGTAACGATTCATAGTTGAATGAATGGTCTAGCATCACTTGTTTTACTTTGCCTAGATCCAGCTTTGATCATCATCCACTACTTCTTAGTGCTTTTGATGCTATGAATATCAAGCAGGCCTCTTTAAAGTTTCATAAGATGTGGCTGCTCCATCATAGTTTGAGAAAATTGGTTGAGGACAATTAGAGTATCAAGGAGGTTGGTTGCTCTATGTTTGTGCTCTTAAGGAAGTTAAAGAACTTAAAATTGGCTTTGAAAACTTGAAATAAGGAGGTGTTCGAAAACATTCATCTCATGGTGAAATTTGCTTTAGATCAGGTGAATGACATTCAACAACGCTTAAAACTCAAGGGAAATGATCATGATCTTATGGAGTAGGAAAATCTTGCTCAGAAGCATCTCTTGTATGCTCTAAAAATTGAAGAAGAGTATTGGAAAGAAAAAGCTAGGATTAATTGGCACTCTAATGGTGATAGAAGTACTTCATATTTTAACAAGTTAGCTAAAATAAGGCAATCAACTAAGGCCATGACCATGTTGAGGGAGGGGATAAAATCCTTTTAGAGCATAATGCAATAGTTAATCATGCACTGTCTTACTTTTCTGAGTTGTATGCTTCTAATAATAACTCTCAGTAAAATGACCTCATCCATTCTGTGGTTCCCAAGTTGGTATCTGAGGGGCAAAACTGCATGCTTACTAAACTCCCAGTGCCTGCAGAAATTAGAGATGTTGTTTTTGGTGTGAGTGGAGATGGGGCTCCTGGTCCATATGAGTTTGGTGGCTATTTCTTCGAAGAATTCTGGGATATAGTTGGTTAAGATGTGTGCAACTCAGTTTCTCAATTCTTTAATCAAGGGTGGACTTTCACTAATATGAACTCCAACTCTGTGGTTCTGATTCCTAAGTTCCCTGGTGCAGACATGATTGAAGATTTTAGGACCATTGCCCTAGCAAATTTCCAATTCAAGGTTATTACCAAGGTGTTGGCTGATAGGTTGGCTTCTATTGCTCCTAGTATTATCTCAAATCTGCAAAGAGGCTTCATCAAAGGAAGGCATATTTAGGATTGCATCTGCATTGCCTCTGAGGCCATTAATTAGCTCTTAATCTGGATATTAGGAAAGCCTTTGATACTATTGATTGGGGTTTCTTGCTAAACAATCTTCAAACTTCCAGTTTTGATGACAAATTCATTGGTTGGATTAATACAATTCTGCATTCTACAAAACTTTCAATTGATGTCAATGACCAAAACACTAGTTACTTTAGTTGTAAGAGGGGTGTTAGATAAGGAGACCCCCTCTCCCCCCTTCTTTTCTGTGTGGTTGAGGATGTTTTCAGCAGAGGTCTATCCAAGTTGCATGCTGAGGGTAAAGTTCATTCTATTTCTGACCCTAGTCAGAACTCTACCCCTACTCATGTTCTCTATGTTGATTACATTCTCATCTTTTGTAAAGGGATCAATAGGGAAATTTTGGCTTGATATAAGCTAATTTTAAGTTATGCTCAAGCCTCTAGTCAACACATCAATCTAAGTGTAAATTCTTCACTACTCAAGCATTTGCTGCTAAAATTACTAACCTATCTGCTTGGTTGGATTTCTCTGTTGGAAGTCTTCCCTTTTCCTATATGGGAGTTCCTATATTTAGAGGCAAACCTAGACTTATTCATCTTCAACCAATAGCTGACATAATTGTGAACACGTTGACAAAGTGGAAATGAGCCTCTCTTTCTATCATGGAAAGAGTAGAGCTTGTTAAGTCTATTATTCATAGCATGATTGCTTGTAGCTTCCATGTCTATTCCTAGCCTCTCTCTATGTTAAAGTACGTTGACAAGAGCATAAGAAACTTCATTTGGTCGGTGATATAAAAACAAAAAAGTTGGTAACGATGGCTTGGCATAAACTTTGCATTCCTACTAAGGAAGGGGTATGGGTTTGAGGTATATTGCTGACATGAATCAAGCTGTTTTTCTCAAGCTAGCCTGGGAAATGCAATCCTCTTCTCAGGAATGGGCTTCTTTTTATAGACTCAGATTCTACAGAGCTGGGAGTATGCATGCTAGTTATGTTAAGTCTTATATATGGCCTGGAATCAAAAGAGTTTGGACTGTGATCTCTGAAAACTGAATCTGGATTGTTGGTAATGGTTCTAAAATCAACTACTGGTTAGACAATTGGCTTGGCAGTCCTCTAGTTTAGACTCTAAGCATCCCCCATCACCTTCATTCCTCTTTGACTGCCAAGGTAGCAGATTTCATACAAGATCAGCAATGGATTATCCCTTCTTGGATGGCTTATTTGTATCCTAATGTTTTGAATTCAATTATCAAAATTCATGTCTCCAACCATAATAAGAATGATCAGATAGTTTGGATGCACTCTACCGATGGCAACCTAAGTGTGAAGGATGCATACAACTTTTTCAACCTTGGTGTTAATCAGCTAAATTAGTGCAAGTCAATTTGGTTCAGCTTTATCCATCCTACTAAATCTTTCACCATTTGGAGACTATACAATAACAAAATGCCTACTGATGACAATCTTCAAAAAAGAGGCATTCCACTGGCTTCTATTTGTCCCCCTGCCACTCTATAGTGAAATCCTCCAAGAACATATTCTTTGATTGTAGTTTTTTCTCTCTCTTTCTCTCTCTCTATGGAATTAACTTGGAAATATCATTGACTTTCCCCTATACAGTTCTTCTATACATAATCTTCTAATGGCATGTCATAGTTGTAATGTCTCGAAAATCATTTCATAATTACTATATTTAATCTCTAGGAAAAATGGGTAATTTTTTTTTATGTAATATATAACTTACAAATCATTTTCTTCCACTTTATCTATTCTCTTTCAAGACGTCACATTTTCAAACATTTGCGAAAATAATTTCTTAATACTTAAAATATAATTGAACGAAGCACAACTCTTTTTTGAATACTTCTCATTAATCAATTCTTGAATTTGTAATACGTACATCATGATTTGCAAAATACAAGTCTGAGTCTATTCTTCGCTCTTAATAAAGACTAAAACTACAAATAAAAATAAAATAATGTTGGGGGCGTTGGCATTATAAAAGTATCCTACATAGATTCCCTATCAAGAGAAAGAAATGAGCTCCTAGACCGATGATGCATTGTAAATCTCACTCGGGTCTTCCTCGATCTTCGAGTTTGAAGAGATCTCTATAACCTCCACTGAATCCTCTATGCAAATTAACTCTACACAGTTATCGTCCTCGTCCACCACCATCTCATCTGCTGCCCAATACATCAAAGGGTCCGGGGTGTACCCCCTAGGCCCTGATGAAGTAGCCATGCCTGCTCCTTCCGTCCCTCTTAGCATTGTGTCAGTAGATGAGAATCCTGGTTGGGGCCAGGTCCTGACAACCTCTGATCTTCCTCATGCCTCAACTGGTGCTGATGGACCAGCAAGTACGGACCTTCACTCATGTAGGGTGAACGAAGCTTCCCGAACTTCATAATGTGTCAGGAGATGCAACATAGAGCCATCACATACTAGATCCAATTCCAGGTCGCAGGGACCAGTGTAGGTGTATCTGTTTCCTTCAACGCTCCATGCCCCCTCATGGGACATGGTATAGCGGTAGACCCTCATCATCGCTGATCTGTCCATCTAAACATGGATGTATACAAGTACACCAGAAAGAAAGAGAGGGAGTAAAACATCGAATGAAAAACTTATCATTGACATCTTGGAATTACACACAATATCACCCCAAGACAAAGAACAAGTACATATATATCATATGATAATACACACATGTATTATTGATGAATGAAGTATAAAACTTATGATTTTAGAATCAATATCGATAAATACCATGTATGCATGCTATGCATATGTCCACCATCCTTACACCATTATCCTCCTAATAACTATTCAGAAATAACCGAGAGTACAAGTCCAATAACAAGCCAATTTCATCACACCAAAACTTATTCCTCGCAAGGATATATATATGATCGATCTGTTCCAACGGAACTGTCCATTTCAGGATGGTGTTGTATCAAACACTTTATAGGCATCCCTCTCATTGATCTTGATTGCAAAGAGGGGTTATCAGATATCGTCTAGCTTACACTGTGAGCATTGTCCGATCCAACAGAATAGTTCATCTAGGAATACATTGGACTCGTCTCACCTAGATTCTCCCTCAAGACTTTGCTGACGAATCACCGCCATCACCATCTCTCTCAACATCTTGGGGCTCGTCCGTCTCCCATAAATTTCCTCTCCACTACTTCATTATCCACAATGAATATGCACACTAACCGAAGTTAGCAAATTAAATCTTTTAATTCATCTTTTATAACGATCTGCCCATCCTAAGACATCTCCCATCGGGAATGCTTCTAGTGGGACCCGATCTTAACATTTAAACCACAGAGAATAAACCTCAACACCACTATGAACCATCGTTGAATCACCCTGGACAGCTCTCAAGCCAAGCTTCTTACGGTCAGACAATCTCGCTGCATGGGCATATAATACTTCTCAGCACTACTATGAAC
>NC_032015.1:6047864-6055474 GCF_001865875.1 Lupinus angustifolius | reverse complement strand
CTTGCTCAAGCGAGGGAATCACCATTTTTATAAGGCACCTGTGGCTCAAGTGATAACTGTCTCAACTAGTTTTCTTTGTGCATATTTCAGCTCAGGTGAGAGCTGTTTCGCCCAAGCGAGAAAACCCGTTTTTTGTGAACACTTCTAACTCAAGCAAGCGCTGTCTTGCTCAGGCGATAAAAGCCTGAAATTTAGTTAAATTTCTTTTCTCAATGAAATTTTTTCTCATTTATAACATATGTTTTTAAGCCTTGACTTTAACAATTATCTCATACATATAATTCTTAGAACAATTATTCGAGAATTATTAAACAAGAATAATTATGACATCTTTATACATAAATATAACCTAACATAATTCGACATAAGGAATATTGTTGTACTTAATCCAAACAAAACATACAATTGATTAAGTACAAACTTTCTTAATACCCAAGACAACTCCAAACTTGTGAGGGAGTTTGGAGGTCTTGAAGCATATTCGGACACCAATGTGTCACGATGTTTTCTCCCTCACTTGAGTGTGTCGTGCAGATTGTTTCCTTGATTTTGGGTGAGCTTAATTCGTCGAGTCTCTTCTCGAACTCTTCAGCATGCCAAAATTAAAATAACGCTAATTAGGTCACTTTGATAATTATTATTCTTAGGAAAAAACATTTTACGCGAAAATAAAACTTCTGATCTAAAATGAACGTAATCGCTTTCATCCATCCGATTCAAGGTTAGGTATTTCTTGAATCATCATTTATCATTGAAAGTCTTACAACACAACGACACTTTCTAAAGTAAAGTTTTAACAAAACTTATAACGTAACTATGTCATAATTTGTGGATATACACCAGGTTAGTTCCCAGCAAAAAAAGGTGGGTCGTAAAGACACACTTAAATACCAAGTCTTTCCTTAGACAAAATTTTTCTAGATATGGATTTCCACTTCATTACATTTTTCCGGTAATGATAACTATTCGTAAAACTTATCTTTTGCAAGTAAAACATTTTTATTAAGATTGACCTTTTTAGGTAAGATTATTAAGCTAGACTTACCATTTTAAAGTAAGCCAACTCAAACAAAATCAATACTTTTAAATCAACTTTTTAAGTCAATCTTACCACTTTAAAAAAGTAAGCTAACTTAACCAAGATCAACACTTTCAAATCGTTTTTCTGTCTAAGACTTTATAACACTTTAGGTTTATAAAGTCAAGAGTTTTTAGGCCAGTCTCCCCATTTAAAGTATGTTACTAAAGAAAACACAACTAATTTCATGATCATCTCAACACCTCCAAATTTTAGGATAACCTCAAGGGTTAATAGGTGTTGATTTCATAGTCATGAACTATACATCATAAGTTAACACTTTTACTACTTTACTATCCAAAAAATCATAACACTTTAAGTTTATGAAGTCAAGACTTTAATAAATCAACTTTTATCTCAAATCATTACTTTAACTTGGAAATCAAAGAATAACATATGCTAAACAACCTTTTACACATAATACCTATTAAAAATGAAAATTGTTCAACAAAAACTCATGAACATTTTGAACTTTCAAGAAAAGACATAAACTTTTCTTAAACACAATAAAGGTTCCTTTTATGTTCAAATCATCACCTTTAAACACATTCAAATACTAACAATAATTTCCAATATTTTTAAAGCAAATAAACTCATATAACCTTGTCCAAAGATATAGTTTTTCCATCTAAGAACAAGGAAGAAATTTTAAGTTTTACATAAGTCAAAAACTACACAAAGGTTCATATGATTTCATTATCATCCCCTTTAGTCATGACTTACAAAATATTTAAAGAAAACAAACATAAACTCAATCCATGAATAACATACTAATATATCATGATTTTCTCATGGTGTATGTGGAGAAAAATGGAGAAGAGAAAAAGAGAAAGAATACCTTAACTTTCTTTAGGAGAATTAGTGTAAAAATGAGAGGATTGAGTGAGGTATTTATAGGAGAGCCTCACCCTCTCTCGAATCTGTAAATTAATGAGAGGCAATCTAGCTTTAGTCTAGCTTAGGTAATGTGTCTAATGGTGGTGGAATGAGGGGAATTTATGAGTGATTTAGGGGATTATGGAAGCTTTGACTTTGCTTGTTTGACAAGCTATTGACCCATAATGTGATTAATACTCTGACTTGATTGATGTGACATGATTTCGCAATTGAAGTCGTGCCCGAGTATTACTGGATAACTTCATCCGGAAATATACGATCTACCAATTTAGGTTTTTTGCCTGAAACGTCGAAATTTGAATTTCGAGGTGAAAAATACCTAGAAATGAGTTATGGATAAACTTGTTGTCTATTATGAATAGAAATAATATTTTGAAGCCAATAGAGAAAATGGAATTCGACTCCGAGTTACGTAACTAAAAAACTTGGCAAAAACTCGATAAAACGACCCGAGATCGTCTTAGAAACTTTTATTCTCCAAAAATCTTGAAAAAATAGGGAAAACAAGAATATTATAATACAAGACTAAAAATCAATGGATGTTTATCCTAAAACATTACTGACTAATTTATATAATTAATTCATTAATAAATAATTACTTAATTAAATGTGCTCGAAAAAACACGGTGTTACAATTTGTTAGGTAACAGTGGCCTAAACACACCTAGAAGGGGGGTGTTGAATAGATGTAGAAGTTATCAATCACCGCTTCTCCCACCAAAACCCAGTTCTGGAAAACAACCCTGTTAATGGATTAACCAGTGGGCTTAATCGATTAACACACAACAGAAACAGAATGATCAGAGCAACTAGTTGCACATTTATTTATCAATAAATAAGCAAAGATACAACAAATATCTTTATGCAATATTAAAAATGATATAGCAAGGTATAGGCATGCAAAATATCGACTTCAAACTCGCATTAAAATAGTAAGAATTATCAAGGAGATTAAGAGAGAACAACTTGCACAAATGGATTTTTATCCTCGTTCGTTTGCGGTCCACTGCAAACTACATCAAGGCCTCCCTTTATGATCTTGAGAGATTTTCTTGTTCACTATATTGAACAATTAGTATAATCACATACCCCAATTCAATTTACAAGACTCAAGATGCTTCTTTCTTGAATTCCTAGAACATATAATCTTTGGATTGACTATCCCTATCGCCTGAGAAAACCTTTCTCGCGATCCAGCCATAACCAAGATTGTCGTTCTCAATTCCTAGTCTTGGTGAAGAATCACTCTATCTCTATGGTGGTAAGACACCAAGAGACTAACCAAAAGTACAAAACAAAATCATATCAAATTAAGGTTGCATTATGAAAAACACAAATCATATCAAATTGATTGCATCCCAGTATGAGTAAGGTAAGAATTACAATCGTATCAGATGAATGATATGGAGATTCAGTATCAAATATCTTTTGTGATTTAAAAATATTATCTTCACCTATCATTGAGTAATGCCATAATATTAAGATGGTTTATAACCGATTAAAATATTATCTATGAAAAAAATATTTCTAATTTTATGTTTTGTAGAGCCAAATATTTATTTTTACTCACCGAGAATATTGCAACAATTTTGGGCTTTAGAAAAATTATTAATCACTCAGAGTATTAACACTCAATTTGGATTTTTAATTTTTAATTCGATTTTTTTTTGTGTTAAATGTTATAATGAGGAAAAGAGCCAAAAATCCTTACACAAAAGAGCTAGGAAAAAACTGAATACCTAGCACAAGCGTTATATCAAAATCACTACCACCCGAGGAGTCATGACCTGGAGTATCTCTTCTCCGCTCTATAACACCACATGCATACATGGAAGCAGATGGAGAATTTTGGACTGTGCGGTTTCATCTCCTACATCTCAGGCATCCATTCAATGCAAATTAACAGGTTAGAAATACACCCTACAAAATTAATAAAATGTACAAAAAAGTGCGCCCACATAAAGGATCGAGGGACAGTCGCTTTGGGGCTTCTTTCCCTCAACTCATCCTTCGGACCGTCACATTACGCCGCTTTTGTCGTTAATTAAAATACTCAACCAACAAACATTTTGCTACTAAAGAACTACGTAGCCTTCATTCCCCAACTAAAAGAGGGATAAGTAGGACCAAAGTCAATCTTGTCAGACACAATAATAAAAATAAACAAATTTGTTCCTTTTAATAATTAATTAATTAATCAGATAGTTTAATGATAAAATTAATAAAAATAATAATGTTATATATTTTAGTGAAGTGTACCGCCTAAGGCAGACGGGTAGGATGCTAATACCTTCCATTCCTTGTAACCGACTCCCGAACCTAGATATCGAAAATCTAAAAGCCCAAAGTTATTAGGCTTAAAAGATTTTTCTACATTTTTAACTATAAAATGTAGTGGCGACTCAAACAAAGTCATGCAGTCGAAAATCGGGGTGCGACAATATGAAATATATTCAATGAATGTGACTTGCTCATTCTCTTACCCTTTGCTTCTCTTATCATACTATGTTTATTCCCTCTCAACCCATCCTCTCCCCTCTCCCAAAATAGATGAAATATTAGGGTGTGCTTGCTTGGGTCATTTTCTATTTTCATTTTCAATGAAATCAGAAAATGCGTGTGAAAATATGCTTGCCATGTTGTTTTCATTTCATATTCTAGAAAACATGAGCTTCATTTCCTGAAATTTTCAAAATGAAAAACTATCATTTACAAAATTTTCAACAATGAAGCAATGACATTTCATTGAATTCTTTTAAGACTTTTAATTTATTTGTTCTATATCTTTTAATATTTTAACTTTTCCATGTTATTCTAGATCTTTTCATGTTTTGGAAACTAAACACACATTTATATTTTACTATTCCATTATCCCTTATATATTGCTCCTCTTTTCACTACAAGTTTCTTCTTTTCTTTTTTAATACTCTTTTCAAAGTGCATTAAATATGATTATTTTAGTTAAATTGTATCGAACTTTTATATCGTTTAATAATTTGTTAAAGTATGTACACAATTTTAAACATCAAATGATATTACTCTCTCACTTATCAATAAAATACCACAATCAATTGATAAGAACTTCCAGACCATCATATATTCGCATAGTAGAACTTATTTCTTTACATCTCAACATAATAACTTTTATTCGCCTCTCTTATAATATTGTTGAAATAGTTCGACGATGAGTATAATAATATATGATTTTGGTATAAAAATTGAAGTCTTTTGAATACATTGTAACCTTAATTAAATAATAGAGCATTTGTATATTATGATTTATTTTAACTTTTAATTTTTTGGAGAACATTTGCAGCTGCATGATGCTCGTTATGACCTTCCATTTGTCTTTGTGGTAGCTATTGACAAAGTCCAACAATTAAAGGTGATTAATATATTATTGACATAAAATTCGTTGGAAAATAAAATGCAAATATCAAATATGAAGACATTTGATGAAATCATTTTTTTATGCAAAGGTGGCAGAGCACCCGAGGAACTTGTATTAATTAAAAGGAGAAGAGATTACATGGATTGAAATCTATAGTTAGGCATTCCAGCCATGTTTCTAAAGAAATCATATGCCATAAAGCTTGGAGCTTCACGCCATAAAGAAAAGGTCTTAGACATAATACCAAAGTTGGCAAGTTTGTCAACACAAGAATTTCTCTCCCTATAAATGTGTGAAATACGAAAGTTCATAGTTGAAATTGTATTGCAACATCTCAACCATTTGTTTATAAGCCTCCAAGGAACCATGCCATGCCCTTTGAAGATATCAACCACCAAGGATGAGTCACACTCAAGCCAAATGTTGTTCCAACCATTATTTTTAGCAAAATCAATAGCCAACATAGTTGAATTAAGCTCAGCAAATAAGGCGTCATGCACACCAAAGTAATCCACAAAACAAGCTAGGATATCACCCCTGAAGTTCCTGAAAATGGCACCACCTCCAGAATGACCAGGGCTACCTTTAGCAGCTCCATCCAAGTTGATTTTGACAGTAGAACCAGTAGGCGGAAACCATATGACCTCAGTTATTTTTGAAGCAGGTTTATAGTTGATGTTGATGTTGAGAGACTTTAGAATTGTGAATTCCTGCAAAGAAGTGTGAGCAATTTCTTTGGAGAAATTACCCGATAAAGTGCTTGAAGCCTTGATCCTTATGATCGCCCTTTACATAGGAATATTGTTGTCCTGAAATCTGTCTTGATTTATGCAATACCAGATGGTGTTGATAGTGTGAACTATAGCAGCAGCCACAAGATGCCTCAGTTGGGGGCTGAAGCTTCTAGTACAAGCAAGCATGATGGTTGATAGAGTGTTGGTGTCAATGGTGATAGAAAAGAGACTACCAAGCCATTGCCACAGAGAAGCAGCAAAAGGACACATAAGGAAAAGATGTTGAGAGCTTTCCATGCTATTCTTGCAAAGATTACATTGAGAGACCAATGAGCAGCCTCTCTTTTGTAGGTTATCATCCGTTGGCATTTTCCCTTTAATAAGCCTCCAAGTAGTGAAAGATTTTGAGGGAGGGATTTCTGCAGACCATATTATCTTGCACCAATTGATAGGATTATTGGCAGGAATAATGCAAGGATAAGTATCTTTAAGAGTGAGATTTCCATCAATAGAATTCTGCCATATGAGCTTATCATCCTTGAATGAAGTTATTATGCTAGCTATTTGAAGAGCTATGTGAGGGAATCCTTGAGCCAACCAGTTTGGAATTGTCCAGTTTGAATCATGAATAAAATCAGCAACATATGCCTTAAGGATAGAGTGCCAAACCTGAGGATTGTTAAGAGATTGAACAAGAGGTTCTCCCAACCAATTATCAGTCCAGAAGTTGGTCTAATGACCATTGCCAATTAGCCATCTTGAATGGTCTGATGTTGAATGCCAATTCATCTTTATGCCCTGCCAAACAGAGGACTTGAAGAATCTTTGAGAAGGGATACTAGCATCCCCAAACCTGCTTCAAAAGAGGATAGCCCAAGCAATGTTTGAGGTTCTCATCTCTATTGACAATGTAATTCGGCGTATTTTATTTTAGTTGGAGTTTTCTCCTCTCAACAAATCATCCTGACAACAGTGTCGATTTGTTGAAAGATTAATACTCTCATTTTCGTTATGTTCCTTTTGTAAGTAAGAGAACTCGGTTTTATTCTTTGTTCGCCATCTCGGCTTTGTTGAAATAAATACCAACGCCGGTATAATGGTTTCAAGAGTATTCCAGTTACAACTTACTTCTTTAATAATCATGTAAATAAGTCATTCCTTCTTTGCCTCATCTCGCCTTTGTTAGAATCAATTCTAATGTCGGTATAATGGTATCAAAGCAATTACCTATTACATAATTATTAAGTACCTTTGAATACCATCTCGGTTTTGTAGAATAAGTTCCAACACCGGTTTAATGGTATTCTAATATATAAAAGTGATGAATAATTAGTTGTTAGATACAAATAAATAAATAAATAAAGAACAAAAGAATAATAAATTTAGTGACCTTTCATTTATTTACTCCCTTTCGGGTTCATTTTATTAACAAACCAAACTTCTTCCTTAAGGAAGGTTGGTATTAAAGAATAAATAAAATGCGGAAAGTAAATAACAAGAAATAAAAGTT
>NC_032015.1:6047552-6047764 GCF_001865875.1 Lupinus angustifolius | reverse complement strand
AATTGCCTAATAAAATAAATCATATAAACATGTCAAATCACAAATAATGGTTTAAACATACTTTGATGGTTTTGAATTGAAATGGATATAAACAAGTAATAATAAACATAAAACTAAATATTAACAAATTCTTAAGGAGACAAAATCTTTTTTAATAAGGAAAATATATTTCTCATCATCTTTTGAGTTTGAACTACTTAGACAAGTTCTTA
>NC_032015.1:6035490-6047452 GCF_001865875.1 Lupinus angustifolius | reverse complement strand
AATATTAACCAAAGCACCAACTTGAATGATTAAAATCCAAACTTTTGTAAATTAAGAAGAAGTAGAAATTACATAACCTTGTTCAAAAGAAAATGTTTAGGAGCATGAGTTCTCCATTCAAGGATTGGATGCTTTTGAGTTCCAAATGAGAGTACAAAATTGATTTTTGCATCTCATTTACCTTCTCCTTTTCTCCTCTTGAATTCTAAACTAAAAATTACAAAACTTACTTGGAATAAAAACTCTAAACTAAGAAATGAAGAAAGAACTCCAAAGAGAATTACTAATGAAAGAATTCAGTGTTTTTGAGATGATTTTATGATGAATTGTGTTTCTTTGCTCGAAGGAATTGGCCTCTTATTTATAGGCCTCATGCCAGACCGCTGAGCTGCTTGGCTGGACCGCTCAGCAGCTGACCAAACCCTTCAGCATGGGTTTGGTCCCTTGACCAAGTAGCTTATCACCTCCTTGTGCATGACTGATCAAAGCTAGTTGTGGGCTATGAGACCAGCTATTGTGAGCTACTTCTGAAAAGCCTATGTGGGCTACTTGAGGTGAGTTCATGGGTGACTTCATGGTTTGCTTGACGGTTAAGTCAAGTCTAGTACGTACCGCCGAGCGCACCTGCTTCACCGCTGAGCTGCTTGTTCAGCAGCTTCTGACCGTGTTGACTGAGACGTGGCTTGGTGCTTGCTGATCTGGTCAGGAGTCTGGTTTTCTGGTGAGCTGCTTGGTTGAATTGCTAAGTAGCTTGTTCAGTAGCTTGGTCTTGTGCCAAGCTCATGTCTGACCGTGTCAAGCAGATTTCTGACTGTTCCATGTCTAGTCTGGTGCTAGGCTGAGTGGCTAAGCAGGTCCGCTCAACTGCCTGGTTGAGCAGTTTGGTCCAGGTTAGGCTGGTGTCCAGGTCAAGGTGGTGGCTCGGTCAGCTCAACGGGGCTTGTTCAACGCTTAGCTGCCTGGTTGAGCACCTTGATTTTCTTGACTTTTTTGCTTTATTGACCATGAATCTTTTCTCTTCTTTTCTTCATTTCAATTCCTACAAAATACATAAAAAGGAAAAACAAACACAAATATATTAAATTGTGATATTTTATACAAAAAGTTTTGTTTTAAGTTGGTTTTTCTCAATTATTCTTAAGATAAGTGCCATAAAAGTGTATGATTTTAGGGTATATTTGTCACTTATCAATCTCCCAAGCAAGTTTGATTAAAGCAGCCTGATTCATTTTCTTGTGAGACTTTATGCCCAAACCACCCATCTTAGCAGAGTAGCATACTTGAGCCCAGGCAACAGTTGCCAATTTTTTAGTCTTGATATCCCCTCACCAAATGAAGTTCCTTATACAAGAGTCCAGATGTTTGATCAACAGAGAGGGCCAATGATAAATATGAAAACTATAAACCAACATGCTCTGAATCACAGACTTGACCAGCTCAACCCTTTCCATAATTGACAAAGTTAGGCCTTTCCACCTTGCCAATTTCAGGAGGATTTTGTCAGCAATTGGTTGGAGATGCACCTTTTTAGGCTTACCCTTAAAGAGAGGGACTCTCAGGTAGTGAAAAGGGAGGGATCCAGGGAGGAATCCAAGAACAGATGAAAGAGTAGCAATCTTCCTAGGAGTTGCCTTAGCTATGTAGAATTTGCACTTAGCAGGATTTATATTTTGACCGGAAGCATCAGCATAAGTGCGAAGAAGCTTCTTTAGTCAATCAAGCTCCTTTTTAACACCCCTGCAGAAAATTAAAATGTCATCAACATAAAGGATGTGACTAGGAAGCTTCCAATTTTTTGGCCCAGAAATGGATCTCATCAAGTTTTCATTTACAAGCATTGTGATTCCTCTACTCAAGACATCTTCAGCCAGATAGAAGAGGGTGGGAGAAAGAGGATCACCCTGCCTAACACCTCTACAACAGCTGCAAAACCCATATTTAGGCCATTAACATTGATAGAAAGTTTTGCAGAGTGCAGAATGGTGCTTATCCATTTGGTAAATGTTTCACAAAATCAAAAAGCCTTCAAAGTAGCAATAATGAATCCCCAATCCATAGTGTCAAAAGCTTTAGTTATGTCTAGTTTGATTGCCAAGTTTCCACCAAATGTTTTGTGCTCAAGCAGGTTTATTGCTTCAAAGGCAATGCATATGCAGTCCTTAATATTCTCGTCCTTTATGAACCCTCTTTGATGGGGAGAAAAAATCCTAGCAGCAATAGAAGCTAACCTGTCAGCTAGAACTTTAGATATGATTCTGAATTGGGAGTTAGCTAAAGCAATGGGTCTATAATCCTCAATCCTTTCTGCATTTGAGGACTTGGGAATCAGAACTATAGAGTTAGAGTTCATATTAGGCATCACCCAACCTTGTAAGAAAAACTGAATGACAGAGTTGCACACATCCTTACCAACAATCTCCCAAAAGTGTTGATAAAAGCAACCTCCAAAGCCATCAGGGCCAGGTGCTCCCTCCCCATTCATAGAGAACACAACTTGCTTTATCTCCTCTATGATAGAATGGCAGTTAACATTGCATTGTCCTCATTGCCCACCAAGCTAGGGATAACATTTTGGATAAGGGAATTAGGGACACAGTTGTTGTTTGAGGCAAATAGATCCATGTAAAAGGTAAGCACATGGCTGCTTATTTCCTGCTGAGAAGTTAGGACCTCATCACCCTTTTTCAGGATGGACATTGATTTAATTTTTCTATTTACTTTGAAGTTTAGGATGTCATCTTTGTAGAGCTTCATGATTCAATTTTGGCAATTCATTTGGCTCATCTAAAAGGGTGGCATACAATCGGGTTGGAGTGTGATTCAGCTCTTGTCATAGACATTTTTCAATGACAAAGCAAAGGTCCCTTGGAAGTTGTGGAGTAAATGAAATTTATGCAAGGCTATTATTTCATCTATGAATCTTGTAATGTCCCACATATATAGGGAGGGTAACTCTTGTGCGGATAAGTTAGCTACTTTTGGTATTGCTTCTAAGATTTTTTCTTGGTGGAATGTTGTTCCTAGCTTAATATTGGATGATTACTCTAGGAATATATTAGGTCTCCCTAATTACATATTCTGATTCATGTCATTGTTATTTCTTCTTCAATATATTTGGGGTGCTTTTGTTGCTTAAAAAAATATTCACCCTCGAAACAGACTCAAGAAGTTTATTTGGAAATTAAACCAATATTTTAATATTTGTTAAGACTTGTTGGACCAAAATATTATTTAGAATTCAAATATTTAGTGCGATATGCTCTTAGAAGGGCAATGCAAAAATTAAAGTATATTCTTACTATTGGTGTTATGATTGATTAAAAGAAATTCCCAAAACTTTGGTCCTGTAGAGTTAACTCCTAACCCAAGTATATGTATACAATATGAATAGGCACACTAATCTAGCATAATTTGCAAGCATGGTTCCAGGCTTTCCAAATGAAAGGAAAAATAAAAACCAAACATTATTTTGTTTACTCTATGAATGGCATTGTGGCATGAATGTGATTGATTGCGAGTTTCTTTGAACACTGCCAAATTAAATGAAACAAAAAATATATGATTTCTACTACACTGATATTTCCTTCTAAGTGTGTTAAGTTCATACGATGAGTATCGATGGTTCTCCTTTCACCTATGGAACCTCTCACTTCAAAGGTTCAGGCAAATTCTCCCACGATTACCATGCATGGATTCATGTCCTTACCCCAATGGTGATTATAATACTGGGGAGTGTGAGATTTTTCATATGGCATTGTTGTTATGTGCCCTTGCTCATTGCCCTAGTCGACGTTGAGTTGGAGATTGTGGCTCAACCACCTCCTACAACAGCAGATGAGCATATAGGATAGACATATTTCATATTTATATTTTTATCTACTAGATATGAACAATTTTTTTGTTAATTGGATGATGGCTTAAGCAAAGTAGTTGTTTAGCATGTACTTCAGATTTGCAAGTTCCATTATCAAGAGTTTAATTTTATAAAAATCATGAAATTTCTTATATCCCTCATAGTTCAGACTTGGTTACTTTTTATATACATTATGAGATTGCTTATAAAAATATGAAATTGCTTATTTTCCCACTTAGTTTCCCCTTCCTTAAAAAATCATATTGTTTTCATCAAATATAATTAGATTTGCTTACATTCTCACATTTTGGACTTTAGAATAGCTAAATAGTACACATTCTTGAGTTAAATGAAGAATGACATTAACAATTGCAAAGCCAAATGATATAGAGGAGGGATCCACTTACTCCAAGAGTGAGTTTAAAAAACGTACTCCTCATCCTAGCTATCAATTCTAGGAACTTACTCTTGGAGTAAGTTAATCCTCACTCAATGATCTAATATATATGTGAGGATAGGTTTTAGAGAAACACAAATGTAAATAATTATTGTTTTATTTATTTTTTGCTTATCAGATAAGCATTAGTTACCACAATTTCCTTGAGTTCCCCAAACAATATAGAACATCTCACATGTAGTCATTCAGACAATAATATTGTACATCATAACAACTAGGTTATCTACACAACATATTTAAACCAAATTTTGAGTAATATTCAAGATTTCACCCAATTGTGCTGAATCTTCACCTACCAATTTTGAGTTTTTGGATCCTGAAATGCAAAAACAACAAATGATTAAAAAAATGGTTATCGTTAATTTACAGAAAAATAGATTATTATGTTAAGTTGTTACTAATTTATGTACGGAAGAAATAAATTAAATAGACACATAAAGTTTACCAAGAAAAGAGCGACACTCATTTCAAATTGTTGTCCATTAAAAATAGATCCAAGAGGAATGTTTCTGTCAATCAATACGAAGCTCGCACATAATCCGTTGTAGCATCCTCTTTTTTGTATATTATATGTCTGCATCCATGCATAAAATAAATAAATTTGATGCAAGAGAGTGATATTGTGAATATATATATATAACTCATAAATTGATGTTATCTTACCTATTTAGTATTAAAGATATAAGTTTTATCATCTCCAAATCAAATATATGTGAATGTACTTATTGAATTACATTAACCTATTCATACATGTTACTGCTATAGTTTATTTCTATAATTGTAGACTTGGAAGCAATGCATCATGCTTGGAACATGAAGTTGAGCAGGAAAGGTGTGCAACAAAACAAGGCATGAACCTAAGCAAATGGTGCACTACGCCTCCGTCACCCTTATATGTGCATCTTATGCAAGGCAATTGAACAATTCACAATTCAAGTCCCTTAGTTCCACTTGGATCTTGAATAATGGATATAGTAGAGCTCTTAATACACACAATTAGCACATGCTTATTATTTTATAGCATGTGTCTTTTAGTTTGTTTAAAAGTTAGTTAAGTTAGTTGCTTTACTTGCATTACAATAAGAACTCTGCAAGAAACATATGTTATATTTGATGCTTGGGAAAGATGCAACACCATGATCATCTCTTGGATTAGGTTAAATTCAAGTATGAGTTATTACAAATAATTTATTATATAATTAGAATTTGTTACAAATGATAAGACGATAAATTAATATAATTATTAAGAAGATAAACTTAAACTAAATATAAACTCAAATAAAATGAAACTAACTAAATATTAGATAAGATTAATTTTTATCAATCCCAATTTATGTAACACATCCCTCAAGCTAAAGCTTAGTAAGCCTTAAGCTTGTTATAAATAATTTCTTTAAAAATGAAAATAATTAAATTATTATATGGGCTCCACAAAGATCGCTCGAAATGTATTGTAAAATGCAAAATTTGCATGTAGAAACTCCACTAAAATTATTGTTGGTGAGAAGAGAAACCAATGCAATAATCATCATCTCAATGATTGTCAATGAGAAAATATGTCATCACTAACATAAATTGTCAATGGAAGGAAAAATGCATCACCGGAATAAACATCAGTAGGAATAGAACATAGTGATATAATCACCACTAGGAGAAAATAAAAAAGACATTACCAAAATGATTGTCGATGTGAAGATTATCATATATATAAATAAATGAAGATGACTAATAACAATTTCAAATTTTCAACATCTTGACAATGTAATAGTGACTGAAGAGGTCATGGAGAATGTAACCACTATGATACCATGTAAAAGTTTAAGATGGTAAAGATTGGTTGAACTCAAGTATGAGTTAATTCAAACAATTTTTTAAATAAATCAAATAAAATAAAAATATCTAAATTCTAGATAAGATTATTTTTTATCAATCTAAATAATTCATCTCAGTGTTGAACAGGTAGGTTATAGTATCAATTATTGTACTAATTCCATATTGACGACCACCTTTATTCAGATTCAATCCTGCAAAAAGGATAAATTTACAAGTCAATATATTTTAAAATTTAGTGTACAACCCAATTTCTGGAAACAACCCAGTTAATCGATTAATCCCTAGTCTTAATCGATTAACTCATGCACATAACAGAATGATCAGAGAGGCAGATTGCATAGTTATTTAAAATCAATTCAACAGAGATAAAGCATATATTTTTAAGCACTATTAATAAGCATATGGCAGTAAACAAATATCCAAAATATCAGCTACAAATTCAAATTGAAACAGCAAGAAACGAAAAGAAGATTCAGAGAGAAAAAGAGTGCACAAGTAGATTTTTATCCTGGTTTGTTTGCGGTCCACTGCAAACTACATCCAGGCCTCCTATTCTGATCTAGGGAGATTTTATTCTTCACAATATTGAGTAAAAGTATGAATACACACACCAATTTAATTACAAGCACATAAGATGCTTCTTTCTTGAAATCTAGGACCTTTAAACCCTTGGTTTGACTCTACCCTTCGTCTGAGAAAACCTTTCTCACAAAACAGCCCCATCCAAGATTCTTGTCCTCAAATCAAGACCTCATAGTCTTGGTGAATAATCCCAATCTCTGTCATGGTACGACACCAAGAGATTAATCCAGAAATACACAAAAACAAATTAAAACAGTAAGGTATAATAAGCACAATAATGCTTGAAATATTACAAGAAAATATCTAAAGACTAACTCACTCACTAATCACTCAAGTCACCAAGAATCATTTTAGTTAATCAAAAACAGAAATAAAATAATATCTCTATCAATCTTTTCATATAATGTGTGAACAGTGAGCAAGATAAGGATGAGCATATGAATATGTAAAATAGTAAAACAGAATGAAATATGCTCTCTAAAATCAGCCCTATACAATAGAATGCAATGTTTTGGTTTTCTGAAAGTTGCGTCTTATTTATAGCAAGTAGTTTTGGCAGTTGGATTCATTGCAAACAGTTAAACAGTTAAAACAAAAATCAGTTATAATAGATAACAGACCTATTAATCGATTAAGGCTACTCGTTAATCGATTAACCATACAACATAATGATAAAGAAAATAGTTGTAATAGAAAACACTGATTTAACAGAAAAATAGTTGAGTTAATCGATTAAGTCACCACGTTAATTGATTAACTAGCACATTAAAGTACATGGTTCAAAAGGTAAACTTCTCATATGTTATGCACAACATATATACATGTTATAGCAATTATATTATGCCTAATATGCACATATAACATGTATTATTAATGCATGAACATACAATTAACTAGATGATATGTGTCATGGATATGATATAATAATTAAGATGGCTTGAGAGACTAGCACCTAGGTTCACCTCACCTATACTCACTTACTACGGCAGACATCTCAGACTACTTAAAATAGTGACTCTAATTATATCCTAGTCTATATATGATCAAATAAGCATAAGGCATGTTGATTGTTGAGCCATCTTCAAGATTTAATAGAACCTTGTCTTCATCAAAACATAGGCAAAGTATTGCTAATGCTATCCTTGACACTTTGCACTTCCAATATCCCCCTTTTTGATGATGACAAACACCACATCAAAATTGTTCAAAACATTTAATGAATTAGCTTGATGATGAGTTTGCATCATGGTTGTTAATGGTTGTTTTTCAAAGATACAAAGTTGAAGCGCATTTTCTCCCCCGTAGGTAAGCAATCATTATTACGGAAGCTATGTAAAACAACTTGAAAAGGCTATTACACAACCTACAAACCTGCAAAATACATGTAACACAACAAGCAACCTTTCTCCCCCTTTTGACATTATCAAAAAGATACAAGTATTCAATTCTAGTCAAAAGTTAGAAGAGTTATTATAGTTATGACAGACTGTAATTAATCAATCAATTTTGGGCGAGTAATCAATCAACCACCTGTAAGAAGCTTGAACAAGTGCACATTTATACAACATTTAATCGATTAACAGAAGGTCTTAATCGATTAAATGGACAGCAAACAACAACATAATAATTTTAATGGCATGAAAGGCTATGTTTATTCAAATTTGGCTTGGAATGATTAAGCATTTGACATATTTGAGCAGTTAGCAGTAGGCATAATCATTCAATATTGACACATACACCAAACATGATCAAGATCCATTTAAACAAAGGAGTATACTATTTGTAACATAATTAGTACTCAAGCATGAACAAGATAATTTGAAATCAATGTAAAGCAATGGCAAGGTTTAAAGCAATAATTCAGCAAAAGTTATAGAGTTATTATAATCCAAAATAAGAGCAAATGTGCAAAATAAAAAATAAGTTCTCAAGACGGAACAAGGAATAACAAAGTCCATTAGCTAGGAAGGATAAAACTAAGGCTCTAAGGGCTCCTAACTAAGGATGAGATGGAGGGCTCTAATTGTTAGGAATCGTCGAGCTACTACCATCCTTGATGAAGGTACTCAACATGTTGAACTCATCACACAATCTTCTAGTTTGTGAGTCAGCAGTGGTCTGAACATAGTTCCTCAAAGATTGGTAATGGCTATCAATATAAGCATTCTGACGCTCCTCAAAATTCTTCAGATCCGTATGATATGAGTCCTTTAGAGACTGAAAGTGGAGATCCATCCAATTGTTGAGATGTTGTTCCAGGTCCTAACAACCTCCAATCTGCCTCGTGCCTCGGTTGGTGCGGATGGACCGGCAGGTACGGATCTCCGCTCTGGTAGGGTGAATGATGCTTCCTGAACTGCGTAATATGTCAGGAGATGCAACACAGAGCCATCACATACGAGATCCAATTCCAAGTCGCAGGGATCAGTGTAGGTGTATATGTTTCCTTCAACACTCTATGCCCCCTCCTAGGACATTGTAAAGCAATAGCCCCTAATCATTACTGATTTGTCCATCTAAACATGGATGTACACGAGTACACTAGAAATAAAGAGATGGAGTAAAATATCTAATGAAAAACTTATCATTGACGTCGTGGAATTACATATAATATCACACCAAGACAAAGAACAAGTACAGATATATCATATGATCATACACACATGTATTATTGATGAATGGAATATAAAACTTATGATTTTAGAATCAATATCGATAAATACCACGTATGCATGGTATGCATATGTCCACCATCCTTACACCATTATCCTCCCAATAACTATTCAGAAATAACCGAGAATACAGGTCCCATAATAAGCCGATTTGATCGCACCAAAATTATTCCTCGCAAGGATATATATATATATATATTATCGATCTGTTCCAACGGACCTGTCCATTTCTGGATGGTGTCGTATCAAACACTTTCTGGGCATCCCTCTCATCGATCCTCATTGCAAAGAGGGGTTGTCAGAGATCATCTAGTTTGTATTGTGAGCACTGTCCGATCAAACAGAATACCTCATCCAGAAATATATGGGACTCGTCTCACTTAGACTCCCCCTCAAGACTTTGCTGACGAATCATCGCCATCACCGTCCCTCTCAGCATATCGGGGCTCATTCATCTCCCGTAAATATCATCTCCACTACTTCATTATTCACAATGAATATGCACACTAACCGAAGTTAGCAAATTAATTATTTTAGTCCATCTTTTATAATGATCTGTCCATCCTAAGACATCTCCCATCGGGAATGCTTCTAGTGTGGCCCGATCTTAACATTTAAACCACAGAGAATAAACCTCAGCACCACTATGAACCATCGCTGAATAACCCTGGACGACTCTCAAGCCAAGCTTCTTACGGTCAGACAATCTCGTTGCATGAGCATATAATACTTCTCAGCACTACTATGAACCATAACTGAGTCATACTGGACGACTCTCAAGCCAAGCCTCTTACGGTCAGACGATCTCATTGTGTGGGTATAATATAACACTTGCAGACCTCGTCCTTAACCATGCAATTCTTTACATACATTACTTTAGATATGGAAACTCTTCTTTGTATCATTTTCAAGAATTTCATATAATTATTCATCTATAAACATTTACTTATTGAAAGAACATTATCTCCAATAAAGTTGTTTTAGGTTTTATTGAATAGGATTGGAAGTGAATGAATTCTTGATGGCAAAAAATGGCATTTGACTTTGGCACATGTGAGAGTTATCGTTCAAACGACTTAATATGTCTTGTTTGTATGGAGCCCTCTCGCTCAAGCGACAATTGTCTTGCTCAAGCGAGGGAATCACTATTTTTATAAGGCACCTGCGGCTCAAGCGAGAGCTGTCTCGCTTAAGCAAGAAAACAACCAGTTTTCTTTGTACATATTTCAGCTCAGGCGAGAGCTGTCTCGCCCAAGCGAGAAAACCCGTTTTCTCTGGATAGTTCTTGCTCAAGAGGGAGTTGTCTCACTCAAGTGAGAGTTGTCTCGCTCAAGCGAGAAAAGCCTAAAACTTAGCTAAATTTATTTTCTCAATGAAAAGTTTTCTTATTTATTACACATGTTTTTAAGCCTTGAATTTAACAATTATATCATACATAAAATTCTTAGAACAATTATTCGAGCAATATTAAACATGAATAATCGTTGCATCTTCTTACATAAACATAACCTAACATAATTCAGCATCAAAATATTGTTTTACTTAATCCAAACAAAACAGACAATTGATTAAGTACAAGCTTTCTTAATACCCAAGATAACTCCAAACTTGTGAGGGAGTTTGGAGGTCCTAAAGCATATTCGGACACCATTGTGTCACGATGTTTTCTCCCTCACCTAAGTGTGTCGTGCAAATTGTTTTCTGGATTCCAGATGAGCTTCATTCGTCGGGTCTCTTCTCAAACTCTTCATCACGCCAAAATCAAAATAACGCTAATTAGGTCACTTTGATAATTATTATTCTTACGAAATAACATTTTATGCGAAAATAATACTTCCGATTTAAAATGAACTAATCGCTTTCATCCATTTGATTAAAGGTTAGGTATTTCTTGAATCATCATTTATCATTGAAAGTCTTACAACATAATGACACTTTCTAAAGTAAAGTTTTAATAAAACTTATAATGGAATTATGTCATAAACTATGGATATACACCAGGTTAGTTCCCAGGAAAGAGAAGTGGATCATAAAGACACACTTAAATACCAAGTCTTTCCTTAGACAAAACTTTTCTAGACATGTTATTTCCACTTCATTACATTTTTCCGGTAATGATAATTATTCATAAAACTTATCTTTTGCAAGTAAAACATTTTTATTAAGATTAAAATTTTTAAGTAAGATTATTAAGCTAGACTTACCATTTTAAAGTAAGCCAACTTAAACAAAATCAATACTTTTAAATCAAGACTTTTTAAGTCAATCTTACCTCTTTAAAGTAAGCTAACTTAACCAAGATCAACACTTTTAAATCATTTTTCTATCTAAGACTTCATAACACTTTAGGTTTATAAAGTCAAGACTTTTTAGGTCAAAATCCTCATTTAAAGTATGCTACTATAGAAGACACAACTAATTTCATGATCATCTCAACACCTCCAAATTTTAGGATAACCTCAAGGGTTAATAGGTGTTGATTTTATAGTCATGAACTATAAATCATAAGTTAACATTTTTACTACTTTAATATCCAAAACTTCATAACACTTTAAGTTTATGAAG
>NC_032015.1:6001226-6035390 GCF_001865875.1 Lupinus angustifolius | reverse complement strand
CACAATAAAGGTTCCTTTGATGTTCAAATCATCACCTTTAAACACATTCAAATACTAACAATAATTTCCAATATTTCTAAATCAAATAAACTCATCTAACCTTGTCCAAAGATATAGTTTTTCCATCTAAGAACAAGGAAAAAAATTTAAGTTTTACATAAGTCAAAAACTAGACAAAGGTTCATATGATTTCATTATCAACCTCTTTAGTCATGAATTACAACATATTTAAAGAAAAAAACATAAACCCAACTCCATGAATAAAATACTAAGATATCATGATTTTCTCATGGTGTATATGGAGAGAAATAAAGAAGAGAAAAAGAGAAAGAATACCTTAACTTTCTATAGGAGAATTAGTGTAAAAATGAGAGGATGGGGTGAGGTATTTATAGGAGAGCCTCACCCTCTCTCAAATCTGAAAATTAATGAGAGGCAACCTAGCTTTAGGCTAGTTTTGGTGATGTGTCGAATGATGGTGGAGTGAGGAGATTTGGTGAGTGATTTAGGGGATTATGGAAGCTTTGACTGCTTGTTTGAAAAGCCATTGACTCATGATGTGATTAATACTCTGACTTGATTGAGGTGAAGTGATTTCACAATTGAAGTCATGCCTGAGTATTACCGTGTTACTTCGTCCGGAAATATACGATCTATCGATTTAGGTTTTTTGTCTGAAACGTCGAAACTTGAATTTTGAGGTGAAATTACCTAGAGATGAGTTACGGACAAACGTGACATCTATTTTGATTATAAATAATATTTCGAAGCCAACGGCAAAATCGATATTTCATTCCGAGTTGCAGAACTCAAAAACTGGGCGAAAATTCGATAAAATGACCTGAAATCGTCTCGGGAACTTTTATTCTCCTAAAATCTTGAAAAATAGGGAAAGCAAGAATATTATAATAAAATACTAAAACTCAACTGGGTTTTAGCCTAAAACATTACTGATTAACTTCTATAATTAACTTATTAACAACTAATTACTTAATTAAATGTGCTCGGAAAAATATGGTGTTACATCTACCATTCAGATAGATAAATGAAAGGGTTGAAATACAGTTTGGTTGGAGTATGACTCTAGTATGGTGGTGGAAATTTTCAAGGGCAACATGGCTCCTCCTTGGAAACTTAGGAACTACTGGGATCATTGTAGTGCCACAATTCAATCCTTGAGGTTTAAAGTCTCTCACATTTATAGAGAAGAGAATATTTGTGTTGATAAGCTAACAACTTTTGGAGTAAGGTCTAGAACTAATTCTTGTTGTAATTTAGTTCCATCCTTCCTTTCGAATGAGTTTAATAGAAATAGAAATCTATTGCCTAATTATAGGTTCAAAAATTTGTAATACTACTCTTTGATGTAAACCTCTTCTTTGAAATATATTATGTGGGTGATTTGACACCTTGGCCCTAAAAAATTTAAATTTTAAAGGGTATCAGTATAATTTACTCTTGATTAATAAATTGCATTATCTAGGATAATTTGTAAATTTGAATAAACAATTTGATTGTGAAATAATTTATGTATTTTGTAACGAAACAAAAAATAATGAAGAGACATTAATTTATCCATAATATATCATATTTTATGTATCAATTCTTCTTTATCACCATTGTTATTAATATATATATATATATATATTTGCATGTAAAATTAATGATGGATTATAAGTACCCAGAAACTCAATGCCCAGTGATTAAATGTAACAATTGTGCATTGGTCGTCATTTTTATTATTATTTTAAGACTTATTCGAAATAATAAAAGATAGGTAGACAATTCCAGATCAAATAAAAGGTTGTATTTGATATAAAAGTCGATATTGTTGTAAATAATATTAGGATGATATAACTTATATTAAAATATCATTACTAACAAACAATAAAACATTTGAGTTTATTTTATTATTCAAATATTTGTTACTTTGTAAAATTAGTATGTTTAACAGAATAATAAATGGAGAGAACTTATTGTTTAGTCAAATGAAATATTAAACAAGAAAATAGTGCACTAATCATCATTTTTATCATGATTTTAAGACTTATCGGAGATGATTAAAATAAATAGATAACTCGAGATTAAATAAGAAATTCATATTTTATATAAAAAACGATAATATTGTAAATAATATTGGAATAGTGTAACTTGTATTAAAATGTTATGATCAAGAAACAATAAAACATTTGACATTATCATTCAAATATTTGTTATTTCATCTAATTATTATGATTAACGAAATAGTAAATGGGGGAGAACTTATTGTTTTGTCCAAGTAAAATTGAATTTAACTTTCTCCATTAAATTGAATGTTGCACCTTGATTTTCATCATAGCATCCCTTACACGACTATTTTGGAGTTAACGATATGTTTTTATGTGGTCAAAACATATAAAATCCTCTTTCTCTCCGCTTTTGGATTGCACTTGTCTTTCAATTATAAATTTTGGCCAAAGAGTTGGTTATGGAGGAGGAATTAGTAAATCATCGACCCATACTAGAAAATACCCTAACTAATTGCATGGAAGAATTTATACCCATAAAATTATTTGATTATTTTTTAATTAAAAAGGGAAAAATGTTATTATTATTTGTTGTATCCGACAAGATATGATATTACTTTTACGTATCCCTATTAGTATTAGGAAATCAAAACTATGTATTTCTTTGGTAGAAAATGGTTTATTTGTTGTCTTTATTTTATTTTTAAGAAGTATTGATGTTTAATCTTAATATATCTTCTCCGGTTAAATTAGTGAAGTACAACCATCATATTTGACGTCATATCACATATTAAGGAGGAGAAGCTTAGTCAGATTTCATCTTTTTTTATTTTTTAAATGTATTTCTTAAGAGGATATAATTAGTTGCTCGTCAATTTTAAGAAAGTAGAGTACAACATTCGTCCGATAATGCATTATACCTGAAAATTATGGTGAAATATTGTTTTATTATTTAGTTAAAGTGGTAAAGAGAGATAAAATTTATTTAAGTTTTTTATTAAGAAAGATAATGTGTAGTAATAAAAAAATGTTTTTGTGAATTGATTTTTATTAAAAAAAATTAATTATAATATAAAACATATAGTTATTAAAACAGTAATTATAACATATTTTATTATATAACTACTTATGATTGATATTATTGAAATAAATAAAAATAAGTGAGAAATAAAAGTTGAAGATGACATATGTGCTATAGCTTGCAAATTGATGGTTAGTAGTACCATACAACAACGAATTTGAGAAATATGATTGTGACGCATCAAGCATTTTGACTCATTGTGATTCTATTGTGATTCTTCTTAGTTCTTTTATGTTTCTCTCTCGCATATTTTAGATGTAATTTTTGTGTTTTCCACATGTGATCAACCCCCTATTTATACTGGGGGACTGACACATGACTATTTATAAAAGCATATTAATCATCTTAATATTTTGGATGCAAACTAGCAAGATATCCGTGCATCAGCGATGTACTGGGTAATACTTCTTTGCTGCAAGATTAATAATACATATTACATGTACAATTATAGGTTAAGAAACATATGTTACTTGTGCATTCGTATTGTTAAGAACACACATGTGACCCATACATTCGCATGACTAAAAACACATGTTACTCATGCATTCGCGTAGTTAAAACACACATGTTACTTATACATTCACATTATTAAGAATACACGTCTTACATGTGTATTTGCATATTCAATCACATAAGGAAAAAAATGACAATTTTTAATTTGAATTTTCTAATGGAAATAACAAAGTGAAAGTCTGAAACATGATACCATATTATTTTTATTAAAATAAATATTTTAAAATTTATAGAAAATGAAATGATTTTTTCAATTTTAAATACGATTTTTTAATGAAAAATGGAAATCAAATCATTATACCAAATGAGTTTTTTATTAAAAATATATTTAAAAGTTATAAAAAACTTCAATTTGGAATTTGATTTTTCAATTATAATAGAGAAAAATTAAAATTCAAAGAATTTGAAATATTATTAAAAAACTTTCAAAGAATATGGAAAAGTGTTACAAAACTTTGATGAGGTGTAACAATGCAATTATTCTTAGATTAATAGTAAACGTTAAATAATATACATAGATTAGTGTAAAGAAATAGTTTGGATGAAAAATGATTTCAATCTCATCTAATGCTCAATGTCTATTACATTTTAACATAACAAAACATAGGTACGGTAAACACTCAATTTTGGTGGGGTAGCAACATACACTGATCGCTAATTATTATTAAATTATTAACATATAAAATATATAAAAAAATAAGGATAGGGTGGGAAGGTACATAATAATAACATGTGACATGAATGAGTTTTTTTTTAATTTTTTAATAACTTAGAACATTTTAAGATGGAAAATGTGAAGAGAATGTGACATGTTGCATATTTAAGATGAGAAAATGTGAGGAGAATGTGACATGTGACATGAATGAGTTTTTTTATTATATTATTAATAGATAGATAGATAAGGAAAAACTTATTCCCTTCTCCAGCTAAAATAACATTTTTGTTATTCTTATTTGTAGATATAATCAAAGTTTAGGAAGTAGGTTGACTTTGAGGTTGTATTTGACCGTTAAAGGCATCTCAATCATCTTTTTTATTATTATTAAATACTCATTTAATACTCTCTCACGTTATTTGAAAACAAAATCTCTCATTTATTATTATTTTTTGATCAAATCTGATTAAAACATTTGTATCATATTGATTTTATTTTATTATATATTTTCTTTTTTATTGTGTTATAAAAAAATGTTTATTTCAAAAATTTGTTAGGTTTTTTAGGTTGGACAAAATTGGATTTTATCATATCTTATTTCTTATCAAATAGTAAGCAAACTGAGGATCAAATTTTGGATAAAAGAAATCATCGATTTATTGAAGCATATCGAGAATCTGCAAAGGGTGAACAATTAATTTTGTGAAATAGTTTAAGAATCTACTGTGAGTGGACCATCGATTTGGTGAAGCTAACATTTTTAATGTAATTACTAGATGGAAAGCTTGCATTCTCATATTTTTGACATTATAATTGATAGATATTACACATTCTTGGGTTTAATGAGGAATGACACATAGAATTGCAAAGTCGAACGATATAATATAGATGAGGTTGGGCTTGAAAAACACAAATGAAAATAATTATTGTTTTATTTATTTTTAAAAAGATAAAATATTACTCACCACAATTTCCACCTGGTCCCCCAAATATCATAGCATATCCTTGGATATCATCATTCCACCCCTCATATTGTACACCAAAGCAATTAGGGCTATCTGAAGAAGCTACTGCATATTCATAATTTATGGGGCCAAGATGTTTCCTAGTGTCAGTTTGGAAATTCATTTGTCTAATAAAGCATGATCGATAAAGATTGTTATCTGGGAAATGCCCAGACCCCATTGGAGGACTAGGAATGCCTGCAGGAGTTGATGTCATCCCAGTCCAACCACCCAAATTTGCAAAGGCCAAGTTAGAAAACAAAATTCCTGGGTAATATCCAAGATTTCTATTATTAAGCCTCACCCACCAATTATTTGTTTCTGGATCCTGAAATACAAAATCAACAAATTAATTAAATATTCTTGGTTGTCACTAATTTATAGAAAAATCGATTATGTTTATTTATTACTAGTTTATATACATAACAAGGAAATTAAATAGATCTCCAAGCTTACATGAGAAATATCCACCATCATTTCAAATTGTTTTCCATTATAAGTAGATGTATCAGCCACTGGTTTGCCAAGATGAAAGCTTGGCTCAACCTGAACGAAGCCTGGACATAACAAGTTGGTGCATCCTTTGTTTTTTGACTTATCTGCCTGCATTCATGCATAAAATAAATAAATTTAATGTAAGAGATTGAGATTCTGAATATATGCATATGTGTGTTAATGTTATCTTACCCATCTGGTGAAGAAATAAGTTTTACCATCTCCAAATACTTTTGGATGTACCTGAAGAAACGTTAAGAAAGAAAAGTAAGTCAAGAAAGCTTATATGTTTAAATTATTATTTGAATGAGATTTATATGATGACATGTAAAAGGTTTTAAAAAATGAAGAAAAAAAGAGAGAAACAAAACACTTACTTATATATATATATACTGTTTCATTTGTTAAATTCTTTAAAGTTAGCTTATAAATCCTTAAGCACATTGAGGAAGTGACGATGTCACTTTTATATCAAATCACTGAAGAAAGTATTATAATGTTATTAAAATCTAAAACGGGTATGTCTCAATCCAATTATCGGTTAATATTGGTCAGTAGACTTAATAAATTTTAACAAAATCAATATGTTGACGTGTATTACAAGTAAAAAGTGAGGATAATGAATGAAAATGAAAATGAAAAACCTCCCATCCAGCCATGATAACATTCTTATCATTGACTGATCCTCCATTTGATAAATATATAAGCACTGGTGATTTGGTCCGGGTTTTGAACAGGTAGGTTATAAGTATCAATTATTCCGCTAATTGCAAAATAACGACGCGTATCATCTATATTCAGATTCAATCCTGCATACTACAACAAAAAGATAAATTTACAAGTCAATATACTTCAAATTTTAGTGTACAAGTATATCATGGTCATTCTTTATTGATTATTTCAAGTATAGATACGAAAATAAAAAATAAATTATTGTCGATTCAGTCAGTTAAATTTAATTTTGAAAGATTAAGAAGATGAATCTCACATGTCTCCCGGGAATATCCTTATTTAATATACCAACATTCATATATGATAACTGTTTAGTACGGATTAGATCATCTTTTGTTGTCCTTCGAATAGGAACTGTTCCTTTTGGGCACAAGTCCTCTTCAAATCCAATACTTGATAATCTAGTTGAGTTTGTGTTTGTGACTTCAAAGCTAGGTTTAAGCTGTAAAATAATCCAATTTATATATAAAAAAATGATAGTATGAATAACTCATATATAGTTAGTCAAAAAAAAATTATGAAGGCAAGAAAATATATTGTCTAAAAAATTAAGCTTAGATGCTAAAGAGGAGTTCACAAGTGGTTTGCAATTTGTATACCTGGATCTTATGATTCTTGAGTAAAGGATTATCAAAAGCTGGTTGCTTATTAATATCAATACAATCAACAATGTAACCATCTGCCTGTAAGAATCATAAGAATAGGTTGAGAATGGTACAATTCATAATTAATCGAATTAAATTTAGGAAAAGTTTCAAGATTTATAAATAAGAATACTAATACCTGAATAGTTTTGAGTGGAGGCTTGTTGATAAGTTTCAATTGTCTCTCTAATTCCAAATCTTCGTGATCTCGTGATATACTTGTAATCTTACCATCAACAGTACAGTAGTCGTTTGTCGCCAAATATAGGCAGAGAAATATTAGAATTATCATATTTTTACGCATCTCAAGTGAAAATATTAATGTGGTGAATCGGGTAACTCTTATCCTCTTTAACACTAATATCATTAGGTAAGGTGACTTATATAGCTATTATCATACAATTAATGTACATGAATAGTGATGAAAGGAGATATTTCTTTTTTTAAGGAAATATTCCATTCTACAAAAACAATTTTTGGTAGAATTTTTTAAGAAATTTTTTCATTTTTATGTACCAAAGAAACAAATCTAAACAAATTTGGTAGGTAATAAATTGGGTTAAATACGTAATGAATGAGAATTTTTTTGTTACATGGGAAATGGAAACAATTAGTTCCAACTTCCAAAGAAAGGTAATACACTAATATGTGGGTTATATCAAAAGTAAACTTTTACCGGATAAAGAGTCGTCAAACTTACCAAATCCAAAGTTAAAAATCAAAATACAATTTTTATTCACAAATCTTTTAGCTCGTGCAATGTGTATTACAATTTTTTCAATAATTAAACCTGAGATAAAGTCAATTTTGAGAATACTTTTATTTAAGATAACCTCAAAAAAAAAGGATGGACAAATAGAAAATCCTTTCATTTATATTTATATATAGAGAGAGAAGAGATATACAGAGGAAATATAATATATTTATCTGAAAACTTATTTTATTCTTTCTGTTCTAATAAACCACAATAATGCTTGGCTTTTGGCCTCTTTTTAATACATCTTGGTGCATGGCACCTTTTGCTTAAAAAAATAAATAAACCACAATAATCATATATGCATTGAAATGAATCAGAATCAGTATAAAACTGAAAAATTAATTATCATTATTACAATCAATACCTTATTAATTAAAAATAACTGTGATCAATGAATAACATAAACATGAGGTATAATTACGTAAGAAAATTTCAAAGTATGATTTTTTTTAAAATAATTTCCTAAAATATGACAGCATTGTCATGTGGCATCTGAGCTTGTGAGCAAGGGCGGAGGTATGAAGGGACAGGAGGGGCAGCTGCCCCCTGAATTTTTTTATTTTATTTTTTGAATATTTTTTTTTACTATTTTCTTACGATAATATATTTGTTTTCTCAAAAAGTGTGTCACTTCATGTATCATTTGGCCTAAAAAATACTTAAATATTAAACTTTTAAATTATAAAATATGACACATAGAGTATTACACACTTTTTGGAGCAGATGTACTCCATTTACCTATACCTGACTAACGTCTTTATGAACATACTTGGAGTTCACATATTTATTTAATTTGTAGCTTGATAAATAAATATAGTGCAACTTGTGTGGTTCTTTTAAAAATTATTTATAATTGATCAAGTTCTCTTATACATTTAGATGTTGATGTTGTTTATAACAATTAACAATATAACTTCATTTGAGTTCATAATGATTTTACACTTGATGAAATATATTATGTATGTATTAAAATATATTCTGAGGATACTTATAAGTCATTTAATATTGATAATATATATATTTTTTGTCCAAAATTTCTATCCAACGAGTTTCAATGAGCAATGAAGATTAATTTAAAATCTCAATGTCAACATTTTATTTTTGGTATCGTTAGTCAATCAAGTTTGACAAAATTTCTATCATATGTCGTTAGTCATATCTTGCATTATCAAGTAATTCGTCTTATTTTATCCATTGTGATTTTTACCATATATCGTTAGTCATATATTGCATTATCAAGTAATTCATCTTATTTTATCTTACAGAGAACATAATGATTTATATTTTAAAGGAAATAGTTAAAATTTTATCTTTGACCTCTCCGTATATATTTTTGTTATTCAATTAATTTTAATTATAAATTTTAATTAAATATCATCGCCTCTCCTAAAATTTTGATCAAGATCCGCCAAGAGTTTTCATTAAGAAATATATATAGTTAAAATTATAGTAAAAAACCAGTTTTATAACGTACAAGTTTTTTCAATTTTCCGTTTAATTTCTCATAATTGTAAACTATTAATTTATTATAAATTTTACCATTCGGTTGAAATATTATATAAGATGAATAGAAATGTTAAAGTATAGAATTTAAATAATCACATGTTTTATTTAATTTGAATTATTTTTTAATAGTTCACAACATTTTAGAATTAATAATTACCAATAATTAGAAGGGCTATGAATCAAAGTTTCATGTTATTTTCTAGGTGATTGATTTAAATGCATCAATGCATACGGTAGTAAAATAAAAATAAAATTTTAAGATGTGGTATTAATTTTGTTGATTGTATTTGATTTAGTATAAATTTAAAAAATCGCGAATTTTTTTTCTAATTGCATGTGTTTATCAAATCTTATATAATGATATTATGTTAATTTAACTTATGCTGACCAGACTTAATGTATCAATTTTTTATTTATTATAAACAAAATTTAAAAAAAATCAAAATCAATTTTGAGATTAAATGTTGTAATTTTAAATAAAATATTCAATGTCAAAAACAATTATTTCTTTTTTTGAAAAAAAAAATTACACATGGCATAACAACAAGATGAGAGATATTATTGAATTCCTCTTGTGCGATAGCTAGTTGACAAATATATATAACAAGAATTGAGAGATAATTATAGAATAATATTATTAGTAAGGGCAATATTTTGCTATCGAAACACGCATGTTACTCATACACTCATTTGGTTAAGAATATAGATGTTATCTATACATTTGTATGGTTACAAACATACATGTCACCTTTGTATTCTCATTGTTAAGAACACACATTTGCTCGTGTATTCGTATTGTTAAGAACACACATGTTACCCATGCATTCACATGATTAAGAATGCACATATTACCAGTTAAGAACATGCATGTTAGTCGTGCATTAACATGTTTTGGAACACGCATGTTACCCGTGTGTTCACATCATTTAGAGCATGTATGTTACTCGTGCATTCACATCAGACAAATTAATTTTGATGCATGCTTTTTTATAGTACCAAGAGTATCTTTTACCTTTTTTGGATAAGGAACTAATCCCTTTCGGGTTCATAGTTGCCCCTCCCAACAAGTGTCGCTCCTAGGAATCGAATCATTGACCTTGAAGATCTAGTATGGTCTCACACCAATATACCAAGACGTCCTTGGTTTTTTTTATACATGTTTAGAAGCACCTAAGTATTGGTATTATTAAATATATATATATTAGTAATATTGTCTAATAATTACATAAAATAAAATAATATATAAAACCCAAATAATATGAATTAATTTCATTATCAGTGTTTTCTGTTGTAGTCATTCAATATCCCTTTAACATTTATATATCTATCATGTGCAAAATGTTTTCATATCTTTTGTATTATCAAGCATAATTATAAAATACATAAGTTCACCACTAATTTGATACAAAATAAACATGTATTCATTAGTCAAACATAAATTTATAATAAAGTCAACATAATCAAGTTTGCTTAAAATATTTTCAATATTATGCACTTAGTTTATATTATCAAGTTAATATACAATTAATTGATGATTAAGAACTTCTTACCACCACCGCAAGAAAGTCGCAATAGTAATTGGACAAAAGTAATTAACTTTCCACTCATAATAGTAATTGAACAAAAATAATTTCTATAAATTTCCTACATTATTGTGTACCTACGTAGAAAAGTATATGAAAATGCTATTATATTACAACAATAAATTAAACGTTTAATTAGTCATGTAAATTGAAAAGTATTGAGTAAGAATTTAGACAATGATACTTTTAATCAATAATGATTTTAATTCAAAATGATAATTAAAACAATAAAAATTTTATTTTCTCCCCTTTGAGAACCGAAACGTTGGTAAAGTAAAATGTTATAAAGATGAAGTTAATTAATTAAGATATAAAATTAATTCATACAAAAATACTAATTAATTAAGATGTTAAATTTTGTGATATTACTTTTGATTATTTCTTAATGTAACTTGTTTTTAATTTCTATTTTCTATGATATTATTTCTTACTAGTCGTTAACATAATTAGTTTGTTATTTCCAATTTTTTTAAAGTATATGAAAGGGGACCTTGTAGTTAATTACTTAGATTTTTTTTAAATAAATAAAGGTTTAATCATTTAGTATGACAACTTCGAAAATAATAATTTAATAGATAGATGTGAATATCCATTTTTGTCTGGCTTAAAAAAACCCAAAACTTGTTTCTTTAAAATACTAATTCTCAAAAAAGTGATTTTTCAAAGTTATTCTAATAATAATAATAAATAAATAAATAAATAAAAATAAAAAACGAATGAGTTAAAGATTTGCTTTCGTCAATTTTGATTATCAAATAAGTTAAAGATTTGAAAACATGTAAACTGGATCAAATCATATCAATTTGTTTAGGTTGCATTAATCACCTTAAAAAGAGTTAAATCTTTAAAGATTCGAAAAAATAAAATAAATCAAAGATTGAATCATGAAAATTCAAATCGTGTCGAATTGATTGGGTTGTGTTTTTATAATTATGATGTGAATAAGGTAAGAATTTCCTTTTCATATTAATTTGATTTGTAAGGAGGTTAGTGATCCTTCAAATATTCAATAACAAAAATATATCTAAAAACAATAATTTTGAGATTGTGTATTAAGTATCTTCTTTGATATTTATAAGATTTAAAATCATCAATTTTACCTTATGCAATAATCTTAAGTTGATGTAATCACTAAAAATAGGATTTCGACTAATTTTATTTTTGAGAGCCAAATATTTATTTTTTACTCCCTAGGGGTATTACAATAATTTTTAGGCTTTATAAAAATTATTAATTACTAGACGGTATATTTTTTAGTGTCATAAAACTCAAATAACACTCAATTTTGATTTTTAAATGTAGAATGATGTATTACATAAAATTCTTACACACTCCTTATTTCCTAAAATAAAACAAAGAAACACTACACCGAAATAAATGAGATTATATGCAATAATAGAGGAGGATTCCTCTCACATTTCAAAATTAGGAAAAAATATTTCATCATTGATTTAAAGATACATGTGTAAAACTATAAATAGTGCATATTCCCTAGTGAAAAAATAAGGAGGATTCCACTAAAAAAAGCACTAAGAAGGAGGATTCCACACAAAAAAACACTAAAAAGGAGGATTCAGCACAAAAAAGCACTAAAAACAGGATTCCACACACAAAAAAAGGACTACAGAGACAATAATTTTCACAAAAAAGAATCACTCAAAAAAAGCTTTGCATGTGAGAGAGAGAGAAATCTTCAAGAAACTAAAAAGTTGTTTTTTCACTTGCATTTTGATTACGTGTGATTGATTCCATCCAAAGCATTGCGATCTCACGCCTTTCACTGTTGAATCAGTCATCATTGCTAGCATTGACTTTGACCCTTGCTTCAGCCAATAAGACGACATCATACAACCTCATTTTGGTACACCCTTTAACATCGGATCTGAGTCAAACTAAAAAGTTGTTTTTTCACTTGCATTTTGATTGGTGTGATTGATTCCATCCAAAGCATTGCGATCTCACGCCTTTCACTGTTGAATCAGTCATCATTGCTAGCATTGACTTTGACCCTTGCTTCAGCCAATAAGACGACATCATACAACCTCATTTTGGTACACCCTTTAACATCGGATCTGAGTCTCTGCGGCAGCAAATGATTCCCTGCGTGTGAGAAAAGTTACGCATCATGCACCCTCATTCTAGACAATCCTGCTCCAACACGTGTCCTCAATCGGCACTTGCTTTTCTCGAGCCAATATAGATGTGACATGTGGGCAATCTATTATGCACCGCATCTACATAGCCAAGTTTCTCTTTTTAGTCTTTTATATTTTTTACTCATTCCTATTATTTTCATATCTTAAAACCATGTTTATGTAACAAACAAAAAATATAATTTTTTTTATAATATCAAACATCGCTCTAATCGCATTGATAAAAAAATAAATAAATAATACTTTTATGGAATCAATAATGACTGAGAACATCCTTTTAACATAACCAACAATCAACAACATTTTTTCCTCTAATAAATAAACACGCAAGGTCTCAAATCAATATTTTTACAAAAAATAAAAATTGCTAACCACATAAAGGATGGTGGGATGGTCGCTCTTGGTGCTTCTTTCTCTCAACTCATCCTTCGAATGGTCGCGTCACGTTGCTTCTTTCCTTAATTAAAACAATCAACCAATAAAATTAAATAAAATTTGTCTTTTTCAATAATTAATTAAATAACAAAATAATTTTAAAAGTATAATATAAGTCACATAATTTAGTGAGGGGTAGGGTGCTAATACTTTCCCTATTCCATAACCGACTCCCGAACCTAAATGTCAAAAATCCAAAGCCCAATGTAATTGTGCTTAAAGATTTTTCTATGTTTTTAGCCATAAAGTGTAATGGCGACTCTAAGAATGTCATGAAGCCAAAAATTAAGGCACGACAGCTGGTGACTATGCTATGGAATTTCTAAGAGAGTCTCACCTATAATCACTAAAATATATGGCTTATCATATTTTTAATTATTTGGTTATTTAATTTTAATTTCTCATAAAAACAAGTTGTAACCGTTTGTTGCTGTTAATTGTGTATTTTTTTCTTATGATGCATGATATTATGTGGTTGGGGGTATGTTTCTTGTACACAATTTTTGGCACACATATATGTCCTACACCCGCATATTAGTGATACATTTTCGGATAGAAGGGAGACTAGCCTCGCTAGTCATGACTATTGTCATTTCTAAGTGTTGGTGATATGGACCACTCATATTGTTACCAAGTATTATGAGTTAGACGTTTGTGCTGAGCTCTTGTTTCTAAAGGGTATCATTTTGCATTTTCACACATTTCATCCATGCATACATTAACTAAAAAATATATCATAAAAAGTCATTAATGCATATAATTCAAACATTCATTCATGCATACACATAAATCATGCAAACATTTATTCTCATATTACTTATTCATGCATTAAAAATGAAAAATAATAAAAATACATCATAAAATTATACCTTCATACAATTTACTAAAAAGTACAATAGTCATACATCCATTTATTCATGCAAAATTCATCCATTAATTCATGCATTCAAAACGATAAATCTTCATTTAATCATTCATTCACTTATTCATTCCATTATTCATTCATTTAAGCACTCAAGAGTAAGCATCTTCATGGATTCACTTATGCATTCGTTCATGTATTAAAAAATAAAAATCTTCATTGATTGGCTTATGCATTCACTTAAAAGGAAAACACATCATTCATACATACATCAACTTATTCATCCCACATATATGCATACATTTTTCATACACTCTTATATTTATTTATTTATTAATTCATGCTTTTAAAAAAGAGAAAAATAAACTATTCACACATTCATTTAAAAATAATAATACAATAGTCATATATTCATCTACATTTTATCCACTCACTCAATCATTATGAAAAAAAGAAAAATTCATTCATTTGTTCAATTATCATTAATTCATGCATAAAAAGGAAAATAATCATTTATTGACTTATACATTCATTCTTGTATTAAAAAGTTATTATGCATGTATACATGCACTTTAAAAATTAAAAACATCATTCAAAATATTCAATTTCATGCATTACCATATCATACGTTTTAATTTCATATCCTACCATATCATTGCATTCATTGTCACAAAGCTTCTCATCTAAGAAAAAAACAAAAATAAAAGATTTCACACATCTTCTCATAGACTTAATGCATTCAAAGTCATATACATTATAAATTTTATTTTCTAAGAGTCTCATGCACTAAAGAAAAGAAAATTACATGCATTTTGTAATTGCCTCCCATATATTTTCATGCATTTCATTCATACACCCCAAGTAAATCAAATGCGTCCTCATATGCACGTCATGTATTTTAAGATAGTATGAGTTCAAAGTTAGCGTACTTACATCTCATGCATCATTTCGGGTTATAACTTGTATCTATATTCACGTAATATGATTAAAAACATAAAAATATTTCACTTTATGCACATCATGCATCAATAAGAAATCATTTTTCTGCATGTATTTCGTGATCTCATTGCTAAGTGCAATCATCAATTGAAGATTGATTTTAAGAACAATATTATAAGACTCGACTGAAAGCAATAAATATTGAAACTGAAGATATTTAAGAAGATAAAGAACTCCCACTTTGTGGTTGAGATCATACTTGATAGTGCATTGTCTTCAATTCCAGCTAAATTGGAGACCAACTTGAAAAAATCTCCTCACTTGAGGACCCCAATCAAGGTTAAACCCCTCATATACTCATGTTTCATGAATAAAAATTTATTTTCTATGCACATCTTTAACAAGCATATACTAAAGCATTGATCATGCAAATTTCACCATCTTATACCTCTACATACTAACCCCACTCACTATATTTATCCAAAGAATACATGACCAAATAAACCCAAATAAAATTAATTTATACAATACTATAAGATATTTGATTCAAAAATAAAATGGAGGATGATGCAAATAAAAAACCAAAAAATGATGTACATCTTCAGGCAGATTTTTTCTAATGACACGAAACTTCTTTGTTATTCCCAAACACTAAGAAGATATCCCTAGTCACCCTATTTGAGCCCATACATCATGAAAGGAGATGATTTTTGAATAACTCTCAATATGTTAATAACTCGGAGAGGGTAGCTTTTCAATCGTTTTCCTTGACATTCAATTATTAAAAGAAAAAATATTCTTTCATGCCAATCATGTGACCGAAGGATAAGAGAATACAAAAAATGTTCATTGCTTAAAGTGGGAAAAAAAAGCCCGCTGAGAATCCTCAATTAATATCTCCGGCAAAAATTAGGGCAAAGTAAAGTGCAATATCAATAACCACAAAAGAAACCCTTCATGAAAAACTATCGCTTTAATCTTAGATCATTCTTATCTAGAAAATTCTCTTAGTGGTTGAATGTCATGCTAGAAAACTATTGAAAATAGGATAAAGATGAAAGGTGGGTATAGGAAACACATGTTTTGATCCATATATCCTTTTCTTAAAAACCCTTAGCCTAGCCATAATACAAGCTTAAAAAGACCTTGTTGATGACTTATTCGCCTAAGATGCACATCATGAAGAAAAAAATCCTGACTCCACTAAGCTCATAAAATTTTGATAAAAATATCTCATCCTCAATGCATAAGTTAAAATTTATTTTCTCACTATTATCATAACTTCATCATCACTCGTAAGCCAAACACAAAATATTTCTATCATAGCCACCTCCACATCTACCATTAGCCAAATCCAAATTGAATTCTATCATCATCACCACCACCATATCTACCCAAGCCAAACCCAAATTAAATTTTATTATCACTACTACATCACCACTAATAGTCCAAACACTCACAAAAATTTGAATGATCATTGTATTAGAAAAAAAAGTTATGCATGAAATATCGATAACTAAAAGCAAAGGAAAACGGGAAGCCTCTCAAACTGGGGCATGTTTTAAGATGATTCATTGTCTAAAGTTTTACAGTCCAAGTTTACCAAATCAATTTGAATATAAGAATGACTCGAATTATCTCACACCAGGATAGTGGAAAGTCACAAGAAGCCCAAACTTGGGGAAATTTTGTGGTTGATCTCATTTTCTTGTGAAAGTTTAAAAAAATTCCAAAATTGGGGCAATGGTGAATTGACTTTTCATGACTCCAAATTTATTCGACCACAATAAGTCAAAATGCCTCAACTAAGGAGAAAGATCTCAAGTTATCACCTTCAACAACGACTTATATATATCTTCTACTTCCTATCAATTTAAGTCGTCACATTGGGGGTGTTCATAAAAAAAAGCAAAAATAAAAACAAGAAGCAAAAACAACAAAAGAGTGGTAGGTTGAAAATCCATGTAGGCAACCTTGGAAAAGGAGAGTGGTTCTAAGTCATGAACCTCAAATCATTCACGGTAGGTTATGCATGATTTGTGTTCCTCTGAATCGGAATATAGGTAATCAGTTAATATAGGAGCCTATTATCTACGGACAGCGACCCAACTTTTGTTAATTCACCCTGAACATACATCTGAGGTCTCCTCAAACAAGATTTATACATTTCAGCAGCATCAAAAGTGTTGTTGTTTACCCAACCATAATCTCCTAAGCTAGCACCATTACACGATAAACCACCCACGTTTATGAATATATCCTCATTCAGCTCCAACAATTTTCCAGCAACAATCGACCAATACTTTCCATCCTTATATCTAAAACTCGCATAATATTCCCTAACTAGAGCAGGGTAGATATTACTTTTCAATTCCAAGAAGGGGACAACCCCTTGCGCTTGCAAACCTTATGTATGTGGGTTTCTTTTCCTGAAATTTAAGCAATCTAGTTTCTTGCAGAATCAACGAGTAATATGGGTCCCCACTGTCCTTTCTTGCCTGTTGACTTGATGGCACGGGTTTTGGAGCACATGGTGGACGTTAAGCGGTTGTCTTAACTCTTTTTGCATGTCCTCTCCCCATTTTAGGTAACAACCGAACTGAGTTGAAGGTTTAATGGAGGGATTTAAGGAAAACATAACTTAGAGTTTAGAATTTGGGGGAAACCAGATTTCTTGAAAATTAGAGATGGAGAAACATATTTATGGAGTGGAATTGGGGTAGGATTATACGATTTAGGCTAGGTTAGAGTTTAGGGATAATGTTGAACTTGTTCCTCTGAGATTTGAGAGAAAAAAGGACGATGATGGAGGTTTTGAAAAGTGTCCAGAAACGCTTCTGTTTCTGTTATACTGGTGCCTTTAATCGATTAAATGCTTGTCTTAATCGATTAACCTGAGTTAAAAATACCAGGTTTTAAAAAATTTCACTCAGTCAATAGATTAACATAGGGCCTTAATCGGTTAAATGCATCAGATACAGCGTTTTGGATGTTTTAAAGGCATGCAAGGATTTCAAAACTTTTAAAAAATAATTTTTGAGCAGTCAGATATATACATAGAGCTTATTTACAGAATCATAGGTCATACAAGGAATAACTAACATTCAACGTATTTTCATTATGTAGCATACAAGGCAAATAATCATGCAAGGCAATAACATAAGCTCAATCAAGATATTTTTCATCAAGGATTCCTAGTTCTCTTTGAAGAACATAGAAAGTATCTCGTGAGAGGGGCTTGGTGAAAATATCCGCTAATTGCTTAGATGTTTTTACAAATTCTAGCACACAATCACCTTTTTTATTATGATCACGCAAAAAATGATGCTTATTTCAATATGCTTGGTTCTTGAATGCAAAACAGGATTCTTGGAATGGTTGATGGCACTCGTGTTATCACACTTAATGGGGATCTTTTCTAATTTTAGCCCAAAGTCCTTAAGTTGTTGCTTCATCCAAAGGATTTGAGCGCAACACATGCCAACTGCAATGTATTCCGCTTCTGTGGTGGACAAAGCAACACACGCTTGCTTTTTGCTATGCCATGCCACTAAGGAAATTTCTAATAGATGACAAGTTCCACCAGTGCTCTTTCGATCCAACTTACACCCAGCGAAGTCAGAATCAAAGTAGCCTACCAAGGATAAAGAGGCATCCCTAGGATACCATAATCAAATATTTATTGTTCCTTTTAAATATCTCATGATAAGTTTAACAGCAATATAATGTGATTCTTTTGGAAAATCTTGAAATCTAGCACACATACAAACGCTAAACAAAATATTAGGACGGCTAGCAGTCAAATACAATAAAGAGTTGATAATCCCACGATATTTGGTTACCTCAATCGCTTTTCCCTTTTCGTCTTTATCAAGATAACATGTGGACACCATAGGTGTAGATGCATCTTTACATTGTTGCATATCAAATTTGTTTAGTAATTCTTTGTAGTATTTCGATTGATGAATGAAGATGTCACTTTCCATTTTTTTAATTTTAAGCCCAAGGAAGAAAGTCAACTCACCCATCATCGACATCTCGAACTCGCCCTACATCAACTCATAAAATTCCTTACAAAGGATGTCATTAGTCGATCCGAAGATAATATCATCAACATATATTTGAACAAGTGAAACATGATTATCTAATCTACGGATAAAGAGAGTGGTGTCGACCAAACTTCGTTCGAACCCTTTTTCTAATAGGAACGAACTCAATCTATCGTACCAGGCTTTGCAGCCTGCTTTAAGGCCATAAAGGGTCTTCTTGAATTTATATACATGGTTCAGGTATTTGAAGTTTTCAAACCCTGGTGGTTGGTCTACATACACCTCCTCCTGAATATAACCATTTAAAAATGCGCTCTTAACATCCATTTGGAAGAGCTTAAAGTTCATGATCGATGCGAAGGACAAGAACATCCTAATGGCCTCAAGTCTGGCTACGGGAGTGTAGGTCTCATCATAGTCGATGCCCTCCTTCTGGTTGTAGCCATTAACCACTAAGCGAGCCTTATTTATAATGATCTAGCCAAATTCATCTAGCTTGTTACGAAAGACCCATGTGGTGCCAATTTCAGGATGTCCTTTTGGTTTGGGGACCAAGTCCCACACATTATTACGCTCAAACTGGTTTAGCTCTTCTTGCATAGCTATACCCCAGTGTACATCCTTGATGGCTTCATCGATGGTCTTTAGCTCTATTTGAGACATAAATGCAATGAAATTACAGAAATTACATAAAGAACTACGGGTTACCACCCCCGTAGATATGTCACCTAACACCTTATCAAGTGGATGGTCATTTTTGGTTTTCCATGCAATAGGCATGTCCTGATGTTCATCTTGTACTTTTTGCTCAGCATCTTCTTGTTGAATTTGGTTCATGTCCTTTGAATAAGCTTATTCTAGTGCACCTGAAATGTCATCAGAAAATACCTTTCTCTTATCTTTTGGAGAAGATTCGTCAAAATGAACATGAATAGATTCTTCTACTTGCATGGTATATTTATTAAACACACGAAAAGCCTTACTATGCAAAGAATACCCTAAGAATATGCCTTCATCAGCCTTCGAGTCAAATTTTCCTAAAGATCCTTTTCCATTGTTTAAAATAAAACATTTGCACCCGAATGCAAGAAGATGAGCAATATTCGGTTTTCGGCCTTTAAAAATCTCATAAGGTGTTTTCGAAAAACTATGTCTAAGTAGTATTTGATTCATTACATGACAGGTTACGTGTACTGCATCAGCTCAAAAGTATTTTGGAACCTTGCTCTCATTTAGCATGGTCGTAGTGAGTTCCTCTAGAACTCTATTTTTCCTCTAGAACTCTATTTTTCCTCTCAACAACTCCATTTTGTTGAGGAGTACGGGGAGCTGAGAACTGATGCATGATGTCATGTTTATTACAAAACTTATTAAATTTATGATTTTCAAATTCTCAACCATGGTCGGATAGTATGTAAAATATTTATATGCATCGCTCTTAGATGCCAAAAACAAGGTCCATGTTTTTTTTAAGGCAAAGGTGCAACTACACCTCGAAATATATTGATGAAGGATGAAGATACAATAAGATCAAGTAGTGAATCTATAGCTAGGAAGTTGATTCCTATTGCGAAAACAGTCAATGGAAATGAAAGTAGGAGTAGAATTCCAGCAAGATCTAGTTTTGGAGTTGATGCCATAATTAGCTAATTTATCAGCACAAATGTTGTCTTCTCTATAAATATGAGAAACAATACAATCCATATCTGCCATTGTAGCTTTGCACTTTAGCCAATTGTTGAGAAGCTTCCAAGGAGGGTTATGTTTACCTTTGAAAATATCAACCACCAAAGAGGAATCACATTCCAACCAAAGAGTCTTCTAACCCTTAGATTTAGCAAAGTGAATCTAGAAAAAACATCAACAATTACCAGAGCGTAAAAACTTCCACCAAAACTCATGATTTGCGACGGTCCAAACAAGTCCACATGGAGAAGCTCCAAAGGTCTAGTAGTGGATATCGCATTCTTTTTATTAAAAGAATTATTTACTTGTTTACATTTTTGACACATGTCACAAGAATCTTGAGTTTTAAAATTGAGTTTTGGTAGACCGATAACCAAATCATTTTTAGAAAAAATTTCTAGATGCTTCACATGAATGTGAACGACTCGTCTATGCCAAAGACAGATGTCATCTTCTTTTGAAATAAAATATTTTGAAAATAAGGAAGTGACATCCTCCAGATCAACCATATAAATGTTATTTATACGATAGCCGATAAACTTTATATTATTCGATAAAACGTCATGGATTATACAACAATCAGAATCAAATGACACACGATTACTTTTGTCACATAGTTGGCTAATGCTCAACAGATTATGTTCCAAACCTTCTACGTAAGAACGTTCTCGATTATAGCATGGGTTGAGTTGCCAATTTTTTTGGTGCCAAGGATTCTTCCTTTGTTGTTGTCTCCATATGTGATGAAACCTTTTTCTTTCAATGAAAAGTCTAGGAATTTTGACTTATCTCCTGTCATATGTCTAGAACGCCCGCTGTCAAGATACCAATACTGCCCTTGTGCTCGTAGACATACCTGCAAAATAGATCACCTGCTAGTTTCAGGTGCCCATATTATATTGGGTCCTTTTCTGTTAGTAACCAGGGAGTTATCTCCCTTTCTTACCCAAGCATAAATACCACTGGGTATCCCATATTTCCTTATGTAACAGGAGTAAGAGGTGTGGCCATATGTGCCACAATAGAAACATATAGGAACTCTATTTTTATTATTAGACTTTTTACTAGCATGAGTTACAGGTTTCCTATATGGTCTATTTCTATGGGATGGGGGAATATACCTTCATCCAGTGTGGTCATCAACATTTCTCGTTTTACTTAGCAAGGTATCTAATTGGTGTTGACTATTTGAAAGTTTTGCGAGTTTTTCATTTAGTTTAAAACTTTCATTTTTCAAGTTCTCGCAAGACTCACAGATAGTTGTTTGACATAACTTATTGTTAGAGCAGTCGCATGAATTACAAGAAAAAATTAGATCTAAAGTTTCAATTTACAATTTTAGCTCATCTAATTCTTTTTGTAGTTGAATTATTTTCTAATCATTTAGCAAAATTACCCTTTTTCTATTGATACTAATTTTTGCTAATTTCTTTAGTTCTTCATGCATCTCGACATAAGCATCATATAAAACATCATATGAAGGAGAATCATAAGAAGAGGATGATGTGTCAGAATATACCTCATTAGTAGTATCCTTTATACTACCTGATCCGCAAGCCTCATCTGTTATGGTCATTAGGCACAGCTTCGCGGTCTCCTCTTCATCCAAGGTGCTTGATGTCGTTTCTTCCTTCGCTACATCCCAAACAATGTAAGCATTCTTAGATTTGAAGTCCTGGTGAGTGCTCTTTTCTGAATCAACTTTCTTCAAGTAAGTGGGACACTGGAATTTCATGTGACTCGGCTTACCACATTCAAGGAAAGTGAAGCGCTCCTTATTCTTGTCTTTCCTTATTGATTTTAGCGCCTTTTTCTTTTGAAATCGCTTGAAACCTCCTTTCTTCTTTAAAAATTTCCCAAACTTTCGCACGAGAAGGTTTAGTATTTCTTCATCAATGTCAGAGTCAGAGTCGTCATTGTCTATCTCTTCAGTGGGTTGTGATGGTGTAGCTTTAAGAGATATTCCTTTCTTTTTCCAATTAGACTCTTCATGCATGGTCAGACGTCCAAGCTCCATCTCATGCTCTTGAAGCTTCCCGGACAGCATTGCCAAAGGCATGTAATCTAAATCCTTGGACTCCATGATAGCCATCACTTTAGGTTGGCATCTCCTATCAAGACAGCGTAAAAATTTATTATTGAGTTCTCCTCTGGTAAACATTTCATCTAGAGCAATAAGATGATTAATAATATGAGTGAATCGCTTTTGCATATTGCTAATTGATTCACTCAGTAACATACAAAATAATTCATATTCATGTGTCACCATATTCAGCCTGGCGCGCTTGACCTCGCTATTTCCCTCGTGAGTCACTTGTAAAGTGTCCCACATTTCCTTGGCACTTTGACATTGAGATACCCGAAAGAATTTGTCATATGACAGGGTCGAGGTAATTATATTTTTGGCGTGAAGGTTATACTGAACCTTCTTGCGCCCCTCAGTGGTCTATAAGCTTTTAGGCTTTTCTTTCAGTTCGTCATCCACTAAGTGAAGTGGGACGAATGGTCCACTGATCACGGATTCCCAAATATCCGAATCAATGGCCTCAATAAAAATCTTCATTCAGACTTTCCAGTAGGTGTATCCTCGTGACTGAATACGGGAGGGGGTTAATGGATGCATCATCACCGCCAAAAGGGTTGGTAAAACCCATTTTATTTCCCTTAGGATCACGTAGATACGATTGAGCTAGCCCGTCGTACTAGCTCTGATACCACTTGTTAGGTATCAGTGGCCTAGGCACACCTAGAAGGGGGGTTGAATAGGTGTAGCGGTTATCAATCATCGCTTCTCGCACCAAATCCCAGTTCTGGAAACAGCCCAATTAATCGATTAACCAATAGGCTTAATCAATTAACACACAACAGAAGCAGAATGATCATAGCAGCAAATTGCACAGTTATTTATCTGCAGATAAGCAGAGATACATCAAAATATCTTTATGTAATATTAACAAGTATATAGTAGGGTATAAGCATGCAAAATATTAGCTTCTAACTCGCATTAAAACAGTAAGAAATATAAAGGAGATTAAGAGAGAACAGCTTGCGCACATGGATTTTTATCCTGGTTCGTTTACGGTCCATTGCAAACTACATCCAGACCTTCCCTTCTGATCTTGGGAGATTTTCTACTTCACTATATTGAATACAAGTATAATTACATACATCAATTCAATTTACAAGACTCGAGATGCTTCTTTCTTGAATTCCTAGAACATCTAATCCTTGGTTTGACTCTACCTATCGCCTGAGAAAACCTTTCTCGCGAACCAGCCCCAGCCAAGATTCTCGTTCTCAATTCAAGACCTCTTAGTCTTGGTGAAGAATCATTCTATCTCTATGGTGGTATTTTGAATATTGTAGCTGATATTTTGAATATAGTATTACTGCCAAATAAAGATCATTTGTGTTCAAATATATCTGCTATATCATTTATGTATAATTTGTAATTGGTTGTGTAATTGAGCCAGTCAGCAACTGCTAATTCTGTGCGACTTAATCGATTAAGTCATAACTTTAATCGATTAACTGGGTAATTTTCCCCCCCTCTTCTAGGTGTATTATGTCATTAATACCTAACACCGACAAGTTTGAATTTCATGTCGAGGTATACGTACCAGAAAGTTTAAATTTCATATCGAGGTACATGACCCAGAAATTTTAAATTTCATATCGAGGTACAGGACCCGAAAAGCTTATATTGCACATCGAGGTATATAATCCGAAAAGCTTAAATTGAATGCTCATCGATGTATAGGACCCGAAAAGCTTGAATTGAATGCTCATCGAGGTGTAGGACCTGAAAAGCTTGATTTGAACGCTCATCGATGTACATCACCTAGAAAGGTTGAATTGAATGCTCATCGAGGTACAGGACTCAGAAAGCTTAAATTGAGTGCTCATCAAGGTATTGGACCAGAAAGCTTGAATTGGATGCTCATCGAGGCATAGGACCCGAAAAGCTTAAATTGAATGTTCATTGAGGTCCAGGACCCATAAATCTTGATTTTGAATGCTCATTGAGGTACGTAACTCGGAAAGCATATATTTCACGTTGAGGTACAGGACCCATAAAGTTTATATTGCACTTCATGGTACATGACCCAAATAGCACATGATTTGATGATTGTAAAGTAAAGGGTGAATGTTTGAGAATATATTATGTATGATGTTTTTCATGATCTAATGTATGAGTTGTGAATGTGATGAAATGAAGTGTATAAATTATGCACAAATGTTCTAGTGCGCTCATTAATTGTCTTTGATATATAAATTTGTCCCCTTTTATTGAGCTTGACTGAAATGTGAACCCATTTTTTAACTACTGCTGACTGGAAATCTGATGATGGCTAGTTGTCCCAATGTTATATTGAGAAGAACTGTTAATACAAATAATATTGCTCTAGTATAAGTTGTTTGGAACTTCGCCCTTGGGAGATGGAAGTTTGATTGTTTATTTTCCTTCAGAGGAAATAATTTGATTGCCTCATTTTGTATAAACTATAATGGGCATTTGCATAAGAGTGTCCGTTTAACTTTCCCTAATTTTTGCTTAGAATTCCTCATGTAGGTATCTGCTAGGAATTCTCTCTTTTTGTAATGATACTAAATCGCCTTTTTAGGTTTTTGACTTAGTACCACTCTCTTTTTCTTTAGGTTGCCCTTTCGGGTTTTTAACCTAATGCTCTTTTGTTTTGTTTTTGTTTTTGTTTTTTGAAAAACCTTATGTAAAATTGCCCTAGTTTTGAGCTTCATGAAACTTTTCAATTCGAGAGAAAATAGACCTACCCCAACAAAAATTGCCTTAGTTTGGGTAATTACTCCTTTGATTTATTGTTCACTATGTCATGCACGACTCTTTAATAAGAAATACGAAAAACAATGATCATGCAAACTTGGCTAGTGTTTGGGCTATAAGTGGTGATGGGAGAATTGAATATGAAATTAAAGTCATATTTGGGGTATGAATAATGATTTGGTGATTGTTATAGTGTTCTTAAAGGGAGAATGTACTTCATGCATTAAATGAGATGTTTTTATCAAAATTTCAGTTTAGCAGAGTCAACGTTTTTTTGTCGTGATGTGAATCTTAGGCAAATCAATCCTCAACAAGGTCTTTTTAAGCTTGTACCATGGTCTGACTGAGGGTTTCCAAGAAAAGATACACGACTCAAATATGTGTTTCCTGTACCCATTTCTCCTTTCTCCTATCTCTTTTGTCCTATTTTTCAATAGTTTTCGAACATGACATTTAATAACCAATTCTATTGGATTTTTTGTAATAGGTCAATGTTGTAATCTTCCCGATAAGATGTGAATGGTTCATTTGGCGGTCTTTGACATCATATTTCATTTGCCTTAACTTTTACCTTAGATATTATGGATTCTCAGTGGGCTTTTATTTTCTGTAATTTATTTTGCACTTGAACCAAACGAACAATTTTGTTTGACTTGATTTGGATCCACCATCCTTCGAGTCAAATAGGATGAATGGTGTATGAAGATTTTATTCATTTCCTAATAATTGAATGTCAAGGAAAACACATGGAGAACTATCATCCTCGGGTTTTATGATATATTGAGGGTTATTTCAAAAATCCCCTTTCGTAATATATATGGATCAAATGGGGTGACTAAGGATATCTTCTTAGTGTTTGGGAATTACCAAAGAAGTCGTGTCGTCGGAAAAATATGCCTAAGGATCCACACCATCTTGGTTTTGCATTTGCATCATCCTCCAATTTTTTTAAAATCTTATGTCTCACTTTAATGCATGAATTTATATTAGTTGTTTTTTGGATGAATATGATTTATGGGATGGATTGTGGGATGATAAATTTGAAAGATCAATGCACTATTATATACTTGTTAAAAGGAAATGCAATGGAAAATAACTTTTTTATTCATAAGAAGAAAACATGAGATCATTTATTTTGAAACCCTAAAGCCATGAGTAGAGCCAGGAGTGTGTATTACAATATAGTTCTCGAGAAATAGCACTTGGTTGGCATGAGTTCCTCATGGATGGAGTTTGTTTCATGTCTTCCTGAAATCAAAGCATCTCCTTGAAATTTGACCAACCCTTCATTAATCAGGTCTAGTACCTTCACCTTTAATTGATTGCAACCCTCTGTCGGATATCTCGATGTCCCTCCATGATACATACAACGATCATTTGGGTTGAAACCCTTTGGATATGGAGGGACCACCTCCTTAAAGAGAATGAGAGTTAATAAACCCCTCTGAACAAGTTGTGACGACAACTCAAAGTAAGACATGGGGATCACATCATAATGACTTTTCCTATTTCGTTTTTGAGATGGTCATCCTTGACTGTGAGTGGAAATAAAATGTTGTTGGAGATGACGATATCGTTGAGGTTGGTTGATGATTTTGATGAATGATGAATCACCTTCCATCCATTCACCTACAGTTTGATCCTCGGTTATATGTTGATTTGGGTCCTTTACACCTCTTTCACTTCTCACACGACTTTCTATCTTTTCCCCTATGATCATCAGTTGACGGAACCCCAAAGATACACATCCCAACATTGTCCCATAGAATGGTGGTTGGAGAATGTCGATGAACATGGAAACACTAACTTCGTCAGATATCTTGGGCTTCACTTGAGTGACCACTGCTGCCCACCTTTGGACATACTCACTGAAAGTTTTATCATCTCTCTTGATCATATGTTTGAGTTGTGTCCTATCAGGAGCTATATCAATGTTGTAATCATATTTCTTGAGAAAAACATCACATAAATTCTTAAAACATTGAATTTGTGAATGTTCAAGTTGCATGTACCAAGTGGTAGCAGCTCCAGTTAGGCTTTCTTGAAATAAATGGACCAACAACATGTTATCTCCGATATAGGGACTCATATTCCTAGTGTACATAGTCAGGTGGTTTTTAGGACAAGATGTTCCTTCATATTTGTTAAATATTGACACTTTGAAATTTGGTGGCACAACCAAACCCGAGACTAAGCATGTGTCACTTACGTCCTTCAAACCATAAAATTAGCTTCTTCCATAGCCCTAATTGTTTTATCTATGTCATTTATTTCATCTCGGTCATGAGGATTAGTAGAGTGATTGTGGTTGTCTCGGTCAATTGGGATCTCCATATAAAAAACAATTTCTGAACTAGCTTCTGAGGATGATTTATCAATTTGAGCAACTAATTTATTTCCTCTTTTTGGCTTGTTTCAGTCGAGTCCAATTATATCACCTATGAAATCAATTTTAATTCATGAGTGCCTTTGGAAATGGATAATGAAATGCATGTTACAATTTTGGATATAAAGTTTAAGAACGAATGGGATGATGGTGCATGAATAATGTATGTATGTTTTTTTTTTCTTTTTTTCTTAGATGAATGCATTTGATGTTGCATGAAAGAATTTTTCCAAATAATTTGTGGTGTAAGCAATTTATGGTGTAATGATATATGGAATGTAATGTTTGAATGATTATTTTTTGTTTAATTTTTTTTATAAGTATATGAAGTAATGAATTTGTGAATGAATGACATATTTTTTAGTTTTTTATATGAATGTTTGAATGATTTTGGATGAATATTTGAATGATTAATTTCTTTTAAATGAATGTGTGTATGTGTGTAGGGATGCATATACATGATTTAAACGATTAACTTCAAGCTCATTAGGATGACAAAGAAGTTATCCCTAGGGCGTTGAGCCCATCGAAGGGAAATGGGAAGTATCCCTAAGGTTTTGAGCTTATCGAAGGGAAATGAAAAGTATCCCTAAGGCGCCAAGCCTATTGAAGGGAATGAAAAGTATCCCTAGGGCGTGGAGCTCATCGAAGAGAATGACGATTATCCATAGGGATTTGATTCCATTGAAGGGAATGTTATGATTACGTTGTCCTTGTGACTCAAGGACATCAAAGTGCAAGGACATCCTAATAAGACTTAGGCATGAACGCATTCTTAGGGCCAAAACTCCCAATTTATAATGATAACAAATAGAATTTAAGTTATGCTTCCCGTGACTTAAATAAGGTATTCTTATAAGGTTTTGGAAATTCTGAAAGTCACAACCCTATGATGGGGTAATAGGTCATATTAAAAGTGGACTCAATAAAGGCTTTAGACTTCTAGGTTACCAAATTGCCTCCAATCTCGAAAGAAAGGAATCCTAATATTGTAGCCTAGGAACAAGAGGAGTCCAGCCCCTCGAGTGCCTAACTCACAATGCTAGGAACAATCTGGGTGGTCTATTATGCTAAAACCAAAAGACAAGTCTAACATCAGTAAAGCAAATGTTCTTCTTATGTATGTGTACTCAAATGAACTATGAATGTGTTAGGAAGCGATTTTTTTTAAAATAAACCCCCTACCCCAAAGCTACATAAAACATGGTGAGTATATTCAAATAATTAATTGGCTTGAACAAAATAAATAAATAAATGAACAAACATGTAGAAAATGTTTGTGTAAAAGAAAAGAAAAAGTGGTATTTAGAAAACAAAAAGCTGCATTAAGCTTGACTCTCTTAAAAAAGTCCACAACAGAGTCGCTAGTTGTCGTGCCCCGATTATCGGTTGCACAACCTTATTAGAGTTGCCACTACATTTGATGGTCAAAAATCTAGAAAAATATTTTAACTCAATGGCATTTGGCTTTTGGATTATGATATCTAGGTTATCGAGTCGATTACAGATAGAGGAAAGTATTAGCACCTCGTTTGCCCGTAATTAAAAAGTATCCTAACTAATTGCATGATTAGAATACCCTTAATTTATTTGAATTAAATAGTTTAAAAAATATTTATTTTTTATTTTTGTGTTTGACAAGATTAAATCTTGCTCCTGTGTATCCCTCAATACTGTAGAAAATAAAGACTACGTACTTCTAAATTTTAAAATGGTTTGCTGGTAAAATAATTAACTCTTTTGGTGAAGTATTAGAAACTAATATCCACACCACATTCTATTTCAAAGAGGTTTGAAAATAATGATATATTGTTTTGATTTTTATTGTTGATTTAGGAATTAATCAAGTAAAAATAAGCATCGTAACGCGACCATTCAAGAATGATATGAGGATAAGAAGTGTTAGCACGACCAGCCTCCATCCTTAAAAATAAATATTTTTTGCTAAAAAGTCATTTTTATTTTAATAAAATATTCTTATATTTGTTAATAATAATATTATCTAATTACAGCAAGAAATGAAATTTAATTAGCCGCTAAAAAAAGTCCTAGAAAAAGATTTGATTTTAGCAACATTAAAAAGAATTTTATCATATTTTGTTATTATTATTTATCTATAAAAAATATTTATTTTATTTTATTTATGTCATTGAATTTCTAAGATGTTTATAAAAATAGAAAAGAAAAAAAATTATTAGATAATTATTGCTTAATTGTGTAAATTAATACAAATTTATTAGGATCCTGTGTGGACAGTAATAGGCTTGCTGCACATGTGTCACGCGACCACTAGATGAGGCGCCTTGGTTGGATGGAAGGATACATATTGCCTTTCCTACTAGGCTGAAGCAGTAGGATGCACAATTCTTGGAATGAACCCTGCCACATTGGAACAAACACTATGATGAAAACTTTTGATTATGTGTAGATGCGTCCACGGAACGTGGAATAGGGACGCCAGCATGTCATGATCTGGTTCGTCATTATTGTGGTCAACGACACGGTCAATAGCTCCAACTATGATTAGGAAGGGAGTATCTTGCTTCTCATGCGCGTACCTACACCAGAGTTGTCGTTCAACAATGCTTATTTTAGATGTATAATAACACTTTCATGTGCTTTCTGTTTCACCATAATAGTATATGGTAATCATTAACTGCGCTTCAGAAACGCTGTGGTGTTGACTATATACCATAGCGCAACACATAAAAAGCGATATCATATAGTGCATCAATACAACAACGCCTCATCCACAAAGCGTTATCATATAGTGGATCAATACAACAGTGCATCATCCACAAAGCGATGTCATATTGTCTTAAATAAACAGCACATTTTATAGGTCTTACTAATAGCGCTTGTTGTTGCGTTGTTGAAGTTCATATATTTAACAACACAATAATAGAAAAGCTTTGTTATATTATTCATAAATTTTCTCAAACAACAACTTAATACAACAGCGCATCACACGCATAGCACAATTGTATTAATAATGTACAACAACGCTTTCTATAAAAAGCATTGTTGTATGTATCCTTTACAATAGTGTATGTCAGGGCTTCCCCTAGAATTCGTTGTTGATTTATATAAATTAATACATGCATATATATTTATTAGTAGAACAGACATTCTCAACAGCATAGACATTTATACATTCTCAACAATACACATACATTAATATAGGCAAGAAGTTTGTTTTATTAAACATCAATACAATACAAAATACAAACAATGAATATCATGCCAAATATATTTTGACAGAATACATAATTACAAATAAAAAAATTACATAAATTACAAAGAAACAATATTATACAAATTACAAACAATCAAAAATATACAAAGACTATTTGCATCAATTTTTTCCTTTTCTTTGATTGTTTTTGTCTTTTAGGATCATCCTTGTCTGTAGGAACATGTTGATTTAGCCAAAGCCCTTCATCGTGATCATCTCTGGAATATAAATCATCATTCATAGTTGGTCCGCTCTCGCGCGACTGATATATCCCAAAAGAAGATCATCTTCATCAATATCTTCATATTCTTGGTCATCCATATTATCGACGATTATTTTGTTAGTTAAAAGAAAAATGGACCATTTCATATCAGTTGGTTCACTAACATATAATACTTGTTGAGCTTGTGATGCTAGAATAAATGGCTCATCTTTATATCCTAACCTATTAAGATCCACTTACATGAACCCTAACTCATCAACTCGGAAGTCATTGTTGTTATCAACCCACATACAATAAAAAACTGGCATCCTAAACATTGTGTAATCCAATTCCCATATGCATTCAATCACTCCAAACTATGACATGTTCGCATATATTGGGTTTCTATCTTTTGCACTTCACATGTGTAAAGTTTGAGCAACAAGAGTCACACCACTATTTTGCATTTTACTTTGATCATCTTGTTTTTTCGTATAAAGTGTGAACCCATTAATCAGGTAACCAGTATAGGATAAGACATGAAGGCTTGGACCATTGGCTAACCATTTTAATCTTTCAGAAACTGAATGTGCATTTATATTCAACTCTTCGTCAATGTGATTTTTTAGCCACTTTATGAAACATTGATTATGCTCTTTGGAAATCCAATTTTCATTCTTACTTGGGTAACGCTTCCTTGGCATCTCCTTGTGTCTTTAAACATATGGCTCAACCTCATCAGCATTATGTAAAACATATAAGTACACTTGCTCTAATTTCGTTCTTGTTATAGTCAATATTTCATTCTCGGTAATACCTTCACCTAATCTTTTTTTTTTTTGCATATCGAGGCTTTGGAATGTCCATGAAATCACCATCAGTAAGGTATCCGGTACAAAAATCAAGAGCTTCTTCAACAACATATCGCTCGATAATACAACCCTCTGGTCTTGATTGGTTCTTCACATGCCCTTTTAATGTCTTCATATAACGCTCAAAGGAGAGCATCCATCTCATATAGGAAGGGTCACATATTTGTGTCTCTCGAATAAGATGAATGCTTAGATGAACCGTGTGTCAAAAAAATAAGGTGGGAAATACACTTCAAGCTCACACAAAGTCAAAATAATTTGTCTTTGCAATACATGTAATTTCTCAGGGTCAATCACTTTGCTACAAATTCCCTTGAAGAAGAAGCATAACCTAGTTATTGTTCCTCGAACTTTTTTAGGTAGAATTGACCGTATTCCAATATGCAAGAAATGCTCCATAAGTACATGACAATCATGAGACATAAGACCTTTTAATTTGAGGTCTTTCATTGATACGAGGTTCTAAATGTTGGAAGAGTACCCTTCTAGAACTTTAACACCATGAATAAATTTACAAAATTAAATTTTCTCCTTCCTCGACAAAGTATAAGTTGTTTGAGGTAGAAATATACGTTTTTCCTTCATTATCGACCCCAATTCCTTTCTTATTCTCATAATAACCAAGTCCCCTTGCATTCAAGCCATCTTTGGTCTTAGTAGGGACATTGAGTAAGGTACCAAAGAGACTTTCAAACACATTTTTTCAATATGCATAACATCGAGGAAATGTCTTACATATAATGAACTCCAATATGGCAATTCAAAGAAGATTGGACTTTTCTTCCACCCCTTTGTGGCAATTTATTTTGAAAAAGGTTTACCAAAGTTAGTATTCAAACCCTTTAGCTTTTGAAATAATTGGTCACCTGTCAATGGCAAAGGAGCACGACATTCTTCATTGTGTCTATCAAATGCTTTTCTCCAACGTCAATAGTGATGATCTTAAGGCAAAAATCTACGATGGTCAAGGAAGACATTTTTCTTATAGTGTTCCAACCTCATTGAATGAGTATTGTCTTCACATACAAGACATGCAAGATGTCCTTTTGTACTATATCTAGACAGATTACCATATGCAAGGAAATCAGTTATTGTGTTGAACAACAAAGCCCGCAAGTTGAAGCTTTCTTTCCTATACGCATCATATATATTTATACATGTCTCCCACATTTGCTTCAAGTCTTCAATTAATGGAGCCAAATATATGTCTATGTCATTGCCGGTTGTTTAGGTCCAGAAATTAACATAGATAACATCACATATTTGTGTTTCATGCATAGAGAAGGAGGTAGGTTGTATATCACCAACATCACTGGACATGTACTGTGGGATCAACTTTGAACGCTCTGTGGGTTAATTCCATCTGTTGACAATGCAAAGCGTAGATTTCTTGATTCATGACCAAAACTAGGATAGTCGTGATCAATTTTTCTCCATTGAGGAGAATCTGCAGGATGTCGAAGCTTGCCATCTTTAATATTTTCTTCATCATGCCATGTCAACTTCTTTACATCTTTGGCATTGCTAAACATACGCTTGAATCTTGCTTTGATGGGAAAATATCATAC